>NC_080388.1:5503378-6105018 GCF_028751815.1 Salvia miltiorrhiza
TCATTTGTATGCACTTATGACACTCATAAACATTCAAGCACATTATAAAACTCATCATACTCAATCTCAAATCTCCTCTTACATCATAAACTCAAATCTCAAGGAAAACGTTTCTACAAACGTATCAATTCAATCCTCTTTTCAATTTCATGCTCAATATCATTCAATCATTCATTAATGACTTCATACATCATGTAACTCATTTTACACATATAGATCCCCTATAATCATGCCAACTAAACTCTAATAAAAACTCATATATCCACATAAACTCTCAACAAAAACATGACAACTTTCACATAATGGTCATAAAGCAAATTAGACCTCATGTTATCAATCAATGGCCTCTCAAATTATGAGAACTCAAAAACTCTCATAAACTAACTCAAGTCAAAATTTTACTTAGCTTACAATAGACTTAATCAAACATATTAAAACACAAATATCATGCTCAATTACACATATCTTAAGCCAAAACACTTATTAGACACATAGACAAGAAAGTCCCAATTTTTATCAAACTAAACTCTTTGAAATTTATAAACACACATGGATCTTTAATCTCATCATATATCTATCAATTTTAGTCATTTAGACTCACATATATTCCATCAATTTACAAATTAGAGCATAGATACACATAGCCCTAATTTTAGTAAACTAACTCATATCAAAATCATCAATTGACTTCATATGCTCAATTTACTCCATCAATCATCATCATATACATCTCATGGACTCATATTCATCATCAATTCATCATTTAAACCATCAACACAAAAGTTCCCAATTTGGGGTAAACTAAACTCATCAAATTTTTACATCTCAAAGCATAGCTTTTCAAAACACATACTAATCTTCACCAATCATCATATAAATCACTTTTCTCACCTCAAATCAAGGAAAGAAAAAGAAAAATTTTTGAAGGGTAGAACACCCATTTTTTTGAAAATTTGAGGAAAAGAAAGGGGGTGATTTTCTTGCTTCAATCTTTCAAATATACTCATATATATCATCATACAAGTTATATCTATGAATATGGAGATCACTTACTCAAGTTTTTCACCAACAATCAATCTTTCTCTCACTAGCCTTGGAAGCAACCTTCAATGATTTCCTTGAATTCAAGTTGATAGGAGGTGTTTAGGTGGAATTTTGTTGGTGATTTATGTGTTTGACATATTTTGGTGAAGCTTCGGAGGTCTCATCTATGGTTGACAATGGTGGAAAGTAGAGAGATGAAGGGAAGAGAGAGAGTGCCGAATTGCGTGGAGTGAGGAGAGAGATGGTCGAATTTGTGAGTGAGGGAGAGAGAATTGCTTCACAAGATATGAATTGATTTGGATGATCTTGTGAAAGATTTGTGATCTTTAAAGAGGATTTGATAATCTTATGAAATATTTGGCAATTAATGCCTTGATCTCTCTCTCTCTAATCTCTACACTCTCTTAATTAATACACTCTCAATCTCTACTCTCTCAATTAATCTCTACACTTGGCAAAATGTGGGAATTAATCATATGGTAGAGAAATTAAAATAAAGTGTGAGAAGGGTGATTAAATAATAATCACAAAAACTATGGAAATATTACTCATTAATAAAGTACCATAGTATAATTATTCATGTGACCCAAAAATAATAATTCTAGCACCAATATTAGTGCACTCATTCAATTATAATATTCCTCTTCGTAGGAAAAATAATATAAAAATATTATGCTCGGAAAAATTTCCATAAACCGTCATCATTCAATTTCTCGGTAAAAATAAACTGCATTGTCTTTGGAAACTTAATAAAAATTCCAAATGCTAAGGTCTCAAATAGAAATCATAACAACTTGGTCACAATGACACACGTCACAAAAAAATCACATAATCACTCAGTCACGTAAATTCACATAACATCACATCAAAGCAGTCGGCAGACTCAAATAAGCTAGACGTCTCTCAGACCGACTCTATTTATCAAAGTTTCTCACTCTTTCTTCCTCGACTCTATTTCCAACTCATTATTCCTATTTTCTTAATAGGACAGTCAGTCTCTGATAATTCGGTATCCGGTAATTCTATTCCCGGTAGTTGGAAATAAAATAAAATCTCAGCTCAATTCAATCAGCATCTCTATCTCAACTCATTTCTCAAATCTCATCATTCTAACTCTATCATCGGTTTACTCACTCGTATCTCTATTTAAAAGACAAACTGTCTTATCTGGTCATAAAAAAAAAATTTGTCTCGTATTTCGACATCTCAGTACTCTTATTAGTGTTAAGACACTATTTCTCAATAAGGAAAAGTACGGGGTGCTACAGGCCAACAGCATCAGCAGCCGCCATCGCAGTCCAGCCACCTCTTCCCTCTGTCCGACTGGAACAACACAGCAGTGGTCGAAAATGTTATTCTTTGATTGTTGGGCATTTGATTCTTTTGAAAATTGGGAATTTATAAAGAAAACAGAAATGATTGCATATGAGTATAAACTTACAAAAAAATATTAAAATTACCAGTTGGGAATGGCAGAAAAGGAATAGATGGAGAAGTCAGTTGATGGCTTATGATTTGAAGATGATGGAATGAGGTTGATACAATGAGGTTTAAATAGATTGAATTACTTGTGCAGAAAGGATAGAACTTGCTCCTTAAGATTTTGAAAGTAAAATTCGTGGCTGAGAAGATTGTGCTTGGTGCTCAAGAATGAGTCTTCTTCAAGACTAAGTTAAAAGAATTCATCAAGTAAAGATTACATGGCTGGAGATGAACACGTAGCTGTTGCTTCAACAAAATTAGAATCAGTAGAAATTTTGAAACAGTAAATAAAGAAGAAATATAAATGCTAATGATTTTTCTAAAATGGGATGGGCTCATATTATTTTAGCCCAACGAAAGTAATTAAGGCCCAATATGTATAATTGATCATAAAATTTTATTTGTTAAAGTTATAATTTGTAACTTAAAAGCATTAGGGCACGACTAGACTAACATAACTTGAATAAAATATTTTTTTTAAACACTTCATAAATGAAAAGTTCAATAATTTTTAAATAAAAATTACAAAGGAAATAAACGATTTTGGGCTGTGACATTCTTTGTTTCAAGATTCCTCTGGATGTCGAGCTCATTTGCCACGAGATCAGAGAAAAGCTTGTTCGTTGGGAGCTGGTTGAATCCTGGCTTTTTCTGATGAGCAACTGCATAGATCTGCCAATCTCCTCGCGAAAGTGCTCATAGAATCTTTAGGTTGATCTCTCGTTGAGTGTACTTGTCCTTCGAGATGGATTGAACTTCATTTAGGATCTGGTTGAATCTGAGTTCCATCTCGTCGACAGATTCATTTTTGAGCATGAGGAAGGAGTCGAATTTTTGACAAGCTATCGATAACTTGTTCTCCTTTATCTCCTCTGATCCGATGCACATTCCTTCAAGAATGTCCCACATCTGCTTTACAGTCCTGCACTTGATGATCTTGGTGACGTGCTTGTCTGGAACTGTGCCGGAGATTATGCTTTTGGCGAGGTTGTCGAGCTCATCTTACTTCCTTTCTTCTGTGGTGAAGTCAGCCTTTGATTTGATCTGGACTTCATCAAAGGGATCTCTGGTTGGGTCTAGAGGAACCCTTTTGATCACCTCCGTGATGATGATGGGTCCTTTGGTGATGACTTCCCACATTCGGCAATGTTGAGCGGTGAGCAAGCTTTCGAGTCGAAACTTTCATATGTCGTATTTTTCAATACTAAACATAGGTAGTGATGATACTCTGCTATGGTTAGTCTCCAACAAAAAGAGAGAACATAATACAACAGATAAGAAAAACAGTAAGCACTTTTTGAAAAAGAAAAGTTTTCGAGACCTTTGAGGAAAATGATCTAGTTCTGTAGAACCTAATCAAAGCAAAATTGTTCTTGCGAACAACCTGCTCTGATACCAATTGTTAGGTCCGAAGGGTCTCGAATAGGTGTATGGGGGGGGGAGAATACACCTATGGGCTATTTTTCTCAGTGAAAACAAAACTTCAAATACAAACTTACTCAACCTATTTACTGAAAAGAATTTTGTCAAAACAGGGTTGACAACTGATACTGAATACTCTTCAGTAAGGAGTTATTAGTTAAGTCACAGACTTTAACTGATACACGTAAGGCTTCAGTCGAGTTTGATAAACAAAGATATGTTATGAATCTTATTGACTATCAGAAGATAGATCAGTTAGACTGATAACACACGCAGCGAAAAACTTTTGTTTCGTAATAGCCTGTGAAATTAATCACGTTGTCAATCAGTAAAGTTTTTCTTTGCAATTAATCAGTTTTCAATTTATGAAGGTAAAAGCACAAGTAAGAATATAAGTACTGGGCAAGTGCTTACGGGTGCATAGCAAACCTGAACGTGTGCTTGCGGGTGCACTCAAACCTAAACGACTGAAGATCCTATCTTCAGTACTAACCTTACGAGTTGGATTTCTCACTCCTAGCACACACTGGGCACTAGGACCTCACGGAGACAGAACACTGGTTTGAAATCCTTTTCAACACAAACACTCAATTAGGTTAATTGAAAATAGATTTGAAAACTTGCCAACTAGACCACAAAGAACAAGTTCTTTGCAGTTAGTTTTACCTAGGCTTTGGATATACAATATTTGCCTAAGGTCTAAGAGAATGTATGTAATCAGCAGTGACTAATTTTTGGCTTTGTGATTCTTTTCTTCGATTCAAACTTTGGGAAGGCTTGGTTTAGCTGAGTAACAAATTTGGCAGCGTTTCAGCTTATGTTGTTGAATCGGTGAAGATTGAAGTGATCCTCGAGCGCTATTTATTGGAGACGTCTTGAATAGATCCGTTGGAGGAGATGGTCTTCAAGATTTCTTTTGTTAGAGAGTAATTTGAACTTGCGCTGAGGCTTCAATCTTCGAGGTTCCTTGTTTGGTGAGAACGGCTACTTTGAAGAGCAGGAGATGCGACATCTTTGAAAAGGTAATCACCGAAAAAGAATAGCCATTTGACACACACCCGTCGTGCGGCGCGGGCAAAATACTTGTGTATGCCCAGTACAGACAATACACGCTCCTACGTCCCACAACAAAAACTCAGTCTTAGTGGTAAGTGTAGGGTCGAATCCCACAGGGAGTGAGGAACCACTTTGTTCTCCAACGACAAACTGAGGTGTCACAAGTCTCAATCTGTATACTCTGCACAAGAAATTATAACAAGATCAATAATAACAAATGGGTGAGATTATTCGGTTAGGTCATAACTATTGTTCTCTTTGCTTCTTCAAAGAGATCTTCTTTCCTTCTTTAGCTCAATCCGTGATTGATCTGATTGAAGATAGCCTCCAGCTGCTTGCTGTCGTCAACCTTTCCCTTTCTTCCGATGCTTCTAGCTTCTTCCTCCGTCTTCTCTTTGCTTCTTCCAAATCCCCGAGATTTACTTTCATTTTCTGGCTTTGGCTGTCTGCTTCGCATGGTAGTGGTCAGACGGATTGCTTTCTTCGGTTTGATTTATACCAGGTGGGTTGCTTCAGGTTCCCATGCCCCAAATTAGATTGGAGAGGTACTGCGGCCGAAGCTCCATGCTGGTAAACATGACATAGCAATTTGGGCTTGGTAATGCCCATTCCAACCACATTCTTTCCGTTTCTGCTCCACTGGACCTTCCTTCCTCAACAACTTCGTTTTCTCCCTGGACAGACCTGAACTGACACAAATAAAGAGAAAAATAGGGCCAAATGGCCCAAAAGTCGAAGACGCATCACTATTGCAGAGAAATGATGATTCTGAAATCTATGCATTTAATGCGGTTGTACTTCTGGAGTGCGTGGCTTCCTTTGAACGTTGGAGGTTCAGTCCGAGGAAGAATGTTTAACGGATACTTGACTTTAGTATCAGTCCGCTGAATCCACGTGGCACGCATTAAGTAATCAGTCGAAACTGATCCTTCGACTAATAAGTCAAATATCAGTATTTGACTTTGTATTAATCGTTACATCAGTCTTCAGTCTTCAGTCTTCAGTCCTTCGTTCTTCAGTCTTCAGTCTTCAGAACAACAACTAAACTAGAGAAAGAACTCTAACACTTGAGTTCGAGCAGTTCTAGTCTATTACAATTGAAACCTATTGATTTTGGTATCATCAAAACTAGGATTAGGATATTCCATTAAGTTCCCAACAAATTTGATATTTTTAAAGTTTGATTAATGATTCATGCATGTTTGTAAATTTTCAAAACGTTTAGTTTACTTAAAATTGGGACTTTTTAATCCATGTGTTAATTGATTAAATTGACTAAGTATAATTGCTATTAAGCATGCTATAAATGATTATTAATGATCAACTTGGTTAATTATTGCTTATATGTGAATTTGCTTGAGTTTAGTTTACTAGGATTTGGGTATTCTTGGATTATGAAATCAATGTTTAAAGTAATGATGTCTATATGCTAATTAAATTAGACTTTATTAAGGACTATGGCGTGATTAAATTGTGAATTATCAATGAAATGTGAATTTTTCCCGAGTTTAGTTTGCGCGTTTGTATGAGGTCTCTCATATGTGGTGAGTTATGTGTTGAATATGAACATAAATGGCTATGTGATGATTAATTGAGCTTATATATGCGATATGAGATGAAACGAACCATTCCCTAAGTTTTTATGAGAGGACCGAAAAATTATTATAAAAAGGGAAAGCCGATTGTTGATTTTTCTTGAGACGTATGATCATATATTTGTATTCTTGTGTACTATGTGAGCTTAAATTGATTTTTTTAGAATTTTTCAACGAAGGAACCTCGAGTTTAGTTTGTCAAGAATGCTATTAATTGAGATTACTTGTGTATGTGATTTATTTTTCAATGATTGGTTTGAGAATATTTTTTAATATGCTCTTAGCTTTCAAAATAAATTTTTTGGGAATTTTTCCCCAACTATAAATGATTTTCCAATTTTCATAAAAAGTTTTCAAGTAAGATTGCTAAGGTGTGAACAAACTTGATTAATTCTTCTATGTGCTAATGTGAGAATATATGACTTGTGTGTATGCATATCTGTTGCCCGCTTTGTAGGGCTGCTGGCGAGGACATTGATCATCTTTCATGGGATTGCCAGTTTGCTAGGCAGGTTTGGAGCTATATTTTTGCTTGGTTCCATGTTGATGTCACCTCGAATTTGGATGTGGGGAGTTTTATCATCTGGGCGATGCAGATTCAGGCCAGTCGGCAGGTGACGAACCTTTGGCGTGTCGGGGTCATGACTACTATCTGGAGCATCTGGAATCTTAGGAATAGAGTAGTCTTTGATGATGCTTCTTTTTCTGCGGTGAACTTGACAGTCCAAATCAAGGCCCTCATCCTGGAGGCCTCCCGTTTTAGCCTTGGGGAGATGATGAATTCTGTTGAGGAGCTTCTTGTTCTTCATGGCCTTGGGATTCCTGGCAACCCTCGCCGATCCATTTCTTATGTTTATGTGTTCTGGATCCCCCCTCCGCATCCCTGGCATAAGATCAATATTGATGGTTCGATTCATGGTTCTCTTCCTTGTATTCATACTGGCGGCATAGTTCGTGGCAACGGATCGGTGATGGGGTGTTTTCACTTCTCTGGTGGCCGTGGTTGGGCTTTTGAGGTTGAGCTCTTTGCTCTTATTATTGCTTTGGAACAGGTCGTCTCTCACGGTTGGGATTTCATCTGGATTGAGACGGATTGCACTTACATTGTGGAGCTCTTTTGATCTCGATCTACCACTGTCCCTTGGCGTTTCTTAAGCATATGGAAGTAGACATTGCAAGACATTACGGGGTTACATATTACGATCTCCCATATCTATCGTGATGGGAACCGAGTTGCTGATTTCCTGGCTTCCTCGGTGTCAGATGAGGGTTTCTGGCATTTTAGTATTCCCGCTATCACGCAGCTGGTTCGGGATGAAAAGCGTGGTTTACCTTATGTTCGGATCGTTTCTTACGTGATTTTGTTGTGATGAGGCGTTCCTTGAAGGATGTAGCCCCACGTGGATCATTTCTCGGATATCATAATTCACCATAAAACGATTAATTCGTAACATGCTCCTATGAATTTAAGTGCTGCACATTGGAGTTAGAATCACTTACTTGTGAATTGGATGCAGAGGCTGTTGACAGCTGAATCGAATGACTCCAGTTATGACCTTCTAAACTGTATCCCGCTCAATTCTCAACGTTGGATGAACAACGAACTATGAAAACTCCCATAGAGAATTCGACCACCTACACAAACGGCGCCCCCTATGTACTCTCTAAAACCCTGTTTTTTGTGTGTCTTATTCTGAGAGCAGATATCTGTATTTAAAGACAAAACACAGACCTAGGGCCCCTAGAACTGCAGTGGGCGAATTTTACTCCTATTGGGCTAAGGAGACTTTGGGCCAGTCCAGGGATCAGATACAAGGAATAAAGATGGGCCTCTAATGAATTAATTCTTATAATCAGCCCAGATCATAATTAATTCATAAGTATTAATTCATTCCACTAGAGAATCAATACTGACTTACCCCTTTATTATCGATGATGAGTCGGGGCTTGTATTTAGACTTATTAAATCTCCGTTTTTAAAATATTCGACATCCATTAATTAATTAAAGCTCTGACAGCTATATTAATTAATCTCTTTGTTATCCTTAAGTAGTACCACTCAAAACTTATTATTGCGCCTGAACTTAATCAACCTGCAAGGTTTAACGCAATGAACCTCTTGAGCTTCTTAAGGGGATGTCATTATCCTATACCGGATACGGGTATTAATATAGATAACCAAATATTATATATTAACCGCTATCACCCAAGATACAGAGTACTCAAGTTAATATATGACTCTCACCCATAGTAAATCAAAGTGATACACGAATCAACATATATATATCTGAAATCTTATTAGTATTAAGATTTTATTAAGTCACCGAAATCTTGATTCTTCACTTATGCCAGATAGAAGAATACATCTCACTGTGATCCTATCAATACATTATGATGTACCAGAATAGACAAATAGTCAAGACAAACTATTTCCATCTATGCTGCAGCCTAGACCAATGACTCGTCCTAGAGTCATCTCGGCTGTGGTCTATTTATATCTCTTAAGTTTATTCCAATTATATGACCTTCTGTGATCCGTTAATCACCATATAATCTACTTATATAGAGATAAAGGACATACATATGCAATCATGAACACAATCAGATAGGAGATAAAATAGTGAACACAAGAATCATTGTATACAAGGGAATGTTTTCTCTCCTTTCACTTTTTACCCTGTGTTTGTTTGTTTTTTCTTGGCTGGGTGGGGGTTTGGAGCGTGTGGACCCTCTTCCTTGATTATTGTTGGTTGTTAATTGCTTCACTCTCGCTGAGGTTGGGATATTGGATGTTTCGGGTTTGTTGCTTGGTTTGGGTTGTCGCCCATGTCCTTTCTGTTTGCTGCCTAGGTGGTGTCTTTTGTCTTTGGCCTTGGATGCAACACCTTGGTGAGCCATTCATGATGCGATTTGTCCAGTTGATGTTATGGGGAATTTTTTCATTGCATGGCCTAATTTCTCTCTCTCGTCTGTTCGGTTTGGTTGTTCTTTATGCTGGGATGGTTTTGGGTCTCTGCTCCTCTGATGTTTGCTCGATCATCATGAGCATGGGAACTACGCGGGAAGATTTCGGTTTCCCACCGAAAGTTTTCCTCCCGTGAAGATTGGCCTTTGGATGATGTGTTTTTCAATGGCTCTGGGTCTCTGCCCCTCTGGTGTTTCGAGCGCTCACCATGGGCATGAGAAACCACACGGGAATACTTCGACTCACGATTGTTTTTCTCCTGTGAAGATTGACCTATCTATTGACATTTTACTTTGCCATGTTTTGGCTCTTTGGTTTGAGATTGATTGTAAGGGCACATGCTTTAAAAATTTCCCTAATAACGGGGAATTGGGTCTGAGCAGATTGAATTGTATTAGTTTGGTGTTGGATCTCAGGGTCTTAGCCTTAAGCATCTCTTGGATCGATTTTCTAGACGGGACAAGGCTTGACAAGTGTTTGGTTCGGTTGTTGTCTCACCTTTGTCCTGCCTCAGCTTTTGTGAATACTGTTTGACTCCTGGCTCTTGGTTGCTTGTGGGGGTTTCTCTCTCCTTTGGTTGTTTCTGGGTGTGTGTTTGTCTTTTTTATTTTCTGTGTTTCCTATTTTTCTCTTGGTTTGTTCTTTTCGGTTGCAGGTAGCTGCTTGCTCTGGGCTAGTGTTTGTGTTCTGGGCGGCATCTTGGGGATCTTTGTTCGTTGTTGGTGTTTCTGGCTCCTACTTCTTTGGAGTTTGTTTTGGCCTCAGTGTGGCTTGGGCGTCTATTGCTTGACGTTTCCTTTCTTCAGCTTGTCTGGTAGTTCGGCTGTTGGTTTCTTCAGTATTTTTCGATCTTGGATTCTTGTTTCGGGTTTTAGGAGCCGGTTATCCTAGGGGCAATTGTTTTCTATTTTTTCGTTTTCGTTTTCATTTTTGTTTGAGTCCTCTTTTTACGGCTCTTCCCTTAGTCTGCTCTTGTGCTTTCAAGTGTATCAAATTTTTCTTTTTTCAAAAAAATTTCTAATTCAGCAGTGTATGCATATCTGTGTGTTTGTTTGTCGATGTAGTCTAGTTCTATGTGAGTATCGAGTCGAGAGTAAGATAACGATTACTTAGGAAGAGTTTCGATATGTGATTGAGATAGATGGAGTGTAGTGTTGAGGAGTGATGGTATAGCACTAAGATAGGAATGATACTCTTAGTCATGAAGTTTCTGACTAATTTCTTTTATTCTTATCATGAACTACTCCGATGTGACGATATCTGGAGAATACGAGCAGAGGACGGAAGTGAGTCCACCCGAGTGCTACAAGAGTAAGCTAAGATTTTTAGGTGGGCATTATTTTTACTATACGTATATAGAGATCCCCTGCGTGTCGTAGGCCTCTTATACGAAATGAAATAAATGATATGATTTAACTGTTCAATTTCCATTTGATGAAATTTTTTCAATGATGAATGTTTGAGTTAGCGTTATGTTTGAAACTAATTGACTTGCCAAGTTTTAAGGATGATCTTGTATTGTTACACTCTACTAATGAGACGGATTCGATCCTGCCACAAGCGGAATTTTGTGCACAGAGGTGACTGTGAGCCGTCTATCTGGTCGGCCGATCACGGTACTTGAGAGAGAGGCCTACTTCTCAGTACCTTTGATAATAAGTTGTAGATGTGGTACATACATGATGAATATTTTGATTGCAGTCGTTATTTATGATGTTTATTGTTAGTCCGGAGGGTTTCAAATAGGTGTATGGGGGGGGAGGGAGAATACACCTATAGGCTATTTTTGCTTTCGAAATAAAACAAAGCGAAACTTCATACACAAACTAATTCAAACTGTTTACTGAAAAGAGTTTTGACCAAAACAGGGTTGACGAGTGATACTGAATACTCTTCAGTAAGGAGTTATCAGTTAAGTCAAAGACTTTAACTGATACACGTAAGGCTTCAGTCGAGTTTGATAAACATAGATATGTTATGAATCTTACTGACTATCAGAAGATAGATCAGTTAGACTGATAGCACACGCAACGGAAAACTTTTGTTTCGTAATAGCCTATGTGATTAAGCACGTTAGTCTTTAGGTTTTTCTTTGGAATTAGTCAGTTTTCAGTTGAAGAAGGTAAGAGCACAAGTAAGAAGGTAAATACTGAAAGCTGTAAATAACACAAAGATTTTTACGTGGTTCGAAAAACACTTCCTACATCCACGGTCGGTTGATCAGACCAACAACTTCACTGGGCAAGTGCTTACGGGTGCACAGCAAACTTGAACGTGTGCTTGCGGGTGCACACAACCGAAACAACCGAAGATCCAATCTTCAGTACCAACACACCTCGTTGGATTTCTCACTCCTAGCACACACTGGGCACTAGGACCTCACGGAGACAAAACACCTGTCTGAACTCCTTTTCGACACAAACACTCAATTTGGTAGGTTGAAGAGAGGTTTGAAAACTTGCCAACTAGACTACAAAGAACAAGTTCTTTGCAATTAGTTTTACCTAGGCTTTGGATAAACAATATTTTCCTAAGGTCTAAGTGAATATACGTAATCAGCAGTGACTGATTTTTAGCTCTAGAATTCTCTTTTTCGATTCAAACTTTGGAAAAGTTTGGCTTTAGCTGAGTAACAATTTTGGCAGCGTTTCAGCTTATGTTGTTGAATCGGTGAAGATTGAAGTGATCCTCGAGCGCTATTTATTGGAGATGTCTTGAATAGATCCATTGGCGGAGATGGTCTTCAAGATTTCTTCCGTTAGAGAGCAATTTGAACTTGGGTTGAGGCTTCAATCTTCGAGGTTCCTTGTTTGGTGAGAACGACTACTTTGAAGAGCAGGAGATGCGACATCTCTGAAAAGGTTGTCACCGACAAGGAATGGCCTCTGCAGAGAAAGGATGATCCTGAGATCTCTGCATTTAATGCGGCTGTACTTCTGGAGTGCGTGGCTTCGTTTGAACGTTGAAGGTTCAGTCCGAGGAAGAATGTTTAACTGATACTTGACTTTAGTATCAGTCCGCTGAATCCACGTAGCTCGCATTAAGTAATCAGTCGAAACTGATTCTTTGACTGATGCTTTAGTCGGCATCTTCAGTCTTCAGTCCTTCGTTCTTCAGTCTTCAGTCTTCAGAACAGCAACTAAACTAGAAAAATAACTCTTAACACTTGAGTTCAAGCAGTTCTAGTCTATTACAATTGAAACCTATTGATTTTGGTATCATCAAAACTAGGATTAGGATATTTCATTAAGTTTCCAACAATTTCCCCCTTTTTGATGATGCCAAAACCACACAACAGTTCTAAGCAAGAAAAAGTCTGAACTCAAAGCACAAGTTATTAAACAGGGTAAATACTATTCTCCCTTAACAATAGAACCTAAAACTTGCACTCTGAAGGAAGAACACACCAGTTCGAAATAGAACGAGGACAAATTGAAAGACATTAATCAGAGCCTGGACAAAAAGTCATTGTCTTCAGGTTGAGATCAAAGAGAAGTTCTTTTTATTTAGAAATAACTGATTAGAAATCAGTTGAGGTACAGAGCAGAACATGCAAGGGAGTAAAAACAACAAAGAAAAACGCATGGGGAACCCATTGACTCCAGCAGTCTGCTTGTCTGCGCCTTGAACTTCTTGATCTTCATCTTCAGTCTTCATGTTCCTAAGCTTGTTCATTTCACACTTATTTTCCATTGACTTGAGGTCTTTACTGAAACGTCATCCTTAAACTTCTGGTGATCCTTTTGCTTTACCATCTTCAGTCTTTCGAGAAGATGCAGGGAACTACGCACCTTTGAGAAGGTTTTTCTCTGACTTCTACTTTCGCCTTTTTGGCAACATCAAAAAGAGAGCTGATGATGGAAGCTATGATCAGATGGAACTCAACTCCTAGTCTCAGAAACTCGTGAGAGGATTCGAGAAGAGGATGAGTCCAGAGATACAGAAGAGGAAGACGCCAGTGGGAAAAGGGAGAGATGAGAAGGGAGACAGAGAAGTGAAGGAGAGCGAGAGGATGAAGAAGAGAAGCGTGAAGGAAATGAGAGTATGATTTGACTCAACTCAAACACTAGTGAATTGACTCGCAATCGTACGAGGTCAATTGCAGTGGGCAAGCTAACCCAAGTCGTCTCTCAAGGAAGATTCAACAGGGCACCTAATCGTGTCACACACAAAAAGCAATAAATCCTAAACACTCTAATCAGATTCACGCAGGCACACTCTTAAACTAAAACAGAAATTAAATAAGCTCTGTAAATTTACCTAGGCATGAAATAAATAAGCATGTAAAATTATCTAATGCAGAATTTATAGAAGGCATATAAATTATCTAGGCACAGATTAAACGGCATAAGATTATCTAAGGCTTTAAACTAAGAGCATTAATTCAAACATAAACCATTTCAGTAAACATTAATTATCTAGACAAGAATAAAATCACTTACAGTAAAGCCGATCCTGAAAATAAATCTCTAGCTACGAATTATCTAGGCGTAAGGATAAATTCTCAACGCAAAATAACCCTAACTAAGAAAACTGGAAACCCTAACTATGAACTGCGTCTAGAAATGGAACTGCCGCTTTTTTGGAGAGCGGAAGAATGAATGATTGATTGATTGATAACCCTAGAATTGAGAAGTCTCGCCCTTTTATATCCAAAAATAAAACACGCCAATAGCTTCTTTAACACTGCATCCGGGACACGTGGCAATCTCTAACTGGAGCAAAAGAGACTAAATTAGGGTGAAGCTTGGGTTACACACGGGCGAGGGCCTTGGCACGCGGCGAGGGCTCGCTTGGGCGAGGGAATGAGGTGCCTCGGCGAGGCAGGGCCAAGCCTCGGCGCTGAGAGGCTGGATCGGCGAGGGGAGGCTGCAGCTCGGCGAGGGGGGCTGCAGCTCGGCGCGGAGTGAAGACCCTCGGCGCTGGGGCTCGCCGAGGGGAAAGGGTGCTCGGCGATGGGGGCTGCAGTACGCGGGCGAGGAGCGAGAGCGTGCGGCGAGGGGGCTGCTCCTCGGCGAGCAGTTGGGCGAGGAGGCTGCTCCTCGGCGAGCAGTTGGGCGAGGCCAGGGGGCTGCCTCGGCGATGTGGGGCAAGGGCCTCGGCGAGGCCTTGCCGAGGGGTGTTAGGCGTTTGGGCGCATGGCCTTGGCGATGGGGGATCAGGCGCCCGGCGATGGGCGCGCGAGCCATGCGCACTCGGGCGAGAGTCTTGGGCAGCCCAACGACGGGTGTGAGCACGCCTCGACACCTTTTTGCTCCAGATTCGTCTGAGTTTAACATTTTTTCCTTTTTAAAACCTCCCTGCAAAACATTACATCACCATCACAAACTACTAATAAAATCAATTAAATATGATTCCATTATATAACTATAAATCCCCGAAAATCATAACAATAAGGCATAAATCACATAGCATCTTGGAGATATTCATGAGATGCGGCTATGCACAAGGACCTTAAAAGGAGAAGGGGAGAGAGAAGAGAAGGTGGGAAAAAGGAGTGCTTGAAGTGAGGAGGGAGACAGAAGAAATGCATGGCGAGCCTTTGGTGAAAGAAGTAGTGCGAGAGAGCGGCTCGTCATACAAACGGAGAAGGGATGTGAGAAGAAAGAATCGAATTAGCGATAGTCATGAGGACTAACACTGTCGATATCCCAACACTGGGTCTATCGAGAGATGATCATGTGCGATGGGTTGCGCCGGTTGACAACGAGCTACTGCTCATTGTTGTTGCACACCATGGAAGCTCACAAAAGATGTGAGAGAAGCCTGAAGACCAGGTGAAGTCCTCTTTGGAGAGAGGTACTTCAAACCTTATCCTCCAGAAGTGGAGAGGCTTCTTGGTGCCGGGCATGAGGATGGAAGACACTCACGTCGTTGGATATAAGTGAGGGTACATACAAGCTTGACGTCGGAGAGACATTGAGATCTAGTGGAAGGGTCCGGTGAAGACCAAGTATGTGAGCGTCATTCTCCCACTCCATGACTTTGTTGTCATTGAATTCTCCTTTGTCAGAACAAAATTTTTCTGCAACGTTTGAAAGATTGAAAATTTCTCACAGAGAAGGCTGTGGAGAGATGTTAGTTGATGCAGAAAACAAATGAAGACATCGAGACATATAAATACTGTATTATATTACCAAGAAGGAATATGAAAAAGTTTTTCGAGAAAGGTGCCTAAAATCTTTTTGAAGAAAAATTTCACATCCGCCGTCACTACAGAGGACGGAAGCTTCAAAAGGTAAGAAAAATCATTGCATTTTGTCAAATCAATGAGATTCTCAAGATTTTCATTTCAGAGGCAAAAAGGTTGGAAAGATTGTTAAGTAAAGATCAGGACAAGTTAAAGCAATTTTCAAATCCTCTTAAAAGTACTTGTCCTTCACGAATATTTCATTTTCCAACAATCAGTTAAAGATTTTGAAACAAACAGATCAGTTAGAGAATTTTTTTTGAAAACAAACAAAAACTCATAACTGAATTAACTGATTTTCACTGAGTAAGTTGAAAATACTTACTGATCGACTGATCATTATAGTCAGTCGATACAACTGTTTTTGGTTGACTTATAAGGATAAGTTCCTCTTCAGATGAAGATTCATCTTCAATGATTTCCACGTCAACAGTTGTAGAGCACCAATTGGCTGAACAATAGTCATCGTGACTGTTATTGAGATCTTCAAACACAGCGTCACTCTTCAGGGTTGATGAGGGCGATCCTTCCACAGAGATCGTTGAACCTTTCTTCAGGAAGAGCTTTGGTCAGCAAGACTGCTCTCTGAACTGCGGTCGGAATCCATTCAACAGAGACATTATTCTTTTCCACGTGATCACGAATGAAGTGATGACGGATTGCAATATGCTTGACTCTGGTGTGATGAATTGGATTCTGCGAGATTGCAATAGCACTGGAGCTGTCGCAATAGATTGGGACTTCCTTTTCTTCGATCCCGTAGTCCTTTAGTTGTTGGACTAGCCATAGTAGTTGTGAATAGTAGCTTCCCGCAGCAACATATTCAGCTTCAGTTGTGGAAGAGGCGACTGAAGTATGTTTCTTTGAAAACCACGAGATAAGTTTGTTGCCTAGGAATTGACAAGTTTCCGAAGTTGATTTGCAATCAATTTTGCATCCTGCAAAATCTGAGTCTGAAAATCCGAAGAGCTTGAAGTCATCGTCAGCTGGGTACCACAACCCTAAGTTGGGTGTGCCTTTGAGATATCGCAAAATTCTTTTTGCTGCATCCAAATGAGCTTCCTTTGGATCTGATTGATATCTTGCACAAATCCCAACTGCATACGCTATATCTGGTCTGCTAGCAGTCAAATACTGTAACAACCCAATGATATTTCTGTATTTGGTTGAAGATGCAGATTTTCCTTATAATCCTGGATCTACCTTCTAGTTTGTGTTAATTGGAATCTTGACTGATTTCATGTACTGAATATCGAACTTGGCGATAAGTTCCTTGGCGTACTTTGACTAATTGATCAGTATTCATTCGCTGGTCTGCTTGACTTGTAATCCAAGAAAGAAATTCATTTATCCCATCATGGACATCGATCTGAAACTTATTAGTCATAATGTCAGCAAACTTCTTGCACATGCGTTCGGATTTGGATCCGAAGATTATGTCATCGACATAAATCTGAAAAAGTAGGAGATCTTCTCCTTCTTTAAGAGTGAACAAGGTTCTGACAAAAGATCATTTCTTGAATCTTTGTTCCACTAGATACTCAGAAAGAGTATCATACCATGCTCTTGGAGTTTGTTTCAATCCATAGAGAGCTTTCTTCAGCTTGTACACCTTTTCTGGTCCTGCAACCTCAAAACCCGGAGGTTGTTCCACATAGACTTCATCGGTGAGCACTCCATTAAGAAATGCACACTTCACACCCATTTGGTGTATCTTGAATCTTTTGTGAGCGGCAAAGGCTAAGAAGAGCCTGACTGCTTCCAATCTAGCAACTGGGGCAAAGGTTTCATCGTAGTCGATTCCTTCTTCTTGACTGTACCCTTTTACTACTAGCTTTCCTTTGTTTCTCACCACGTGACCTTCTTCGTCTTTCTTATTTTTGAAAATCAATTTCAAACCAATCATTTTTGCATCGTCTGGTCGATCCACAAGTTCCCAAATTGAGTTTCGGTTGAGTTGAAGGCAGAAGATCATGATGTATATTCGGAAGATCCTGCATCGTGAACGACCATTGCTTTCTTCTTCGCATAATTGCGTTCTCTCTTGGCTTTCATCTCCTTGCGCTCACACTGCGTCAATTTAGGGCATTCAGATCGATAGTGCCCTTTCTTCTTGCATCCAAAACATTCCACATCTTTTAGGTCAATAGCGGTTGACTTTCTTTCTCCGCTTCTATCGGTGGAATATCTGGACTTGTTTTCTTTTTTTTTTCCTTTGTAGTGTTTCTTATGGAACTTCCTGTACTTGCGGAACTTGGATTTGTAACACCCCGTACCTTTCCTTATGATAAGAGATAGTGTTTTAACACTACTGAGAATACTGAGATGTCGAGATGTGAAGATTATGAGTTATGAGTGGACGAACTCTTAATGGAGTTAGAGTGAAGATATTAGAGAAACGAGTCGAGTTATAGATGCTGAATGATTTGAGTCGGGATTTTATTTATTTCCGACTATAGAGAATAGAATTTCCGGATACCGAGTTATCAGAGGTTGGCAGTCCTATTAAGAAAATAGGAATAATGAGTTTGACATAGAGTCAAGGAAGTTTACCGATGGATGGTAATATGAGTAAAATGGAGATGTTGGGAGAATTGAGAATGATGTTAGAATTGAGATGGAAACGTTGATTGATTTTTGAGATGAGATGAAAGACGAGAGATAGAGTCGAGGTAGTGACTGAGAGTCACTATAAAGAGGATTAAGCTAGAGTGACGACTAGATTAATGACGAGCGATGATCCGTTTTTAATGTGATAACGGTGTGAGTTATTTAATTGACGTTATGTGATTTATCTGATATGTGCGCACTAATATTATTTTGAGTCAGTCTGATTCTCGAAAATTAGCGTACATGATTTATTTTCCACCACACGTTCCTACACTCACACCCATTATTTTAATCCCTTCTCACATGTGGGTAATTAGCCGATTTTAGGCTTGCTGCTAAGGGAGGAGACAAAGCACTATTCAAGCATTTAATGCTACTTATCCAATGGAATAAGAATCTTGCTAAAACCGAAGAGTCCTTCTCTCTTTCGGTCATTCTCATCATTTTCGGCCTTCACCGCCTTCTCTCTCCCTCACGATATTTCTTCTCTCCTCCATTGGAGACTAAGCTCGAAGCTTCACCAGTCAAAACCGAGAAAGAATCCTCCACTAAATCTAGTCCATAAACACTTACTACTCATAAATCAAGAAGTTTAGTGGAGTTTGATGCTTGAAGAACAGAGACCGAAGCTTTTCTTTTCTTGAAACTACCTGAGTAAGTGTTTGAATCCTTTGGGATCTAGACTTTTTATGTGATATATGTGTTTAGAAGGATGACTGGAGCATGAGAAACTCCCCCTTCACTTTTTCGTCATTTTTGAAAATTAGGGATTCATGCCCTTTTTATAATCTTCAAGTTCTTTTCAAAAACAGGGGTGAGAAATGTGATATATATATGATGAGATGTATGTTATACGTGATGATTTGAAGCGATTAGAGGTGTTTTTCAAAACTGAGTCATGAGCATGAGTTTTTACAAAATTTGGTTTGATATAGGAAATAGGGAAAAATCTGAAGTTATGTCTTGAATGATGCTTTGACGATGAGCATGAATAGATGAAAGGATTAACGTGATGTTGATGAACTAGTGTTTAAATGAGTTTTTGAGTTGGTCATGATGTAGAGTGTGAGTATTTTTGAGGTTTGAGAGTGTTTGATGATTTCTGGGTATGAAAAGTTGATGAAGTTTAGAGTTTACTCTTGTTTGATTTGTTCTGCCTTGAGTCTCGTTCTGCTCTGCCAAGTCGTTTCCCCGCTGGTATGCCAGAGAAGTCATTTCCCCGCTGCCCTAACAGCGAGTTCATTTCTCTGCCTTGACAGAGAGTTCGCCATTCCTCTGGCGACAGAGAGTTCTCCATTCCTCTGGCATAGCAGAGAGTTCGTGATTCCTCTGATGATTGTTTCCTCTGACGTTTGAGTCCTCTGACGTTTGAGTCCTCTGACGTTTGAGTCCTCTGATGATTGTTTCCTCTGACGTTTGAGTCCTCTGACGTTTGAGTCCTCTGACGTTTGAGTCCTCTGATGATTGTTTCCTCTGACGTTTGAGTCCTCTGACGTTTGAGTCCTCTGATGATCGATTCCTTTGATGTCGATTCCTCTGACGAAGTCATCCCTCTGACTGTTGATTCCTCTGGCGAGCATTCCTCTGCTTTGGCGAGTATTTCTTCTCTGCTCTGCCAAGCTAGTCTGCTCTGCTCTGCTGAGTTCTTCCACCCTGACCATCGAGCATTTCTCTGCTCTGGTCTCCGAGTCAGACTTATGTTTGTTTGTTGTGATGTGTTATGTGAAGTTGTATGCTTATGTGATTATGTGTACCTATGTGCTTGACTGCTATGAGTATGGTCCGAGTTGAGAGTTAAATCTAGAGTAAGACGTGAAAATCCTTAGAAGTTGAGTATACCTAGGGATTTAGTTTTACTGAGTAAATAGACGTTGAGTGAGAAGTTATCGATGAAACGAGATTGGATTTCAGTATTAAGTACTAACTAAGGTTGTTTTATCACATGAACCTTCGTGATGATGTTGATGATTTATGAAGACCTGAGCAAGACGAAGAAGTAAGTCCCCTGTTCCTATCCGAGCTTAAGCGAAGGACTCCAGGTGGGCATTATTTTGAGTATACAGTTTAAGAGCTTTTCTAAACTGTTTAAATGATGATGAGATTATAAGATGTTTGATGTTTTGAGATAAATGATGTTTATGAACTGTTTGACTTGCCAAAATTTTGATGATAAGTTTGTGTGTTACCCTCTACTGATGAAGACGAATTCGGTCCTGCCACAAGCGGGATTTTGTGCACAGTTGTGACTGTGAGCCGTCTTCGGGTCGGCCAGTCACGGTACTTGAGAGGGAGGCCTACTTCTCAGTATCGATAAAAATGATAATGTTGTAGACGTGGTACATACATGACGAATATTTTGACTGCAGTCATTTCTTTATGATGTTATGATGTTTAAAGCTGCATGCACAGATTTCATTGATGATAAACTTATTTCTGTGTATTGCTGATGATATGGCAAGCTTCAAACATATAGCTCTAAGAGCGCCTTTGATGTTTTTCCGGCGATTGCCCACTGAGTATTATTACTCACGCCCTGCATATATTTCTAAATGTGCAGGCTAAGCAACGGAGCGAGATTGGAATAGTGCTGGTGGGGATGGTTTCACCGATGAAGTTTTCCTTGCTGTTTTCCTTTGATGTTGGAGTCTTAAGGATGATGAACTTTGTCTTCCTTCTGATGTTGATAAAACCTTAGTGAGATGATATACTAATCTTTTAAAATCAAGCAATATACTCGCGATTATATGTCTTCATACATATAATTGATACGTCTTTTGCTGTGTCTTGATATTATGATTCCTTATGGAAAATAAGGGATACCTACTTTGCTTTTCTTCTTGAAATTCCTGATATTCATGAAGTTATACTGATGTTGATATATATACCTTTGAGCCAGATTATGAGTCTTTGCCTTGGCATGTTTGATGTAAGCTTCCGCGCCGATGTTCATTTTAGTTGTGGTGTCCTTTATTCATTTATTTTAGTCGTATCGATACTCGTACCCCGCTATCACTAGCGTTTGGGAATCGGGCTGCGACAGAGTGGTATCAGAGCAGGTCGTCTGCTCTGAGTTAATTGCTTGATTGAGTTGAACCTTTGAGTTCTTCTACTCTTTTTGATTGAGTACTAGTCTAATTTGAGTTGTTAGACTAGTTTGAGAGAGAGTCTTTGTTGAAACGAAACCCCAGCACCCCATCTCCTCTGGCTTAACGAGGTAAGAAGTTGATGTTGTTTCTTAATGCTTTTCTGATGAGAACTGAGTTTGATGTACTAATGAGTGATGTATTGTTTTGATGACGGAATTGTCTGATGATGATGAATTCTGATGTGAGGAAGTTGATGAAGAAGATGAGGAGAGATGTTGAGGCTAGTGTGGCCAATGCCCCACCATACCAAATGAGGATGAGATGCCGAGTTATATTGAGATAGCGATGCAGCGATGGTTCAGGGAGTATATCCCGGACGAGGATGACACCTTGGGTGAACTCATGACACGAATATCGAGGATGAGCCGAGCGATGATAATGTGTATCGGACCATAGACGAGTATGAGGAGAAAGAGACGAAGTCGAGTGGGGATGCACCGACTGACGATGCTGAGAGTAGGATGTCAGATGATGGCGATGACGAAAATGAGATGGGAGAGTGATAGATGACGACTGAGACCATCTAGAGATGTATAGATATATCTATAGTGATGCATAGCTAATGTACATAGCTAGAAGCATAGTAGAGAACATATATGATGCTTAGTCCCTATGATGCTTGCATAGCAAGAGCATTAAAATAGTATAGGGCGTTTTGCACAAGGAACCTTCGTTTCTGTGTAAGACCTCAATAGAGAGGCAATTTTCCCTATTACATAGAGATGACGTTGATGACTAGAGAGCTTGATGTCACATTAGAATTTTGAGATTGATACTTAGATGCATAATGTTAGATAAACGATAGGGATGACGAGAACCATGAGAATTCTATAGGAGAAATATAGAATTGAGTTGAGATATAGAGAACTGAGATGAGAATTTTGTATGATGATGATGATGTAGATGCTTGATGATAGATGAGAAATAGAGACTGATGATAATTTCAAATGTTGATAAACGAGAACTAGAGTGGACGAGAATGTTGAGAATTTTGAGATCACTTATAAGCTTTAGAAGCGAAGTGAGAAAAAGAGAATTAGTATTTTGTTTTGACGAACTGGTAGTTTCGAAGTCGATAGTTTTATAATTGTTTTCCCTCTATGGTTACCTCCGAGAAGAAGAAGGAACGGAAGGGATATAAACCGAGAAGAAGACGAAGAAGAGAAGCAGAGAGAGAGATAGTTGAGATAATGCGATAAGAGTAAGAGTTTTCATCGCGATTTATAGACACGACCCAACTAGGGCAAACATAGTATGGAGACCTCATGGGATGCATAGATACTGTTGACCAATTGTACTTCGTGATAGAAGTACTTTCACCGGGACCGCACGTATTATCGCTAGAGTAATTATGAGAGTAGACTCTTTGAGTCCCTTTTCCCGCCTGGTCGTTTCGAGATTTTTCTGCATCCAATTGAACTCCTACATGTGATGAACTAATTGCTATTGAGCAGATCCACTGTGTTACCGACTGACGATGCTGAGAGTAGGATGTCAGATGATGGCGATGACGAAAATGAGATGGGAGAGTGATAGATGACGACTGAGACCATCTAGAGATGTATAGATATATCTATAGTGATGCATAGCTAATGTACATAGCTAGAAGCATAGTAGAGAACATATATGATGCTTAGTCCCTATGATGCTTGCATAGCAAGAGCATTAAAATAGTATAGGGCGTTTTGCACAAGGAACCTTCGTTTCTGTGTAAGACCTCAATAGAGAGGCAATTTTCCCTATTACATAGAGATGACGTTGATGACTAGAGAGCTTGATGTCACATTAGAATTTTGAGATTGATGCTTAGATGCATAATGTTAGATAAACGATAGGGATGACGAGAACCATGAGAATTCTATAGGAGAAATATAGAATTGAGTTGAGATATAGAGAACTGAGATGAGAATTTTGTATGATGATGATGATGTAGATGCTTGATGATAGATGAGAAATAGAGACTGATGATAATTTCAAATGTTGATAAACGAGAACTAGAGTGGACGAGAATGTTGAGAATTTTGAGATCACTTATGAGCTTTAGAAGCGAAGTGAGAAAAAGAGAATTAGTATTTTGTTTTGACGAACTGGTAGTTTCGAAGTCGATAGTTTTATAATTGTTTTCCCTCTATGGTTACCTCCGAGAAGAAGAAGGAACGGAAGGGATATAAACCGAGAAGAAGACGAAGAAGAGAAGCAGAGAGAGAGATAGTTGAGATAATGCGATAAGAGTAAGAGTTTTCATCGCGATTTATAGACACGACCCAACTAGGGCAAACATAGTATGGAGACCTCATGGGATGCATAGATACTGTTGACCAATTGTACTTCGTGATAGAAGTACTTTCACCGGGACCGCACGTATTATCGCTAGAGTAATTATGAGAGTAGACTCTTTGAGTCCCTTTTCCCGCCTGGTCGTTTCGAGATTTTTCTGCATCCAATTGAACTCCTACATGTGATGAACTAATTGCTATTGAGCAGATCAACTGTGTTCGAGCCTAAACCGTTTGTGTTGGAAATCTTTACCCCTTGTTTTAACAGTGGACAATTTATTCATTTTCCACTTAGTGGATTGTTTCTACTTCCAGTATTGGTTTACCCCCATCATATTACATCTCAGTTTTTATCTGAGTTTCTGTCCTAACTTTTGATCTTCCTTTGATTATAACTTCTTCATTATCCTTGAGATAGCACTGGCTATTATGGAATCATTCCATTACTTGAGCTCGTCTTGTTCAAGATCAGACATTTTATTCATCACATCCTAGTCCCTACCACATCCGAAAAGAGTTAGGAATGTCTAGGTAACTAGGATGGCATAATAAGAAGAGTGTTTGGAAGAAAACACGATTTATGGGAGCAGTCGTAGAATGTTATTACAGGACGAGCACAACAGTTAGATTGTGGATTTTCTTATTTTAGCCAAGTACGTAGAAAGCTAATCATTTCGAGGATGAGAAGAAGTGATGCTAAGCCAGAATATGCAATAGCAGATTCAAGGAGATCGAGATGACAGATTAGAACAGATGACGGTTTTCACGATAGCAGACTGAGATGACGACTAGTATGGGAGTAGCAACGACGAAGTATTACGGGATATTTTATTTCCGTTATGCCCCGCTTAGGGTACAAGTTCTCGAAAGAGAAAATTTTTCTTACATCCCTATACGATGATGACCAGAGAGTCTCTATGCTTGAGTAGAGCTTTGAGCTGATGTTACGATGATAGACATGAAGTATATCTTTGACGTTGAGTTATGAGAATAGTATGATGTTGAGTAAAAGTCTTATGACTTGTGAATTATGAGAATTTGTTCTAAGGATGATACATGTCCCCTGAGATCTTGACGAAGATGAGAAACCGATTGAAGAAAGGAATAGAGTTGATGTGAGATAAGGCAATAAAACTGTAGCTGTGTACGAACGTCAGTTTCGTGACTTGGTTCGGTATGCCACATATCGAGAAGAGAAAAAAACGAGAAGATGCCAGAATCTTTTCGATTAGATTTGAGATAATGCAAAATGAGACAGAATAGCGGTTACACCGTCGGAAGGGTCGAGCACTACTCAACTAGTGTCCGAATCGGCAGCAAAGTGGAAGCGGAGGACAGCCGAGTCAGTTCGGCCGCAACTCAAAAGTAATGGAGGGAATCCTAGCGCTACTTCCACCACAGCGACAACAGCCAGCTTTTCGACCACGTTAATCAAGAAGGCAACCGCCAGCCCCGCAGGCGAATCAACCGCATCGACAGAGACTGTTCGCGCTTGAGCAGAAAACACCAGACAAGAATCGAGAAAAATTTCCAGAGATAGACGAATTGAAAGATGTGCCCATAGTATTTTGTTCGACGCCGAACGAAGAGCCTGTTCCACAACCTCTAAAGAGTAATCACACTCATAGGCTAAACCACTACGGTTTCATCCGTGTGCCCTGACTCAGAATTCGAGTGAGATCGATTAAGCTCGAGGTGAGAAACCAGAAATGGATGCCTATATGGCACTTGGGTATAACTTCTAGAATGTACTGGTTAGAGGAAAACCAAGTGACGACACAAGACAAGGAGAGACGAATAACGTTTCGATTTCCAGGCCAAGAGCCTACCTCGGTTATGGGTATTGATAAAAGATGGAAGAAGACGCTGATTATCTCGGCACTGCAAGCAAGAAAGTCCTTGCGGAGAAATGATACAACCGCGTATGTTGTATATCCGAGCCAGAGAGAGAGACGAATCCAAAGAAGAACGCTGATGATGGCCGTCGTGCGAGAGTATAAAGATGTTTTTCCCTAAGATTTTATCGGGATTACCCCAGATCGACAGTTTGGGTTACGATTGAATTAGAGCCTAGCGTGCCACCGACGTCGAAAGAGCCATACAGAATGGCCCCCACCGAGTTGCAAGAGTTGAACCAGCAACTACAAGAACTTCTCGATATGAGTTTCAATCTACTTAGTGTTTCCCCGTGGGAAGCACCAATTTTTGTTTGTTAGAAAGAAGGATGGAAGCTTGAGGTTGTGTATCGAATATCGAGAATTGAATGAAGTGACGATAAAGAATGAGTATCCGTTACCCCGGATCGATGATCTGTTCGATCAACTGCAAAGAGCGAGCACTTTTTCGAAGTTTGATTTGAGAATGAGGTACCATCAGCTGAAGATACGATCGGAAAATATTTCCGAAGACGACATTTCGTACGAGACATAGATACCATGAGTTTATAATGATGTCTTTTGGTTGGAACGAATGACCCGACCGTATTCATGGATCTCATGAATCACGTTTTTCACGAATACTTAGACAAGTTCGTGTTAGTCTCCATAGACGATATCCTGATTTACTTGAAGAGTAAACGAGAACACGAAGAGCGGTTGAGGATCGCGTTAGAGAGATTGTGAATTGAGAAGTTAAATGCGAGTCTTGGACTTGAAGAGGTCAAGTTTGGTTGGCCGAACGATTGTGAACAAAGTTTTCAAGAGCTAAAGAAGAGACTTAGTATGCAATTTACATTGATGCATCGAAGGATAGTCTAAGATGTGTGCTGATGCAAGGGAGAAAAGATATCTTATCTTTCGATAGTTATAGCCGAGCTCTGCTCTGGAAGCAGAACTGAAGTTGAGCCCTGCTCTGCTCTGACGACAGAGCTGAAAGCATTCCTCTGCACTAGCGCTGATTTCTCTGCCCTCGTGCGGAACTAATGTTAGAAAGAAAGGAGTTAAAGCAAGTGGAGACCACGCGAGATGAAGTATCTAACGCAAGATTTAGATTTAGCAACCGTGGTGCATGCTTTGAAGACATGGAGACACCATCTTTATGGAGTACAATGTGAGATGTACACCGATCGTAAAAGTCTCAAATTTTTCTTTGAGCAACGAAGGAGACGATCAGAGTCAGTGAAGGACTACGAGCATGATTCATGAGTTTATGGAAGGTTGATGATGGTTTAAGTGAGATAAATTACCCAAGATTTTGGGAAGAATCTTGAAGTTCGTAAGTCGATTTGAAGATTTAAATGTATATGAGTTCTCGAGCATGCTATGATATTAAATGCTGGTTTGGATTGATGATTAGAAGGGTTGAAATGAGTTCTGTTTGTTTTGCCGAGTGCTGCTGAGTTGTAGCTCTGCTCTGGAGAGAGTTAGGGATTCCGCTGACAAAGTGATTCCGCGGACGAAGTGATCCCTCTGACGTTGTAACTGACGCGTTAAGGAGAGAGAATCAGGGAGAGTTAAGATTTTTCCTTACTCGAGAAGTGAATTAAGGAATTCGAGAAGATGAATTTGAAGGTAATAATACCCCCGCAAAGTACTGAGCTTTATATAGACTCACGACCGAAGAGCTTTGCTCTACCAATAGAGCCTATGTGTTGAGCGGTCTTTGTTTTAGACAGAGCTGACGCCGATTCCTCTGCTCTGACAGAGAAATCTCGATTCCTCTGCTCTGGCAGAGAAGGATGAGAAGATGAGAAGGTGGAAAGTTTTCGAATAAAGTTTCGAACCGAGAGAGAGTAGAGAATTATTAAGAGGCGGCATATAATGCCATTTTGTTTAAGAAAAGAGGCTGAGCGTGCCTGATAAAGAAGAGCTGAAGAATGGAATCACGAGTGAACCCATACCTTTATGAGTTATAGTAGTGTCGAGACACTGCAGAGAGTACTACGGTACTGAGATATGAGATTTTTATTAAGATGAGATGGAGTTATGATGATAAATAGAGATATTGAGCATTAGAGTTACACTTTTGATGAGACTAGAGCGCTGAGATATAAACATAAGGATAGGACGAGATGAGATTCCTGCGCCAGAGCGGAAGCCATTCCTCTGACGTTTCATTCCGCTGCTCTGGCATCCGATTCCTCTGGATTCTTGATTTCGCTGCTCTGACTAGTGATTCCTCTGCTCTGGCAGGGAGATCACCACTTCTCCGCTGACAACTGCGGACAGAACTCGAGAGAGAAGACTGCTGAAGTATTATGAATGAAGATGATGTAAGTACAAAAGGTTATGACATCGATTAGCAAAATCGAGAGAAGGAAATTCGATAGTTGAGAAATCACTGATAGATTCTTTTGACGTTAGAAACGATGTTTATGTAAGTTTTCCCTATCTTAGGGAGCGTGTTAGTTTTGAGTTTAAGAAAGACTCAAACCGAGATATATAGGACCTTATGATGTATTAGAAGGAGTAGGCCAAGTAGCCTATAAATTAGCGTTGCCTCCGAAGCTTCGCGAATCTTCAAAACGTTTTCCCATGTTTCTCAACTGAGAAAGTAGATGTTTGTTTCAAAACACGTCGCCCAGGAAGAAGAGTCCCTGGAACCAGTTTTGAGCTACGAAGAGAGAGACCTGATGCTATACTGGACCAGAAGATCCAACAATTGAGGAGCAAGTCGATTCTTTTGGTGAAAATCCAATGGAGACATCACGGTCAAGAAGGAGAGTCAACATGGGAACATGAAGAAAAGATGATTGTAAACAGATGTTTAAAGCAATAGTTACAAAATAGCCAATCTCCAATAACCTCGAATGGCTACAGAGCACAAAATTCTAGATGACTAAAAAGCGAAGAAATTGATTGTCACATTTAATGGACTACTTGGAATTAACGGGAATGTATTCCCCAGAGCTTGAAGAGAAGATGAAAGAGAAGTACCCAGAGCTTTATCCCGGAGATGAATAACTCAAATTTCGGGACGAAATTTCTTTTAAGGGGGGTAGGATGTAACACCCCGTACCTTTCCTTATGATAAGAGATAGTGTTTTAACACTACTGAGAATACTGAGATGTCGAGATGTGAAGATTATGAGTTATGAGTGGACGAACTCTTAATGGAGTTAGAGTGAAGATATTAGAGAAACGAGTCGAGTTATAGATGCTGAATGATTTGAGTCGGGATTTTATTTATTTCCGACTATAGAGAATAGAATTTCCGGATACCGAGTTATCAGAGGTTGGCAGTCCTATTAAGAAAATAGGAATAATGAGTTTGACATAGAGTCAAGGAAGTTTACCGATGGATGGTAATATGAGTAAAATGGAGATGTTGGGAGAATTGAGAATGATGTTAGAATTGAGATGGAAACGTTGATTGATTTTTGAGATGAGATGAAAGACGAGAGATAGAGTCGAGGTAGTGACTGAGAGTCACTATAAAGAGGATTAAGCTAGAGTGACGACTAGATTAATGACGAGCGATGATCCGTTTTTAATGTGATAACGGTGTGAGTTATTTAATTGACGTTATGTGATTTATCTGATATGTGCGCACTAATATTATTTTGAGTCAGTCTGATTCTCGAAAATTAGCGTACATGATTTATTTTCCACCACACGTTCCTACACTCACACCCATTATTTTAATCCCTTCTCACATGTGGGTAATTAGCCGATTTTAGGCTTGCTGCTAAGGGAGGAGACAAAGAACTATTCAAGCATTTAATGCTACTTATCCAATGGAATAAGAATCTTGCTAAAACCGAAGAGTCCCTCTCTCTTTCGGTCATTCTCATCATTTTCGGCCTTCACCGCCTTCTCTCTCCCTCACGATATTTCTTCTCTCCTCCATTGGAGACTAAGCTCGAAGCTTCACCAGTCAAAACCGAGAAAGAATCCTCCACTAAATCTAGTCCATAAACACTTACTACTCATAAATCAAGAAGTTTAGTGGAGTTTGATGCTTGAAGAACAGAGACCGAAGCTTTTCTTTTCTTGAAACTACCTGAGTAAGTGTTTGAATCCTTTGGGATCTAGACTTTTTATGTGATATATGTGTTTAGAAGGATGACTGGAGCATGAGAAACTCCCCCTTCACTTTTTCGTCATTTTTGAAAATTAGGGATTCATGCCCTTTTTATAATCTTCAAGTTCTTTTCAAAAATAGGGGTGAGAAATGTGATATATATATGATGAGATGTATGTTATACGTGATGATTTGAAGCGATTAGAGGTGTTTTTCAAAACTGAGTCATGAGCATGAGTTTTTACAAAATTTGGTTTGATATAGGAAATAGGGAAAAATCTGAAGTTATGTCTTGAATGATGTTTTGACGATGAGCATGAATAGATGAAAGGATTAACGTGATGTTGATGAACTAGTGTTTAAATGAGTTTTTGAGTTGGTCATGATGTAGAGTGTGAGTATTTTTTAGGTTTGAGAGTGTTTGATGATTTCTGGGTATGAAAAGTTGATGAAGTTTAGAGTTTACTCTTGTTTGATTTGTTCTGCCTTGAGTCTCGTTCTGCTCTGCCAAGTCGTTTCCCCGCTGGTATGCCAGAGAAGTCGTTTCCCCGCTGCCCTGACAGCGAGTTCATTTCTCTGCCTTGACAGAGAGTTCGCCATTCCTCTGGCGACAGAGAGTTCTCCATTCCTCTGGCATAGCAGAGAGTTCGTGATTCCTCTGATGATTGTTTCCTCTGACGTTTGAGTCCTCTGACGTTTGAGTCCTCTGACGTTTGAGTCCTCTGATGATTGTTTCCTCTGACGTTTGAGTCCTCTGACGTTTGAGTCCTCTGACGTTTGAGTCCTCTGATGATTGTTTCCTCTGACGTTTGAGTCCTCTGACGTTTGAGTCCTCTGATGATCGATTCCTCTGATGTCGATTCCTCTGACGAAGTCATCCCTCTGACTGTTGATTCCTCTGGCGAGCATTCCTCTGCTTTGGCGAGTATTTCTTCTCTGCTCTGCCAAGCTAGTCTGCTCTGCTCTGCTGAGTTCTTCCACCCTGACCATCGAGCATTTCTCTGCTCTGGTCTCCGAGTCAGACTTATGTTTGTTTGTTGTGATGTGTTATGTGAAGTTGTATGCTTATGTGATTATGTGTACCTATGTGCTTGACTGCTATGAGTATGGTCCGAGTTGAGAGTTAAATCTAGAGTAAGACGTGAAAATCCTTAGAAGTTGAGTATACCTAGGGATTTAGTTTTACTGAGTAAATAGACGTTGAGTGAGAAGTTATCGATGAAACGAGATTGGATTTCAGTATTAAGTACTAACTAAGGTTGTTTTATCACATGAACCTTCGTGATGATGTTGATGATTTATGAAGACCTGAGCAAGACGAAGAAGTAAGTCCCCTGTTCCTATCCGAGCTTAAGCGAAGGACTCCAGGTGGGCATTATTTTGAGTATACAGTTTAAGAGCTTTTCTAAACTGTTTAAATGATGATGAGATTATAAGATGTTTGATGTTTTGAGATAAATGATGTTTATGAACTGTTTGACTTGCCAAAATTTTGATGATAAGTTTGTGTGTTACCCTCTACTGATGAAGACGAATTCGGTCCTGCCACAAGCGGGATTTTGTGCACAGATGTGACTGTGAGCCGTCTTCGGGTCGGCCAGTCACGGTACTTGAGAGGGAGGCCTACTTCTCAGTATCGATAAAAATGATAATGTTGTAGACGTGGTACATACATGACGAATATTTTGACTGCAGTCATTTCTTTATGATGTTATGATGTTTAAAGCTGCATGCACAGATTTCATTGATGATAAACTTATTTCTGTGTATTGCTGATGATATGGCAAGCTTCAAACATATAGCTCTAAGAGCGCCTTTGATGTTTTTCCGGCGATTGCCCACTGAGTATTATTACTCACGCCCTGCATATATTTCTAAATGTGCAGGCTAAGCAACGGAGCGAGATTGGACTAGTGCTGGTGGGGATGGTTTCACCGATGAAGTTTTCCTTGCTGTTTTCCTTTGATGTTGGAGTCTTAAGGATGATGAACTTTGTCTTCCTTCTGATGTTGATAAAACCTTAGTGAGATGATATACTAATCTTTTAAAATCAAGCAATATACTCGCGATTATATGTCTTCATACATATAATTGATACGTCTTTTGCTGTGTCTTGATATTATGATTCCTTATGGAAAATAAGGGATACCTACTTTGCTTTTCTTCTTGAAATTCCTGATATTCATGAAGTTATACTGATGTTGATATATATACCTTTGAGCCAGATTATGAGTCTTTGCCTTGGCATGTTTGATGTAAGCTTCCGCGCCGATGTTCATTTTAGTTGTGGTGTCCTTTATTCATTTATTTTAGTCGTATCGATACTCGTACCCCGCTATCACTAGCGTTTGGGAATCGGGCTGCGACAGGATTCCATCTTGTTGAATCTTTCAGTCAATAGAGCATATTGACTGAAGAACTCTTCGGGTTTGAGTTCCGCTTGGTTCCTTTGTCTGCTTCTTGCTTTCTTTTGCTGAGACTTTCAGCGCCGCTCCTTTTGAGGTTGATGGACCATCTTCGTCTAATCCTCCAGCCTTCTTTGTTTCAAGATTTCTCTGGATGTCAAACTTATTCGCCACGACATCAGAGAAAAGCTTGGCTGTTGGGAGCCGATTGAATCCTGGCTTGTTCTGATGAGCGACTGAGTAGATCTGCTAATCTCCTCACGGAAGAGCTCGTAGAATCTTCAGGTTGATCTCTCATTGAGTGTACTTGTCCTTCGAGATGAATTGAACTTCGTTCAGGATCTGGTTGAATCTGAGTTCCATCTCGTCGATAGATTCATTCTTGAGCATGAGGAATGAGTCGAATTTTTGACAAGCTATAGATAACTTGGTCTCCTTTATTTCCTCGGATCCGATGCACATTCCTTCAAGAATGTCCCACATCTCCTTTGCAATTCTGCACTTGATGATCTTGGTGACGTGTTTGTCTGGAGCTATGCCGGGGATGATGCTTTTAGCGAGGTTGTCGAGCTCATCTTGCTTTCTTTCTTCTGTGGTGAAGTCAGCCTTTGATTTGATTTGGACTTCATCAAAAGGATCTCTAGATGGGTCTAGAGGAACCCTTTTGATCACCTCGGCGATGATGATGGGTCCTCTGGTGATGACTTCCCACATTCGGCAATGTTGGGCGGTGAGGAAGCTTTCAAGCTGAAACTTCCATATGTCGTATTTTTCAATACTAAACATAGGTAGTGAGGATACTCTGTTGTGGTTAGTTTCCATTGAAAAGAGAAAACAGAAAACAACAGATAAGAAAAGCAGTCAACGTTGGATGGACAACGAGCTATGAGAATTCCAAAGGAGAACTTTCGGCCACTATGAAATCGGCGCTCCCAGCTTCTATCTAGAAACCCTAATTTTAGTGTATCTTTTCCTGAGAGCAGTCAGCTGTATTTGTAGACAAAACACAGTCCTAGGGCACCACTAATAGGCTTGGACGAAAATTACTCCTACTAGGCTTAGGAGACTTTGGGCCAGTCCAGGGATCAAATACAAGGAATAAAGATGGGCCTCTAATGAATTAATTTCCATGATCAGCCCAGATCATAATTAATTCATAAATATTAATTCATTCCACTAGAGAATTAATATTGACTTACCCCTTTATTGCCGGTGATAAGTCGAGGCTTGTATTTAGACTTATTAAATCTCCGTATTTAAAATATCTGACATCTATTAATTAATTAGAGCTCTGTCAGCTTAAATTAATTAATCTCTTAGTAATCCTTAGGCAGTACCACTCAAACCTTATTATTGCGCTTGAACTTAATCAACCTGCAGGGTTTAACGCAATAAACCTTATTTAGATCCTTAAGGGGATGTCATTATCCTATACTGGATACGGTTACTAATACAGATAACCAAATATCATATATTGACCGCTATCACCCAAGATACAGAGTACTCAAGTTACTATATAACTTTCACCCATAGTAAATCAAAGTGATACACGAATCAACATATATATCTGAAATCTTATTAGTATTAAGATTCATTAAGTCACCGGGATCTTGATTCTTCACTTATGTCAGATAGAATAATACATCTCACCGTTGATCCTATCAATACATTATGACGTACCAGCATAGACAAATAGTCAAGACAAACTATTTCCATCTATACTGCAGCCTAGACCAATGACTCGTCCTGGAGTCATCTCGGCTGTGATCTATTTATATCTCTTAAGTTTATTCCAATTATATGACCTTCTGTGATCCGTTAATCACCATATAATCAACTTTCATAGAGATAAATGACATAAACATGCAGTTGAAAAGTTACCTATCCAATTGCATATATTGCACACATAAAAAACAGCAAACGTGCAACACAAAGTATCAACGAAAGTAACAACACTGAACACAAGAGTTGTTCACCCAGTTTGGTTAAACAACCTACGTCTAGGGGGCCACGCCCAGGGAAAATTATCCACTAGTGAAGATAAGATATTTACAGGACTTATGCGACAGACTCTCTAGCCTTCTAGCCTCAATATCTTCCCAAACCCTCACAACGATGAATAATTGAGAAAAGAACGACAATCAACTCTCTAAGCGTGAATACTACACATTCACCACCTAAACCCATGAAACTATCATCCACCAACAGGCTGGAGAAAGTAACAAACAAATAAGAAAACACTACCCCAACAGATTGCTCAATAAACCCACGAAAAAGCAATCAAACAAGATCACACACACTCACGAAATTGTATGATCTAAAACCCATGAAATTACTCTCCAATATGTAGAAGAATATCAAAGAAATCAGCCACAAAAAACGTCCTCCTTCTCTTCCTTAAATAGGCAAACCCTAGAAAGAGTTATATCTTGAGTAGAACTCTAATAAAGATGATATACTCAATCTATAATTATAATCCCTCAATATTTCAAGCATATTACTGATATAATGTGAGATATATCCATAAGAGACGTGATATACTCAAACACTAATAAGCTGGAAAATCGCAATGCTGCTGCTGGAAACCTGCACAAGAAAGTATCAGCCAAAGTACCAGACACTGAATGATACTTTGCTTGTAATCGTATCTGAACATCCTGAGATACTGCTGTTACATTGTCTACATAATGGCAATCAATATGATTTGAGTATGATCAATACTCAACAATCTCCCCCTTTGTCATTGGTGTAGACAAAAGCAAAATCTGCACAACTCATGAATGCATAGCAGAAACAAAACAGCAACACAAAACAGCAACAACTCCCCCTCAATGTGATCAGCTCCCTCTCAATACAATAATCCATATACTCCCCCTTTTTGTCATACATCAAGGACAACTCTCCCTCAACAAGAGATAGATGTGTTCTTATTAAAGAACATTTTGAAGAACATACTTCGGAGTAGAGCCTTCATAGCAGGATCAAGTGACTTATGAACAATGGCGGGAGCGTCTTCTGTAACAGTTACAGGAACAGTTGCTGGACCAACGAAAAGAGCAACTTCTATAGCAGTTTCATTCATAGCAGGAGCATCAACAATAAATTTGCTTGGATAACCCATAACATCAATAGGATCACTCTCTGTTTTAACATCTGCAGAGACTTCAGTTTTAACATTCTCAGAAACTGAAGAAGAAACTCGTACTAATTTCTGCACCCATTTCTTTCGAATTTTTCTTCTTCTTTTCTTCTTCTGGTTATCCTCAAGGTATGATCTGCAATTAGGTTTAATATGACCTGGTTTATCACAAAAGTGGCAAATAGGACGCCAAGCACTTACAAATGATCTATTCAAATGAGGTTGACCAATCTTTCCTCTGAAATAACTAATGCCTTCTTTGCCACGTTTTTCAGTAATAGGAACTTTATTCACCTGATAACTTCTTATATCCACCATCTTCCTTCTATCATCAAGAAAAAATCTGCATCGAGGTTTGATGTGTCCACGACGATTGCAATAATGACAAATAGGAACAAAAGATTGAGAGATGTTCCTTCTTGAGGGAAGATTCCTGTACGCAGTAGGTTTGTGAACATTCTGAGGTATATTCTGATTTTCCTCCTTTGATGGATTGACATCTGGCTTGATAACATCGGCTTTGGGAATCCCTCATTTTTCTTCGAAACCTATTCCCGCTTTGTTGTTAGAATTCTGACCACTCTCCAGAATTTCTTCAAGCTTGTCAGTACCCGTGTTCATCATTCTGACAAGTTTCTGATGATGTTCCAGTTCACCAATCTTTAATTCCATATCTTGTTGGAGAACGGAAATATCTTTCTTGAGACTTTCAGAAAGATCCTTAAACTCGTAACGTTCTTTGGAGACATCACTAAGTCGCGAGGAGAGAGATTTGTTCAATTCAAGCATTGCCAGACATTTTTTATACAACATCTCATAATTGTCAGCCAAGTAGTTCTCATCAAATTCCTCATCATCATTGTCAGTATCCTCATCAGTCGTAACATTGAAAGCAACAGAATTTTGAACATCTTTGATCTTGGCAGAGTAAGTGTTCGCTATTTTATTTAACACGCCGCAAGTGTACGGGTGCAATTGTGTATAGCAGTGACAAGGTCGAATCCACAGGGACTAATGGTTATCAATGCCTATTCTTAATTACTTTACTCTATCTGGAAAAACGAATTTTAAAGGTTTGATGTTGGAAAACAAACTTAACTTAAAATAAAGAAACACTGAACAGAAATCAAGCTGTGAAAATGCGAAGTAACAGAAGAAAGAGAGTTTCCCAAGGCAAAGGTTTCAACAGATTATCCTAACTAACACGTTTGATTCAATTAATGAGATAATTCCTAAGGCAATCTCAAAGTTAATCATACCCACTCCCGTGGCATACAAATCGTTGATTACATGCAAGGTTACCATCCCTGGATCACACTTCTAACATGTAACTCCTAAAAGTTCCTAAGATTAAAGCCTTCACAATTATTAATTCCCTTTAGAATTAAAATAAATGTGTTCTATGTTCTTAGTTCAGGTAATAATTATCATCTCCCGATCTCAAATTAAAACCTATGATTATGCTAAATTGGTGATCAAGCAATAAAGCAAACAATTATAACAAGAACATAAAAAGGAATAGAGATCTCAATTAATTGAATCAACAGTCAGAAATTCGAATCATGTTTACTCCCTAAACCCTAGGAAAAAGGAATCTAGCCACACATAGACATAGGACTAATACTCAAAATCTCAATAAAACTAATGAACATTAAACAATGAAAAACCGTAGTGCAGTCGAGAATCTTCAATCTTGCTCTTGCTCCGTGTCTCACAGCTCTCAGGAAAAGTAAAAATATGATAAAAGGTCTCTGGAATAAGCTAAAGGGTGGTATTTATATGCCCTAGGTCGTTCAACCCAAAAATACTCCCAAAATCGCGTTTTTAATTAAAATCCGGAAACAAAGGCTGAATTCGGTGCCTCGCGCGGGTGTGTCGCGCGACCGCATGGTTGGGCCGCGCGAGCTCGCACGGCCTCCTCGCGCGGCCGCGCGCTTGGACCGCGCGGTCGTCTAGGGAATTCTACAACATCGCGCGGCCGTGGCATGCGGCCGCATGCCCGGACCGCGCGACCTCCCGGCGCCCTCCTCGCGTACGGTCGCGTGTCCTCCAATATGCGGACTTCCCGGCGCCCGTTCTTGCTCATCCGATGCCCGATTTTAGCCCCGTTCATGCCTATGGACTCGTCACTTCGCGTACTTCACTACGCTTCATCCAAAACTTCACAAATCGAATCCAAGAACCTGTAAAAACAACACGAGCACGGACGAGTAGTCTATTCCACAAAAATTTAACAATTCAAACCAAAGACACTCAAGAACTCAATGGAAACACCCAAAAACTAAAAATAAACGCGACAAAAGAGATGAAAAATGCATGTAGAACAACCCCCCAAACTTAAACCATTGTCCATCCTCGGACAAAAACAAAGATGAACCACAGTTGAATCGACAAGAGCGCAGAGAAAAGTGGATAACTTTGTGGCTTCAGATTTATAAAAAAAAAAACAACAGCATGCATTTGTGTCTCCTATCCTCAAGATATGACACTCATGACAAACTTCAAATTATGGTCTCAATGACTCGCAATCCTCACCAAAAAGATAAAGAATATATGAACTCTCAACTCTCAAGTGTATCAATCAAAAAGGACGTGTATACGCTCAGTTCAAGCTAAATATGTACTCATCCATAAGCTTGTCAATCGTCTCACCTCTCCACCACTAAATGTGTGCTCCTATAACCAAGATCAAAAAGGTCTTTATTGAAGGTTGTAATGTAGGCTCTTTGGCAAGGTAGGATATGTTTGACTAAGTGACTCAAAGATGCAAATCAAAGTAACATCATCACCAACCTTATAGCATTCTTGCTCAATTCTATCTCCACCTTTCACAAAACCAAAATTTTCAATACATAATCCACCACAACACAACAATTATCTCCCATGACGTTATGACCTTCTAATGCATCCTATGTACCCATTTTTTCAATTTTTTTTCACTTTTCTTTTCTCTCTCTCTCTCTCTCTCTTTTTTTTTTTTTTTTTTTTAGACTTGTAGGATACTAGGATTTTTTTCCAATCAAAGACAAAGTTCATAAACCATGATCACACACCTCTACAAACAACCTATCCCATAACAACAAACTCCAAGTTCCCACCCACGACTAAACCAAATAAAATGGATAATAAAAGCTCAAAGGGGCGAAACTAGGATCATATAGAGTAAAAGGACAAGTATGGAATATATGGGCTAGCAAAGATGGCCTTCTATCATCTCACAGTTATTAAGCACACTATGTGACCTCGAGGGAGAAACCAAGACAAGTTCTAGTGAGAAGCAAGCATGCTTGAACAAACATTCAAGAAACAGAAATAAGACTGTGGAAAATAGTGACAGTCAAAGCTCAAATCTCACAGCTTATATCATTGTTTGCGAACACATAGAGACCATGCTTATCATTTATCAATCATGCTCAATCTCAACAATGTCAACACAAACACATGCAGTTTCACCAGTTCAAAACAGAAATCATCATAGGCCAGTCATCCAACTAATCCATGCACATCTCATCTTTTCACCAAGGCATCAACACAGAGAGACAAACAAAAGCAAGGCTGACAACTTCACAACAAAACAACGACTCTGACCAAAACAAACAAGACTCAGAACAACTAACAAGAAGCAAAGCAATAAAGATAGAGTGCCCACACAGCCACATCCCCCCAAACTTAGTCTCCACAAGGAAGACATACGTTTGAAAAGGAAGTGTAGGGCACGGAGTCGAACTCACCGGGGCTCAAGGGGTCGGCGGGTCCTGAGGATCCTACGGCGGTCCTGGGAAGGCTCGCTGCCAATCATTCATCGACCTCATATACGCCTCATGTTGGCGCATGTACTCCTCATGTTACCGTAGGAAGGCAGCGCGCTCAGCTTCAAATTGGGCATCAAAGTAGCCCTGTTGCTGCCTCTGAAATGCAGCGAATTGATTGTCCACGTGGTCGTATATGTTGGTTTGTAGGTTTTGGAAACCTGCATCCATGTGGCCGTACATGTGTTGCTGCATTGTGGCAAACCCGGCATCCATGTGGCCGTAGAGCCGCTGCTCCATGGCATTGAAATCGTATCCAACGGGCGGCGGGGGAGGTGAATGGTGGTGGGGAAAGTAGGATGAAGTCCCCGCCTCAGATTCTTGGGGCACGTCGCCCCCTGCTTTATAAGCTGCTTTCTCCTCTGCAGCTTCATCTCTTGCCGCTGCCCGTCCTGCCTGTGATGCCGGTGCGCGCTGGACTATGAGGTTGAGGTGCTCCGGGGTGTTCATCAGCCAATTCAAGCGATCCGCCACATCCAACACAGTAGTCAAATGTGGGTTAGGCAATGGAAAGTACAGCTTAGGCTTCAAAACCCAATATAAGCTCCGGCCACCCGCTATGTGTCCCGCTGCTTTTAACACCTTTAAATCCACCACGATATCTTTAGAAACCGTGATCTTCGTGATCTCAATGTTCAGATCTTCAGCAAATGCGGTGATAATTCCTCCAATGCCAATGGAGGCGGTCGGGGAGGTGAGTTGACTGTGAAATTGATCTAGCAACTGAGGGGCTAAGTCAATCTTGTCACATGTGAGCATACACTTCAAATGTAGCAATTCGTCAGAACAGAGGTTGCCCACATTTTCCCGAGCAAAGTAGTTGTATGCCATCACTCGCTGTAGCTATCTGAATATCGGGTTTCTCAATGCTTTGGCCTTTGCACGGCCAGTGACAAAGTGCTTGGAGTCCTCAAGATTTAGATCAGCCATGGCAGCCCAGAACGTCTACGGTTGAAAACCGACAACACCATACACCCCGCTCTGTGGACTTTCGAGAACGTCATTGAAATTGTTACAAGTCAGCTCGTAGTCCGTGTTGAGCAGGCGGAAGTAGCACTCCGTAGGAATGGTTCGATCGTATTTGATCTTCAAAGTTGACAGGAACTCGATCGTGAGAATCCGATAGGTGCGCCAATTCCCTGTGAAAACCTTTCGAAGTCCCACGTGATCTACCATGGTCCAGACATCATCCGCAATGCCCAACTTTTCCAACGTAGTTGGACAGATGTATTTAGTGGGCTTCACGGGGATATGGATGAGCTTCTCCCAGTTCTGTAGTGAGGCATCATCAGGGAGTTCCACACCGAAGTGAGCCGGTGAGAACTCCAAAACCGGTGGCGCCGTACGAGTGGTTCTGGATGACGAGCCAGTAGCCTTGCCCTTTCCTTTGGCGGCCCGGGTTACTTTCCCTTTTGGTGGCATGCTGGGAATACTGCAAAACCCAAACACGCTGCATTAGAAACGATCCCCCAAACTTAAATTACACACACGAAAAAAATAAAACCAAGGCACATCAAGCCACCACCCAACATATCTAAACAATTCAAAGGCCAAACTTATGTGTTGCTTATGCTTAAAATATGTAGCATGTGAGTGAAAACATAAGCTAAAATAATATAGAGCAAAGGAATAAGGCCAAAGAATATCATCCCCCACATCATAGCATAAGAACCAAATCCACACCAAGAGCTTAAATTGACCAACAATTAAGTTTACCCATGATAAATAAGACATTCCTAAGCATGAATTCGTCCAAATATAAGCATAGAATCAAGAGAAATCAAGAGAAAACGAGAAATCCCCAAATTAAGCCCTAGTTTGGAACTAAGAAAATAAATCATGGAATAAAACAAAACAATCGGTCAAAAGCTAGTAAATCATGCCAAGAATTGAAAAACATAAGTGTTGGGAACCTTGTGGAATATCCTAACCCTTGTTTTGATGATACCAAAATTCATAGGACTTAACTGTAATAGACTAGAATCGTTTTAGAACTCAAGTGTTAGAGTTCGTTTCTAGTTTAGCTTGCGGTGTCGAAGACTGAAGACTGAAGACTGAGAACGAAGACTGAAGACTGCAGATACCAACTGAAGTATCAGTTGAAGAATCAGTTGAAGACTGATTAATTAATGCGCGCAATGGACTGATACTAAAGTCAAGTATCAGTTGAACATTCCTCCTAGGACTGATCTTCCAACGTTCAGAGGAAGCCACGTACGCACAAGTACAGCCGCATTAAATGCAGAGATATCAGGATAGCTTTATCTCTGTAGAGGTCATTCCTATCTGGTGGTTACTTTTCAGAGACGTCACATCTCCTGCCCATCAAAGAGAGCCGTTTCCACCCAGACAAGGAACTTCGAAGATTGAAGCCTCAAAAATTCGAATTGCTGTCCAACGGAAGAAATCTTGAGGACGATTTACGCCAACGGATCTATTCAAGAGTTCTCCTACAAATAGCGCTCGAGGATCACTTCAACCTTCACCGATTCAACAACATAAGCTGAAGCTCTGCCAAAATTGCTACTCAGCCTAAAGCTTAACCTCCCCAAAGCTTGAATCGAAGAAGAGAATTCCAAAGCCAAAATCAGTCACTGCTGATTACATACATTCTCTTAGACCCTAGGCAAATATCTGTTTACCCAGAAGCCAAAGGTCAAACTTGCTTCAAAGAACTTGTTCTTTGTAAGTATAGTTGGCACTCGTTCAAACCTCCCCTCCATAAGAGTGTTTGAGTGGTTCGGAGTTCAGGAAGGTACTCTGAACTCTGAGTGAAAAGTCTGAGCACGAGGTGTGCTTAGCAGGGAAATCGTACGTGAGTGAAGTGTGGGTGCTGAAGAAGGGTTTTCTTCAGTTTACGGTTGTGTGCACCAGGCAAGCACACGGGTACGATTTACAGTGCACCAGTGAAGCACTTGCGAAGTGGATTGTTGGTCTGATCAACCAACCGTGGATGTAGGAAAGGGTTTTTCTGAACCACGTAAAAGTCTCTGTGTTGTTTACAGCTTTCAGTTTTACATTCTTACTTGTGCTATTTCATTTGATAAAACTGAACACTGACTAACAGCAAAGAGAAACCTTAATCCAACAACCTGCTCCACCGAGGCTATTACGAAACTAAGTTTAATTTCCGCTGCGTATGATATTAGTCTGACTGAACTATCCTCTGATAGTCAGGAAGGGTGATATCATCTCTGTTTTAGCAAACACGACTGAAGCCCTTAATTGCATCAGTTAAGTTCCAGCAACTTAACTGATAACTCATTACTGAAGAGTTTTCAGTATCAGTCGTCAACCCTGTTGGTCAAAACTAATTTTAGTAAAACAGGAGTCCTTGTTTGCATGCAAAGTTTCGTTTTGATCTTTGACTGAGATCCTCTGATTGAGGTCAGTAGATTGTGTAAAAATAGCCTATAGGTGTATTCCCCCCCATACACCTATTCGAGACCCTCAGGACCTAACAATTGGTATCAGAGTAGGTTGTTCGCAAGAACTATCTGCATCTGACTAGGTTCTAATTCAACTAGATCCTTTTGAGGGAATTGTTGTTTTTGATCAAAAACCTTTTCTGAAGATTACCCTTGAGATTGCTTGCTCTGTGTTCGTTTCCTGCTTCCTGTGTGCTTCTCTCTGCTTTCTCTAACAATGTACAGGAACAAGAAAGACTCCTCCAGCGATTATATTCATACATATTTTCAAGGAATCAGCGGACTTGAGTTGGGTTAATTGGATTCTGATGAAGAAGAAAGATTCATCTTTCCAGAAGAAAACCAGAGTTCAACCCACTCACAATCAGAAGAAACGAGCAGATATGATCAGACACGACTAGAGTATCAACACCTAAGAATTAGATTTGAAAATCTCCTTAGGGAGCACAAACAGATCATCAAAGAGACTGATCTTGTGCAAGATGCTCGAAGGATCGTCATGCGCCACCTCATTACAGATGAAGACGAAGCAGACAAAAGAGATGTACAAGAGCGCAGACTGATCAACAGACTGAAACTTCTTCAGTCTCAGAAACAAGAACTTCTACAACGTCTCAAGGAAACAGAGACATAATTCAAAATGGCGTCAAAAGTCTTTGAAGGAGTGATTCGTGAGGAATCACTTCAGCATAGAAGGAAGATGGAACGTGAAAGGAGCGTGCAGCGACAGCCAACGAATTTGAAATCAAAGGAAAATCAGTCATAAAACTTAGGGGGAACTTACACTTCAAGCAACGATGTAACTAGTGATAATCACTGTGTAAGCTTCTCTCAACAATATCACTTGTATCTATGACTGCTTCTCTTTATTACTTTTCGGCTGAATTGTGCTTAGTCTGACGTGTCTCTGTAATTACTCTCTTTATTTTTCGTAATAGACACGTGCACACTTATTTTAAAATGGTTGTCACACGATCACACGATCCCGCCCTTTTTACTAACAAGCGGAGTGATCCACGTGTCACGACTCCATTTGCACGGATTTCAAACGTTTATTGAAACCGCCTTATGCACGATCTCTCACACTCTCTTCAAAAATGTTTCATCTTCGCCTAAAGATTTACTCAATCTCAGAGAAATCTTTGTGTGCAAAATTTCTTGAGAGTGTCTTTTTCTGCAAGACTAACAGCAAGAATCCATAGTTCGATCTCTGTGAGAATCAGTCTTCAGACTTTTGCAGAAAACCTCTTAAAGATTCAAATGGGAAAATCAGCATCACAACAAGTTGTCTGTTACGAATCTGTTGTTACACTAGAGTCACTCCAACAGTTTGCTGATTTCAACAAGATCAACGAGATCTTAGAACGACATGGATGGATGAAGTTCGTTCAATGTTCACCTGAGTTTCTCCTCGATGAATCGATCATCAGAGAATTCTACGACAACATCAAAACTGATGAATCGAATGCTGAACTCAAAACAGAGATTTATGTTTTCACGAATGAAGGATTCTCAGAATCAACAAAGATGTCCATCAACATATCTCAAGCGGCAAGGGAAATGTTCAACCTCCCGACTGATGGACCAGCCCCATTCTTCACCGATGATGAGGCCACAGAGCACATGAGAGAAGTGCTGATGAGCAAGGCATCTGCCGACCACCTCATCACCAATGTTCTGAGCATTTCAAGAATTTATCCTCATCTCAGACCCATTGCCAAAATGATCAAGAAATGCTGGTTTGACACTCTTGGATCCCCTGGTTGGTGCGTCGTTTTACACCAAAAATATCCGGCAGTCAGCCGGTATGCCCACACTGCGCAGACAGCAGTAAGCAAGATCGTCTCCCAAGGGACTGGCGAGAATTTCTCCAATTAAAGCCTGTCAAGTAACCACGATATTTTGAGAAGAAAATATAGAAAATACTAAACTTAAAATTAAATAAATAAAATCTAAATAAACCAATTTTTCCAATTAACCAAAAGATGAATAAAAATTCCAACAATTAATAAAAGAATTCCAGCAATCAATTAAGTCCACCCTAGCTCAATTATTCCGATCATGGATGCAAAAATAACTTTAAATCATGCAAACAAACCAGTTATAACCACCGAAGACGCTTCTGACGTGATCTTATTTCTCCTTAATTATTCGGTAACCAGGAAGACGCTTCACTAATTACTACCCTAATCGACTGACAACCGTAAGAGACGCTCTATAGGTTTAATGAGCCGACAGCATTAATATCTAGAGAAACCCGATTCAAAACCAATAAACTCTGACGCAGGATTATTGAATTAAGACTGCTTTTCCCTTGACCCTGATGTGTCAATTTACCACTAATCAAACCTAAACCACAATTACGGATGGCCGGTTCAATTGGCTATATAATTAATTCTAACCCAATAAATATTTGCAACTATCTAATGGATTAAAATAATTAATATCATTAAACATGGAGAATCGCAGATGCAAGCATAAAATAAAGTATAAGAACAATTAGATCTCACAGAATAATTTCGCTAGTGCTTCCTTAATCGTTGCCGGAATAAACGAATTTAGCTAGAAAACATAATTAAATAACAAAACAAATAAATAAATAAATGAACGAAAAATAAAGAAAAGAAACTTGATTAATTGCTCCAAAGTTTCGTCCACTGACTGCTCCCAAAAGTTGGTGTCTGGAATGTGTGATTATAAGAATTGATTTATCTCCTAATATATACTAATAACTAAGGAAATAAATAAACTAACCTAATCTAATTAGACCACTAAAGTGGCGTGAAAGCCCAAAACAATTAACTAAACTAATCAAAAGAAAAGTGGCGCATAAGGCCCAAAACAAATATCTACTCCATTTTTAATGCTCCAGCCCAAATTCTTCTTTATTCTCGCCACTTCGAACACAACTTTCATTCTTCGGCTTCAAAATTCTTCTAAAAATCAAGCCTTTTCTCCATAATCTATCAAATACCATCAAAATTCATATAAGATCATAATTATATCCTAAAGATGATATTTAACACAAATTAAGCACAGAAATCATACTAAAATCCCCCAAATAAATGCGTATAAATACGCCCAATCAAATCCCCCCACACTTAAACAAAGCTCGCCCTCGAGCACCAAAAAGAACAAAACAACAGGGAAGGAACAAAAGAAGACTCAAAACAACAAAAACAAAGCTTTGGCAACAATATGATAGATAATATTCAAAGTCTTGATCAAGATACAATCATCCACAAACCACTAACCATGCTCTTGCTCAAAAAATCATGCCATGTTCTTCATTCAAGTCAAAATTGTGCAAATTCAATCCTGCCTCACCAAGTTCACTCAATTTCTCTCAAAAGACAAATATGGATAGAATAGATTCACACAATTCACAACTTTATGCCTTCAAACACAACTTGCCCTTATGTCACTATCTCCACCAAAATATGGAACCAATGCACAAATCAAAAGGTCTTGCAATTTGGTTGTAATGGGGCTAGGGTGCAATATAGGTGGGATAAACAAGAAAAGGGGATCAAAGAGGCTAAATTATAATTGAAAACATGCAAACACACCAAACCTTCTATCAATAAAACTCTAGAGTAGCTCCTCAAAATATGCATCAACTCTCAACATATACATATAGGGCATAAACATGAATGAATGTATACACAATAGGCCCTTTATTTTCCTTGCACTTTTTTCTTTCTTTTTTTTTTTTCTGTTTCTTTTCTCTTTTCTTTTTTTCTGTTTTCTTCTTCTTCTTCTTCTTTTCACTTTTTTTTTTCAACAATATATATCCCCAATAAATCAATGAATCATCACTCAGCACACTAAAATGGTAGGAGTACTCATTTCTCATCTCGTTATAACCTAGTGCATTCACATGTTTTCAAGGGACAAAAGCAGGCTAAAACAGGCTAAGGCTCAATATATGTGAGTTTTAATCAAACAAAACAGGAGCAAATTAGGCACAAACGGGCTCACTAAGGGAATAGTGAAGGTTCGGATAATATGTTCAGGCCAAAAAAATGGTTATTCATAAATGCCTTAATCATTTTCATGCATTAAATACTCAAACTCAGTCTTGACTATGGCAACAGGGCAAACCAGAAATTCAGCATAAAAGTTCGAATCAATCACTCATCAAAGAAACAATAAGAGCTGTTCATGTGTGCTCATTAAGGCTCAATCCTCACAATTTAGTAGGTTTCAAGTATTTTGATCAAAGTTTGCACGTTTTTCTCATACAAGAATACCTACGACCATATGCACAATTCCATCACAAGAGCAACAACCTATCATACCAAATCCAATATCCAAATCTCAACTCTTCACATCATCCATCATAAAATTGCCAAAGAACTCGAAACTGACAAGAAAACCAACATAGCAACAAAGCAAAGACACACAAAACAAAGACACCCCCCCACACTTTGACAACACAATGTCCTCATTGTGTGAGAGTAAAACTAAGAACAAAGACACAAAAACAAAGAAAGCATAAAAGATATGAAAAAAAAAACTAAAATAAAATAAAAACGAAAGAAAACTAAAAAGAACTTCCCTGAAACTGGATCAATCATCAGGTGGTTTCAATTTCCGCTTTGGCAGTTTCACAATTGAAGGCACAATCTGTCCTGTGCTAGTTGGTATGGGCATACCGCATGACAGATGCTGAGTGAGAACGTCATTGGTGGGGTTCAGCTGCACTTTACACCCTTGAATTTCAGCATAACATTCTGGTGGTGCTTCTTTGTCCTTCTTGAATATTTCCAGAATCTCATTTTCCTCATTTCCATTCTTATGTTGAGCCAACCTGAAAGGAAAAGTGAGAGAAATTAATGCTTTAGAATTATAAATTTCAGATTCAACACTTACCTCGGAAGAAGAGAGATTTTCATATTGTTGTGCCTCTTCGACAACTTCATCATTCTGAGCACTTTCTTGCTCTTCCTTCTCCTTTTCATCTTCCATGGGCTTTGGATCAAAGAAATCTTCATCACTCATTAAATTCATAGCATAAACATACTCCTTGGAATTTACTTATTCTTGAGATGGAAGTTTTCCAAGATTTGCTTGCAACTTGTTCACTTGAGTGGTGAGCAGAGTGATCTGTGTGCCCATACTACCCAACGCAGCTTGCGTCTCTTGCTGGAAAGCTTGCTGACTTTGCACCAAATTGTTAACAATCTGGCTGCTCTGTGCCAGACTCTGAAGAATATCGCTCATACTGGGCTCTGGGCGGTCGGTATGGGCATACCGCCCAGCCTGTGGCTGTGCGCTGGTGAAAAATTCAGGCGAATGATTCCAGCTGAAATTTGGATGATTATCCTTCTGAATTTGAGCTCCAACCAGGCCTCTAACTAAGAAAGTTAGAGCATCGAGTTTCTCATTCACACATGCATCTTCTGCTCTGTTGACCGGCATGTACCTATCATCATCCTCATCCTCATATTGTTGACCATTGGAGACCATATCAAAAATCAATTGTTTTGCTTCATCTAAGGTCTTGTTGGTCAAACTTCCTCCACAAGCAGCATCAACAATCTTCCTGTCAAAAGAAGACATACCACGATAAAAATAATTAATGAGTAACTGATAATCAGAAAATCCATGATCAGGACACTTGCGACACAGCTGTTGGAATCTCTCCCAATAATCGGCTAGACTCTCTGCCTTCTTCTGTTTAATGCTGCTAATGGCCATTCTCAAATTTGCAGCTCTGGACTCAGGAAAGAATTTTCGCAAGAATTGTTCTTCTAAATCTCCCCAAGTTCCAATCGAACCAGGAGGAAGATCAAAAAGCCAATCTCTCGCTCTACCCTGCAAAGTATGAGAAAAAGTCAATAGCCTCAAATTATCTTCAGTAAAACCATGAGGGCGTAGAGTTGAGAAAACGAGATCAAATTCAGCCAGATGCTTGTGTGCACTCTCTCCAGGTGAATCACCGAACTTGGGTAGCACTTGAATGAAACCAGGCCGTATTTCAGCGTTTCCATCAATGACAGTAAGGACAATGCACAAAGGGCGGTTGTTTCTATGACGGCCTAACTCTCTGATCAGTTGAGGTGGTTCCTGTCGAGGATTCACGATCTCTCTATTGTTCTCCCCATCCCTATTGTTACGGTCACCCATTGGAACTTCAATTTCTTCTTCCTCAAGACTCGGTGGAGCAGAATTAGATCTCTTTTTCCACTCCTTAGCTTGCTTCTTCAACTTTCGTGCGGTCTTCTCGATTTCTGGATCAAAAACTAATACGCCTGTACGAGAAGAACGGGGCATAAACTAAAAATAAAATAACTAAAAATAAAAGACAGACTGAAATCAGTAAAATTCTGCTTAAAAACCAATCCCCGGCAACGGCGCCAAAATTTGGTGCGTCGTTTTACACCAAAAATATCCGGCAGTCAGCCGGTATGCCCACACTGCGCAGACAGCAGTAAGCAAGATCGTCTCCCAAGGGACTGGCGAGAATTTCTCCAATTAAAGCCTGTCAAGTAACCACGATATTTTGAGAAGAAAATATAGAAAATACTAAACTTAAAATTAAATAAATAAAATCTAAATAAACCAATTTTTCCAATTAACCAAAAGATGAATAAAAATTCCAACAATTAATAAAAGAATTCCAGCAATCAATTAAGTCCACCCTAGCTCAATTATTCCGATCATGGATGCAAAAATAACTTTAAATCATGCAAACAAACCAGTTATAACCACCGAAGACGCTTCTGACGTGATCTTATTTCTCCTTAATTATTCGGTAACCAGGAAGACGCTTCACTAATTACTACCCTAATCGACTGACAACCGTAAGAGACGCTCTATAGGTTTAATGAGCCGACAGCATTAATATCTAGAGAAACCCGATTCAAAACCAATAAACTCTGACGCAGGATTATTGAATTAAGACTGCTTTTCCCTTGACCCTGATGTGTCAATTTACCACTAATCAAACCTAAACCACAATTACGGATGGCCGGTTCAATTGGCTATATAATTAATTCTAACCCAATAAATATTTGCAACTATCTAATGGATTAAAATAATTAATATCATTAAACATGGAGAATCGCAGATGCAAGCATAAAATAAAGTATAAGAACAATTAGATCTCACAGAATAATTTCGCTAGTGCTTCCTTAATCGTTGCCGGAATAAACGAATTTAGCTAGAAAACATAATTAAATAACAAAACAAATAAATAAATAAATGAACGAAAAATAAAGAAAAGAAACTTGATTAATTGCTCCAAAGTTTCGTCCACTGACTGCTCCCAAAAGTTGGTGTCTGGAATGTGTGATTATAAGAATTGATTTATCTCCTAATATATACTAATAACTAAGGAAATAAATAAACTAACCTAATCTAATTAGACCACTAAAGTGGCGTGAAAGCCCAAAACAATTAACTAAACTAATCAAAAGAAAAGTGGCGCATAAGGCCCAAAACAAATATCTACTCCATTTTTAATGCTCCAGCCCAAATTCTTCTTTATTCTCGCCACTTCGAACACAACTTTCATTCTTCGGCTTCAAAATTCTTCTAAAAATCAAGCCTTTTCTCCATAATCTATCAAATACCATCAAAATTCATATAAGATCATAATTATATCCTAAAGATGATATTTAACACAAATTAAGCACAGAAATCATACTAAAATCCCCCAAATAAATGCGTATAAATACGCCCAATTACTGGTCATCTCTCAAGACCACACAAATTAGTGCTGATCGCCCTGCTGCAGAAAGGCCCATTCAACTGGGAGAAGGCCTACATTCAGATTATCGCTGAAGAGAAGAAGGAGTCCCACTCCACCAAGCATCTGCGTCAAGGAATCAGAGTCTCAGCACTCATTCTTCATAGTGCTAAGGAGACACCATGTTTCTGGAAGAACACTACTCAAGTGTCTTCCACCAACCATCTGTTTGAAAAACAGGAAAGTTCACTCAGAGGGAATGTCAGTATCCCGACTGAAATCCCTCTCCTCACTTCTGAGCCACGATACAAGACTCGAGGCTCAACCAAAAGAAAGTTCGACAGCTTGTTGTCTCCAGTCAAGATCTCACTTGACACTCCTCAGAAATCTCACAATGAGGAACATGAAGAAGATGCACCAAAATCTTCTGAAGAAGTTCTAATGCCAAGCACTGAAACTCCTCAACAACAGGCTCCTACTATTCCTCCACCAGATGAAGGAAATCAACCGACAGAGGAGACACAAGCAACCAATGACAGAGAAACTGATTCTGAAGAACTTCCTCTCAGAGGTTTCTTCCACTACTGTCTTGAAGGGTTCAACAAGAAGGCCAAGTTTGATGAACCTGCTGACATAAATGCCGCATCCTCATCCTCAGCCTTTGTCAATCAAACTGCCCTTCTCAAAAACTTCATGACACAACTGTCCGAACACTGTGTCACAACCCTCTTTCCCGCAGTCTTAGCTTCCTTAAATTCTGAAGAGTTCCAGGCTCTTGTCAGTTACTTCTTCTTCATCTTCATCAAAACCCTGCCCAAATCCCAATACAAAGAGATTGATGAAGTTCTCACTGAAGAAGAAATGGAAGCATTGGAGAATAACATATTTTAGAAATTCAGAGTCACCAATGTCTGGGATGCTATCCATGACTGGGCACCCAACTTCAGACTGTACCTCACTTCCAGAGGTCTTCTCAAAGAAGATGATGCTGAGGACACTGAAGTTCACCATGAATCTCCACCGCATCAGACTGCTCCAGCCAACACAACAGAAGAAGGAACGCCAGCTGAAGAGCAAGGACCTGCTAAAACTACCACTGATGAAAGATTTCAGATGCTGGACGAGAGGCTGCTCATTCAAGAAGAAGCATCATATGAGCTGAGAGTCAAAATTGCAATTCTCGAATCAACAGTCACTCATCTTCAACAGCAACTGGTAATCCAGAACAAATTCAGCGAGGCTCCTGAGTCTGATGACAAAGACAAACGAGAAGAGGACAAGAAAGGTGTAACACCCCGTACTTTTCCTTATGATTTGGTGATAGTGTTCTAACACTACTGAGGATACCGAGATGTCGAGATGCAAGATTATGAGTTATGAGTGGACAAACTCATGATGGAGTGAAAGTGAAGAGATTAGAGAAACGAGTCGAGTTATAGATGCCGATTAATTTGAGTCGGGATTTTATTTTTATTTCCGACTATCGGGAATAGAATTTCCGGATACCGAGTTATCAGAGGTTGACAGTCCTATTAAGAAAATAGGAATAATGAGTTTGACATAGAGTCAAGGAAGTTACCGATGGATGGTGAGATGAGTAAAATAGAGATGTTGAGAGAATTGAGAATGATGTTAGAATTGAGATGGAAACGTTGATTGATTTTTGAGATGAGATGAAAGACGAGAGATAGAGTCGAGGTAGTGACTGAGAGTCACTATAAAGAGGATTAAGCTAGAGTGACGACTAGATTAATGACGAGCGATGATCCGTTTTTAATGTGATAACGGTGTGAGTTATTTAATTGACGTTATGTGATTTACCTGATATGTGCGCACTAATATTATTTTGAGTCAGTCTGATTCTCGAAAATTAGCGTACATGATTTATTTTCCACCACACATTCCTACACTCACACCTATTATTTTAATCCCTTTTCCCACATGAGGGATTAGCCGATTTAGGCTTGCTGCTAAGGGGGAGACAAAGTACTATTGAGCATTTAATGCTTCTTATCTTAGAGAATAAGAATCTTGTTAAAACCGATGAGTCTCTCTCTCCGTCATTTCTCATCAGTCCGGCTCTTCACCTTCCTCTCTCTCCCTTACGCCATTTCCTCTCTCCTCCATTGGAGACGAAGCTCAAGCTGTTACAGACATATCCATAATGAAATCCTCCACTAAATCTAGCTCATAAACACTTTCTACTCTCGAATCAAGAAGTTTAGTGGAGTTTGATGCTTGAAGAATAGAGCTCGAAGCTTTCCTTTTCTTGAAACTGCCTGAGTAAGTGTTTGAATCCTTTGGGATCTAGACTTTTTATGTGAGATATGTGTTTTGAAGGATGACTGAAGCATGAGAAACTCCCCCTTCACTTTTCGTCATTCTTGAAAATTAGGGATTCATGCCCTTTTTATAATCTTCAAGTCCTTTTCGAAAACAGGGGTGAGAAATGTGTTATATGTGATGAGATGTATGTTATACGTGATGATTTGAAGTGATTAAGAGGTGTTTTTCAAAACTGAGTCTTGAGCATGAGTTTTTACAAAATTTGGTTTGATATAAGAAATAGGGGAAAAGTCTGGAAGTGTTGTCTTGAATGATGTTTTGACGATGAGCATGAATAGATGAAAGGATTAACGTGATGTTGATGAACTAGTGTTTAAATGAGTTTTTGAGTTGGTCATGATGTAGAGTGTGAGTATTTTTTATGTTTGAGAGTGTTTGATGATTTCTGGGTATGAAAAGTTGATGAAGTTTAGAGTTTACTCTTGTTCGCTTTGTTCTGCCTAGAGTTTTGCTCTGCCGAGTTGTGATCCCGCTGGCATGCCAGAGAAGTCGCTTTCCCCGCTGGCATGCCAGAGAGTTCTTTTCCCCGCTGCTCTGCCAGCGAGTTCACTCCTCTAACGATCGATTCCTCTGACGATCAATTCCTCTGAAGACGAATCCTCTGACGATCGAGTCCTCTGATGATTGTTTCCTCTGACGTTTGAGTCCTCTGACGTTTGAGTCCTCTGACGTTTGAGTCCTCTGACGTTTGAGTCCTCTGACGTTTGAGTCCTCTGATGATTGTTTCCTCTGACGTTTGAGTCCTCTGACGTTTGAGTCCTCTGACGTTTGAGTCCTCTGACGTTTGAGTCCTCTGACGTTTGAGTCCTCTGATGATTGTTTCCTCTGACGTTTAAGTCCTCTGACGTTTGAGTCCTCTGACGTTTGAGTCCTCTGACGTTTGAGTCCTCTGATGATCGATTCCTCTGATGTCGATTCCTCTGACGAAGTCATCCCTCTGACTGTTGATTCCTCTGGCGAGCATTCCTCTGCTTTGGCGAGTATTTCTTCTCTGCTCTGCCAAGCTAGTCTGCTCTGCTCTGCTGAGTTCTTCCACCCTGACCATCGAGCATTTCTCTGCTCTGGTCTCCGAGTCAAACTTATGTTTGTTTGTTGTGATGTGTTATGTGAAGTTGTATGCTTATGTGATTATGTGTACCTATGTGCTTGACTGCTATGAGTATGGTCCGAGTTGAGAGTTAAATCTAGAGTAAGACGTGGAAATCCTTAGAAGTTGAGTATACCTAGGGATTTAGTTTTACTGAGTAAATAGACGTTGAGTGAGAAGTTATCGATGAAACGAGATTGGATTTCAGTATTAAGTACTAACTAAGGTTGTTTTATCACATGAACCTTCGTGATGATGTTGATGATTTATGAAGACCCGAGCAAGACGAAGAAGTAAGTCCCCTGTTCCTATCCGAGCTTAAGCGAAGGACTCCAGGTGGGCAATATTTTGAGTATACAGTTTATGAGCTTTTCTAAACTGTTTTAAATGATGATAAGAATATGAGATGTTTTGATGCTTTGAGTTAAATGACGTTTAAAGAACTGTTTGACTTGCCAATTTTTGATGTTAAGCTGTATGTTACCCTCTACTGATGAAACGAATTCGGATCCTGCCACAAGCGGGGTTGTGTACACAGAGGTGACTGTGAGCCTTCTTCGGGTCGGCCAGTCACGGTACTTGAGAGGGAGGCCTACTTCTCAGTACCGATAATAATGAAGTTGTAGATGTGGTACATGCATGATGAATATTTTGATAGCGCTATCGTTTACTTGTGATGTTATGATTATGAAAACTGCATGCACAGATTTCTTTGATGATAACTTATTTCTGTGTATTGCTGATGATATGGCAAGCTTCAAACATATAGCTCTAAGAGCGCCCTTGATGTTTTTCCGGCGTTTGCCCACTGAGTATTATTACTCACGCCCTGCATATATTTCTAAATGTGCAGGTTAAGCTTTGGAGCGAGATTGGACTGGTGCTGGTGGGGATGGTTTCGATGATGAAGTTCCTTGCTATTTTCCTTTGATGTTAGAGTCTTAAGGATGACGTACCTTGTTTTCCCTCTGATATTGATAAAACTTTAGAGAGATGATGTATTATTCCTTTCTAGTCAAGCAATATACTCGCGATTATATGTCTTCATACATATAATTGTTACACCTTTTGCTGTGTTACTCTTGATGTTAGGCTTCCTTATGGAAAATAAGGGATACCTACTTTGCTTTTCTTCTTGAAATTCCTGATATTCAAGAAGTTATACTGATGTTGATATATATACTCTTGAGCCAAATTATAATGCTTTGCCTTGGTATATTTTTGATGTAAGCTTCCGCGCCGATGTTCATTTTAGTTGTGGTGTCCTTTATTCATTTATTTTAGTCGTATCGATACTTGTACCCCGCTATCACTAGCGTTTGGGAAACGGGCTGCGACAGAGTGGTATCAGAGCAGGTCGTCTGCTCTGAGTTAATTGCTTGATTGAGTACTAGTCTAATTTGAGTTCTTAGACTAGTTTGAGAGAGAGTCTTTGTGAAACGAAACCCCAGCACCCCATCTCCTCCGGCTTAATGAGGTAAGAAGTTGATGTTGTTTCTTATCGCTTTTCTGATGAGAACTGAGTTGATGCACTAATGAGTGATGTATTGTTTTGATGACGGAATTGTTTGATGATGATGAATTCTGATGTGAGGAAGTTGATGAAGAAGATGAAGAGAGATGTTGAGGCTAGTATGGCAGATGCCGCGCCGTACCAAATGAGGATGAGATGCCGAGGTATGTTGAGATGGCGATGCAACGATGGTTCAGGGAATATATCCTGAACGAGGATGACACGAATGTCGAGGATGAGCCGAGCGATGATAATGTGCATCGGATCATAGACGAGTATGAGGAGAAAGAGACGAAGACGAGATGGGAGAGTGATAGATGACGACTGAGACTATCTAGAGATGTATAGATATATCTATAGTGATGTATAGCTAATGAACATAGCTAGAAGCATAGTATAGAACATATATGATGTTTAGTCCCTATGATGCTTGCATAGCAAGAGCATTATTATAGTATAGGGCGTCATGCACTAGGAACCTTCGTTTCTGTGTAAGACTTCAATAGAGAGGCAATTTCCCCTATTACATAGAGATGACGTTGATGACTAGAGAGGTTGATGATTAGTGAGTTTCACTTTCTTTAGCAGAGCTTTGAGAATGATGATGATGTAGATGATTGATGATAGATGAGAAATAGAGACTGACGATAATTTCAAAAGTTGATAAACGAGAACTAGAGTGGACGAGAATGCTGAGAATTTTGAGATCACTTATGAGATATAGAAGTGAAGTAGAGAATTAGTATTTTGTTTTAACGAACTGCTAGATCAAAGTCGATAGTTTTATAATTGTTTTTCCCTCTATGGTATACCTCCGAGAAGAAGAAGGAACGGAAGGGACATAAACCGAGAAGAAGACGAAGAAGAGAAGCCGAGAGAGAGATAGTTGAGATAATGCGATAAGAGTTAGAGTTTTCATCGCGATTTATAGACACGACCCTACTAGGGCGAACGTATTATGGAGACCTCATGGGATGCATAGATACTGTTGACCAATTGTACTTCGTGATAGAGGTACTTTCACCGGGACCGCGTTTACTATCGCTAGAGTAATTATGAGAGTAGACTAATTGAGTCCCTATCCCGCTTGGTCGTTTTGAGATTTTTCTGCATCCAATTGAACTCCTACATGAGATGAACTATTTGCTATTGAGCAGATCCACTGTGTTCGAGCCTAAACCGTTGTGTTGGAAATCTTTACCCCTTGTTTTAACAGTGGACAATTTATTCATTTTCCACGTAGTGGATTGCTTCTACTTCCAGTATTGGTTTACCCCATCATATCATATCTCAGTTTTCATCTGAGTTTCTGTTCCAGTTTTTGATCTTCCTTTGATTATAACTTCTTCATTATCCTTGAGATAGCACTGGCTATTATGGAATCATTCCATTACTTGAGCTCGTCTTGTTCAAGATCAGACATTTTTATTCATTTCATCCTAGTCCCTACCACATCCGACAAGAGTTAGGAATGTTTAGGTAGCTAGGATGGCATAATAAGAAGAGTGTTTGGAAGAAAACACGATTTATGGGAGCAGTCATAGAATGTTATTACGGGACGAGCACAACTATTAGATTATGGATTTTCTTATTTTAGCCAAGTACGTAGAAAGCTAATCATTTCGAGGATGAGAAGAAGTGATGCTAAGCCAGAATAGGCAATAGCAGATTCAAGGAGATCGAGATGATAGATTAGAACAGATGACGTTTTTCACGATAGCAAACTGAGATGACGAATAGTATGGGAGTAGCAACGACGAAGTATTACGGGATGTTTTATTTCCGTTATGCCCCGCTTAGGGTACAAGTTCTCGAAAGAGAAAATTTTCGTACATACCGATACGATGATGACCAGAGAGTCTCTATGCTTGAGTAGAGTTTTGAGCTGATGTTACGATGATAGACATGAAATATGTCTTTGACGTTGAGTCATGAGAATTGGGGAAATAATGTGATGATTGAGTAAAAGTCTTATGACTTGTGAGTTATGAAAATTTGTTCTATGGTTGATACATGTCCCCTTAGATCTTGACGAGAATGAGAAACCGATTGAAGAAAGAAATAGAGCTGATGATATGAGATAAGGCAATAAAACCGTAAGCTGAATACGAACGTTAGTTTCGTGACTTGGTTCAGTATGCCACATATCGAGAAGAGACGATGTAACGAGTCAGAGTCTTTTCGATTAGATTTGAGATAAGAGGTACGAGACGATGTAACGAGTCAGAGTGCGGTTATGAGTACTGAAGCATTAAATGGAGCAATGGATATAAATCTGGCAATGCAGCCAGAGAACGCGATTTGAACTTCAGCACCCCAAACGAGTTAGAGCACTCAAATGTGCAATCTATCTTTTATGGACGAGGGCAAGAAGGGAAGAGAAAATGAGACGACTGAAGTCAAGGCCTTAAGAAGCCGTGGCAGAGTCAGAATGTGCCACCGCAATATCCGAACTGAGAAAAACGGCCTGAGGTTGGCCCAACTGCCCAGTAGCAGTAAACCTTTAAGAATTGCGAGGGATGCCGCCTTGACGAAGAGCAATAAGCTACATTTGAGATGATGTAAAATGAGACAGAATAGCGGTTACACCTGTGGAAGGGTCGAGCACTACTCAACTAGTGTTCGAATCGTCAGCAAAGTGGAAGCGGAGGACAACCGAATCAGCTCGGCCACAACATAAAGCAAGGAAGGGAATCCTAATGCTACCTCCACCACAGCGACAACAGCCAGCTTTTCGACCACGTTAATCAAGAAGGCAACCGCCAGCCCCGCAGGCGAATCGACCTCATCTCCAGAGACTGTTCGCGCTTGAGCAGAAAGCACCGGACAAGAATTGAGGAAAATTTCCAGAGTTAGACGAATTAAGGATGTACCCATAGTATTTTGTTCGACATCGAACGAAGAGCCTGTTCCACAACCTCTAAAGAGTAATCACACTCATAGGCTAAACCACTACGGTTTCATCCGTGTGCCCTGACTCAGAATTCGAGTCGAGATCGATTAAGCTCGAGATGATAAACTTGAGATTGATGCCTATATGGCACTTGGATATAACTTTTGGAATGTACTGGTTAGAGGAAAACCATGTGATGATACAAGACAAAGAGAGACGAATCCAAAGAAAAACGCTGATGATGGCCGTCGTGCGAGAGTATAAAGATGTTTTCCCTAAGACTTTATCGGGATTACCCCCAGACCGACAGTTTGGGTTATGATTTATTTGGAGCCTGACGTGTCACCGATGTCGAAAGAGCCATACAGAATGGCCCCCACCGAGTTGCAAGAGTTGAAGCTGCAACTACAAGAACATCTCGATATGAGTTTCAATCGATTTAGTGTTTCCCCGTGGGAAGCACCAAATTCGTTTGTTAGAGAGAAGGATGGAAGCTTGAGGTTGTGTATCGAGTATCGAGAATTGAATAAAGTGACGATAAAGAATGAGTATCTGTTACCCCGGATCGATGATCTGTTCGATCAACTGCAAAGAGCGAGCACTTTTTCGAAGTTTGATTTGAGAACGAAATACCACCAGCTAAAGATACGATCGGAAAATATTTCCGAAGACAGCATTTCGTACGAGATATAGATACCATGAGTTTATAATGATGTCTTTTGGGTTGAACGAATGACCCGACCGTATTCATGGATCTCATGAATCACGTTTTTCACGAATACTTAGACAAGTTCGTGTTAGTCTCCATAGACGATATCCTGATTTACTTGAAGAGTAAACGAGAACACGAAGAGCGGTTGAGGATCGCGTTAGAGAGATTGTGAATTGAGAAGTTAAATGCGAGTCTTGGACTTGAAGAGGTCAAGTTTGGTTGGCCGAACGATTGTGAACAAAGTTTTCAAGAGCTAAAGAAGAGACTTAGTATGCAATTTACATTGATGCATCGAAGGATAGTCTAAGATATGTGCTGATGCAAGGGAGAAAAGATATCTTATCTTTCGATAGTTATAGCCGAGCTCTGCTCTAGAAGCAGAACTGAAGTTGAGCTCTGCTCTGCTCTGACGACAGAGCTGAAAGCATTCCTCTGCACTAGCGCCGATTTCTCTGCCCTCGTGCGGAACTAATGTTAGAAAGAAAGGAGTTAAAGCAAGTGGAGACCACGCGAGATGAAGTATCTAACGCAAGATTTAGATTTAGCAGCCGTGGTGCATGCTTTGAAGACATGGAGACACCATCTTTATGGAGTACCATGTGAGATGTACACCGATCGTAAAAGTCTCAAATTTTTCTTTGAGCAACGAAGGAGACGATCAGAGTCAGTGAAGGACTACGAGCATGATTCATGAGTTTATGGAAGGTTGATGATGGTTTAAGTGAGATAAATTACCCAAGATTTTGGGAAGAATCTTGAAGTTCGTAAGTCGATTTGAAGATTTAAATGTATATGAGTTCTTGAGCATACTATGAGATTAAATGCTGGTTTGGATTGATGATTAGAAGTGTTGAAATGAGTTCTGTTGGTTCTTCCGAGTGCTGTTGAGTTTTAGCTCTGCTCTGGCAGAGAGTTAGGGATTCTGCTGACAAAGTGATTCCGCGGACGAAGTGATCCCTCTGACGCTGTAACTGACGCGTTAAGAAGAGAGAATCAGGGAGAGTTAGGATTTCTCCTCGCTCAAGAAATGAACCAAATCAAGGAAACTTGAGAAGATGAATTGGGAGGTAGTAATGCCACCACAAACGACAGAAATAGTAATTTCTGTACTGAGCTTTATATAGACTCACGACCGAAGAGCTTTGCTCTACCAATAGAGCCTATGTGTTGAGCGGTCTTTGTTTTAGACAGAGCTGACGCCGATTCCTCTGCTCTGACAGAGAAATCTCGATTCCTCTGCTCTGGCAGAGAAGGATAAGAAGATGAGAAGGTGGAAAGTTTTCGAATAAAGTTTCGAACCGAGAGAGAGTAGAGAATTATTAAGAGGCGGCATATAATGTCATTTTGTTTAAGAAAAGAGGCTGAGCGTGCCTAATAAAGAAGAGCTGAAGAATGGAATCACGAGTGAACCCATACCTTTATGAGTTATAGTAGTGTCGAGACACTGCAGAGAGTACTACGGTACTGAGATATGAGATTTTTATTAAGATGAGATGGAGTTATGATGATAAATAGAGATATTGAGCATTAGAGTTACACTTTTGATGAGACTAGAGCGCTGAGATATAAACATAAGAATAGGACGAGATGAGATTCCTGCGCCAGAGCGGAAGCCATTCCTCTGACGTTTCATTCCGCTGCTCTGGCATCCGATTCCTCTGGATTCTTGATTTCGCTGCTCTGACTAGTGATTCCTCTGCTCTGGCAGGGAGATCACCACTTCTCCGCTGACAACTGCGGACAGAACTCGAGAGAGAAGACTGCTGAAGTATTATGAATGAAGATGATGTAAGTACAAAAGGTTATGACATCGATTAGCAAAATCGAGAGAAGGAAATTCGATAGTTAAGAAATCACTGATAGATTCTTTTGACGTTAGAAACGATGTTTATGTGAGTTTTCCCTATCTTAGGGAGCGTGTTAGTTTTGAGTTTAAGAAAGACTCAAACCGAGATATATAGGACCTTATGATGTATTAGAAGGAGTAGGCCAAGTAGCCTATAAATTAGCGTTGCCTCCGAAGCTTCGCGAATGTTCAAAACGTTTTCCCATGTTTCTCAACTGAGAAAGTAGATGTTTGTTTCAAAACACGTCGCCCAGGAAGAAGAGTCCCTGGAACCAGTTTTGAGCTACGAAGAGAGAGACCTGATGCTATACTGGACCAGAAGATCCAACAATTGAGGAGCAAGTCGATTCCTTTGGTAAAAAAAAATCCAATGGAGACATCACGGTCAAGAAGGAGAGTCAACATGGGAACGTGAAGAAAAGATGAGTGTAAACAGATGTTTACAAAATACCCAATCTCCAATAAACTCGAATGGCTACGGAGCACAAAATTCTAGATGGCTAAAAAGCGAAGAAATTGATAGTCACATTTAATGGACTACTTGGAATTAGCGGGAATGTATTTCCCCAGAGCTTGAAGAGAAGATGAAAGAGGATTACCCAGAGCTTTTCCCGAAGATGAATGACTCAAATTTCGGGACGAAATTTTCTTTAAGGGGGGTAGGATGTAACACCCCGTACTTTTCCTTATGATTTGGTGATAGTGTTCTAACACTACTGAGGATACCGAGATGTCGAGATGCAAGATTATGAGTTATGAGTGGACAAACTCATGATGGAGTGAAAGTGAAGAGATTAGAGAAACGAGTCGAGTTATAGATGCCGATTAATTTGAGTCGGGATTTTATTTTTATTTCCGACTATCGGGAATAGAATTTCCGGATACCGAGTTATCAGAGGTTGACAGTCCTATTAAGAAAATAGGAATAATGAGTTTGACATAGAGTCAAGGAAGTTACCGATGGATGGTGAGATGAGTAAAATAGAGATGTTGAGAGAATTGAGAATGATGTTAGAATTGAGATGGAAACGTTGATTGATTTTTGAGATGAGATGAAAGACGAGAGATAGAGTCGAGGTAGTGACTGAGAGTCACTATAAAGAGGATTAAGCTAGAGTGACGACTAGATTAATGACGAGCGATGATCCGTTTTTAATGTGATAACGGTGTGAGTTATTTAATTGACGTTATGTGATTTACCTGATATGTGCGCACTAATATTATTTTGAGTCAGTCTGATTCTCGAAAATTAGCGTACATGATTTATTTTCCACCACACATTCCTACACTCACACCTATTATTTTAATCCCTTTTCCCACATGAGGGATTAGCCGATTTAGGCTTGCTGCTAAGGGGGAGACAAAGTACTATTGAGCATTTAATGCTTCTTATCTTAGAGAATAAGAATCTTGTTAAAACCGATGAGTCTCTCTCTCCGTCATTTCTCATCAGTCCGGCTCTTCACCTTCCTCTCTCTCCCTTACGCCATTTCCTCTCTCCTCCATTGGAGACGAAGCTCAAGCTGTTACAGACATATCCATAATGAAATCCTCCACTAAATCTAGCTCATAAACACTTTCTACTCTCGAATCAAGAAGTTTAGTGGAGTTTGATGCTTGAAGAATAGAGCTCGAAGCTTTCCTTTTCTTGAAACTGCCTGAGTAAGTGTTTGAATCCTTTGGGATCTAGACTTTTTATGTGAGATATGTGTTTTGAAGGATGACTGAAGCATGAGAAACTCCCCCTTCACTTTTCGTCATTCTTGAAAATTAGGGATTCATGCCCTTTTTATAATCTTCAAGTCCTTTTCGAAAACAGGGGTGAGAAATGTGTTATATGTGATGAGATGTATGTTATACGTGATGATTTGAAGTGATTAAGAGGTGTTTTTCAAAACTGAGTCTTGAGCATGAGTTTTTACAAAATTTGGTTTGATATAAGAAATAGGGGAAAAGTCTGGAAGTGTTGTCTTGAATGATGTTTTGACGATGAGCATGAATAGATGAAAGGATTAACGTGATGTTGATGAACTAGTGTTTAAATGAGTTTTTGAGTTGGTCATGATGTAGAGTGTGAGTATTTTTTATGTTTGAGAGTGTTTGATGATTTCTGGGTATGAAAAGTTGATGAAGTTTAGAGTTTACTCTTGTTCGCTTTGTTCTGCCTAGAGTTTTGCTCTGCCGAGTTGTGATCCCGCTGGCATGCCAGAGAAGTCGCTTTCCCCGCTGGCATGCCAGAGAGTTCTTTTCCCCGCTGCTCTGCCAGCGAGTTCACTCCTCTAACGATCGATTCCTCTGACGATCAATTCCTCTGAAGACGAATCCTCTGACGATCGAGTCCTCTGATGATTGTTTCCTCTGACGTTTGAGTCCTCTGACGTTTGAGTCCTCTGACGTTTGAGTCCTCTGATGATTGTTTCCTCTGACGTTTGAGTCCTCTGACGTTTGAGTCCTCTGACGTTTGAGTCCTCTGACGTTTGAGTCCTCTGATGATTGTTTCCTCTGACGTTTGAGTCCTCTGACGTTTGAGTCCTCTGACGTTTGAGTCCTCTGACGTTTGAGTCCTCTGATGATCGATTCCTCTGATGTCGATTCCTCTGACGAAGTCATCCCTCTGACTGTTGATTCCTCTGGCGAGCATTCCTCTGCTTTGGCGAGTATTTCTTCTCTGCTCTGCCAAGCTAGTCTGCTCTGCTCTGCTGAGTTCTTCCACCCTGACCATCGAGCATTTCTCTGCTCTGGTCTCCGAGTCAAACTTATGTTTGTTTGTTGTGATGTGTTATGTGAAGTTGTATGCTTATGTGATTATGTGTACCTATGTGCTTGACTGCTATGAGTATGGTCCGAGTTGAGAGTTAAATCTAGAGTAAGATGTGGAAATCCTTAGAAGTTGAGTATACCTAGGGATTTAGTTTTACTGAGTAAATAGACGTTGAGTGAGAAGTTATCGATGAAACGAGATTGGATTTCAGTATTAAGTACTAACTAAGGTTGTTTTATCACATGAACCTTCGTGATGATGTTGATGATTTATGAAGACCCGAGCAAGACGAAGAAGTAAGTCCCCTGTTCCTATCCGAGCTTAAGCGAAGGACTCCAGGTGGGCAATATTTTGAGTATACAGTTTATGAGCTTTTCTAAACTGTTTTTGGTGAAGCACGGAATCACCAACACCTAAACTAGAAATTAGAAAGCGATAAATGACACACGAATTTACGTGGTTCGGCCATCAAGACCTACGTCCACGGGAGGTTTCTTCCTTCGTTTTACTATACTTTGAGAGAGAGATACATATTACAAGTGTGTTGCTTGAATGAGATGATTCCCCAGTTTTCCAATAGATGTGCTATTTATAGTTTGTGAGCAAACCCTAATTCTAAAAGCCCACTCATCTAGTCAATTGGGCCCAAAGCTCAGTACAATGGTCTTATTCCCGAAGTTGAACTATCATACGTAGCTGCGTGGAAAGGCACTTTGGCTGCGCTGCTCTACGCTGCTGTGCTGCGCGGCTCTGGTCTGCGCTGTTCTGCTCTAGCTGCGCAGCTCTACGCTGCTCTGGTCCGCGTTGCTCTGCTCTGGCTGCGCAGCTCTACGCTGCTCTGGTCCGCGTTGCTCTGCTCTGGCTGCGCAGCTCTGCCGCGCTGCTCTGCTCTGGCATGTCGTCTCTGGTGAAGCGGGCTCTTTAGGCATCTTCGACTGCGTTGGCACCTCTCGACTGCGCAGGCTCTTCGTATTCATTTATTATCCCGAGTCTTTAGTTAAACCTGCGCTGGTTAGTTTATATAATAATAATAACAATAATCATAACAAGGTAAAATAGGCTTGGATTATTAAGCACATCGTTGATGAGTATTCCAGTCCTCATCAGCTACTCCCCCCCTGGTCTAGTTGAACAGCGTTCTCTTTGTTCAACTAGGGGTGTGTGGTGTGAAGTCAGCGATGTGCTGCTCTCCCGTGTCAATTAAGCATATACGATTCCCTGCGACTTATTAGACAAGAACTGTCAATCTTTGCAAAAATGATAAAGACAGTATTTTAATGCTGGAAATAAGCTGAGATAAAAGAGATAGTAATTATTCCTTTTGATTCGTCGAACATCATTAAAGATAATAAGGGCTTAGATAACCTGTGCTGGGAAGACTCAAGTGATCTGTGTTGACAACCTCGCGCTGACTGCGCTGCACCGACTGCGCTGACAACCCCGCGCTGACTGCGCTGCACTACCTGCACTGACAAAGATGATACACTTCCGCATAGCGGCCCTTAAGATGGTACATTTCCGCAACGCGGCCCTTAAGATTACATTTCCGCAGCGCGGCCCTTAAGATGGTACATTTCCGCAGCGCGGCCCTTAAGATTACACTTCCGCAACGCGGCCCTTAAGATGGTACACTTCCGCAACGCGGCCCTTAAGATGGTACACTTCCGCAACGCGGCCCTTAAGATTACACTTCCGCAACGCGGCCCTTAAGATGGTACACTTCCGCAACGTGGCCCTTAAGATGGTACACTTCCGCAACGCGGCCCTTAAGATTACACTTCCGCAACGCGGCCCTTAAGATGGTACACTTCCGCAACGCGGCCCTTAAGATGGTACACCCCTGTCTAACTTTCGCGGCTTACGATATTCCTGCGCGGAGCATAGACAATCAAAGAACCCTGTCTAACTTTCGCGGCTTACGATATTCCTGCGCGGAGCATAGACATTCTGAACTGACAACGGCTCGGACATTCTGCGCTGAAAACTACTGAGATAACTGAGATAGCTGCGCTGAGATAATTGCACTGAGGTGGCTGCCCTGAGGTAGCTGAGATAACTAGATAGCTGCTCTAAGATAGCTGCACTGAGGTAGCTGCCCTGAGATAGCTAAGATAACTGAGATGGCTGCGCTGAGATAGCTGCGCAGAGGTAGCTGAGATAACTAGATAGCTGCTCTAAGATAGCTGCGCTGAGGTAGCTGCCCTGAGGTAGCTGAGATAACTGACATGGCTGCGCTGAGATAGCTGAGATAACTGAGATGGCTGCGCTGAGATAAATGTCCTGACTGCGCTGAGAAGACCCAAATTCCACTTAACGCTTTCCCCTCCGTAGCGTGGCTGAATTGCCACTAAAGCTCATTTTCTACCGAAGCAGGTTTTCCAGTGTTGTCAACCATTATTGATCAAGCTGCAAATTTTCAGGAAAAATACAGATGGCAACATATATACCCTACTCCCTCCCTCTTGGTAACATGTGCGTGATTTAAATAAACATGTTATGTGTATGCTTGTGATTGGTGTTCCTACTTGTGATGCTAGTGACAGGGCTAGTATGACTCTATGGTCCCAAAGTATGTTATCTAAATTATGTTCCAGGCTCTAGCACATATGCAGAAGTTGTGCAGCTTCGTATATTTAGTCAATTCATATTTCAACCCTAGGCACATATGCAGAAGTTGTGCAGCTTCCAAGACATAATATAAATCATGATTTTTCTCAAGTGGTAAAGTATAACATTTTTCAAATCTCAATCATGCTTACATGCTTCGATGAAATGTTCTAAGATCATGTAGTGAGAAATTATAGGCCTGCGAAGTACCTGGATCACCACTAGTTAGTGGGTTACCTTTGTTACATTACGGCTTAGACATTCTGTGCTGGGATGTAGAGTTCCTGTGTTGAAGACCAGCTTAGATATCCCGCAGCACCGCTTAGAAAATTATGCAGCGCAGCTTTAGTAACTCTTCTTGCTTTCATTCCTGCGCAGCTTAATAATTTTACTTGATCTTTGTTATTCCACTAATTCATCCGTTTCCTTTGCTGTTGTATCTTCCTTCGCATGATCCTCGCATTCATCAACGAACAATCACAATTAGTTTTCAACTTCGTAACATACTCTCATATGAATAAGAAATAAATTTTAAATCATCATTCGTTTGGTCCTGTCCAGATTTAAGAGTTGAATTCCACCACAACAAGATATCAGCAATAACAACAATTACATTTCATTTACCCCAACCATGATCCATTTTCACAAGAAAATGCGCTGCAAATTCAATTGAATCCCAAGTTAAAAATTCACGATTTCATCAACTTACTAAGTACCCAAATAAGGTAAGAGATATTGGCACAATCCCAGATTCAGTTATTGAAATTCAAATAGCATATTCAACGAATAATATCAATATATTTGAACGAAAAAATCAACCCCAAAATCAGTAAAAAATTATTCATCATTATGATAGATTGATAGGGTGACTCTAAACGCGGCAATTGGTTTAATCCATGCTGCCATTTACTCAAGACAGCTGCGCTGCCCTTCGGTGTATCTTCCAACCTGCGCTGCTCGAAACCCCGGCCCTTGCCCAAATTGAAGGCTGAGTGGTTTATGCATGTAATAGCGCCCATACTTATGAGTGTTAAAGAAGACAGCATTTCCAATAGATTCCCTGGAAAACGTTGCACTCCCTCCACGAAAAATGCCCTGCTCAGCCCTGAATTTGTAAAGAAAAGTAGAGCAAAGTCAGTCTAAAAAACGAGACATGGATAACCCCAAAATCAGCAGATGCAATCCCCAATTAAAGCAAAATTAATCCTGAAATATCAGGATTTTTGAAACGGCAAAGCTGGAATCCCGCTGTGTTGAGAGAACCCTGTGCGGGGCTGAAGTCCCCTAACGTCAAAAAAAAGTCCTGCGCAGGCCCGTTCACCCAAAGCAGCTACGTTGCCCTTCGGATCCAAAAATTCCCTGAAAACAATGCAATATTTTTGATGCAGCGCTGCAAGCGAAATGAACTACCCTCTCCCTCCCTGCGCTGCTTCGGCGAGCTGATGAACTACCCCTCTCCCTACCTGCGCAGCATATTCCTTCGTTTCGCTGAGAATTCCCAAGCAACGCTGGAACCCGGCGACCTTTTACTGCGCTGAATAATGATGCTGAGTCGGCGTGGGAAACTGACAACCTCTTCCTGCGCTGAATAACGGTGCTGGGTCAGGGTTGGAAACTGACAGCCTATTCCTGTGCTTCTTGTGATACTAGAAAACCTCTTCGTATCAAGACTTTAATAAAGCCCGCAGGCTGGAGTGCCGTAACAGCCAAATTGAAGACTTGTCCAATATGACCTTGGAAGTTCACCAAGCTCCTAGCTCCAACACCAGCTCTCCTATGAGATTATAGAAAAAACACAAAACAATGCTGCCCCATCAATTTCCCATAATTTAGATAACCTGAGTGTAAATTTCAGTTCAAAAATTTAGATAACGTGTTCCTGAACAAATCGATGTCAGTAAGTGAATTAGTGAGGTCAGGGTAGTTCAATTTAATTCCAAGAAGTCCACAAAGTATTTTCAAAATAATGCAAGTCACAATAAACAATTCACCATCCATGCAACATTGCTCATCAATTTAGAGCAGAATTAGCACTGCTATATAAGCGAAATCCCATCTGACACCATGTTATGTCCCTATCCCGACCAATTAAACCAATATTCAAGTGTTTAAACATGATTCATATTCAATGTATCTCATTGGTTTTAGAACCGAAGGCTATAAGGACTCCCACCATATAGCTTATAAAGCGAGTACATAGCAGTTTAGTAGTATCAACTAGTGTTTAGTATCATCATTGCATAACACCATATCTATCTTTTTAGCGCAAGTAGCAAACCCCACGTCTCATAAACAGTTAAGAGAATCACAACCCCACAAATGTAATCTAGTACGCAATCACCATTGTATTTACGCAATAAAGTGAGAAGACACGAGGACTTAGCTTGAGGCTTTATCAGAGCTAGACCAGCACCAGTGTTTCATAAAATAAAATTATAGGCATCATAATTTCTTTTCATATGCTGCCTTCTCCTCGTGACAGTGCAAAATCATAACAAAATAGCAACAATATCAATCCCAACATTGGTTCCAAAATCATAGCGAATAGCAGAAAAATCTAGCAATATTGGTCTCAAAAATTCAATGACAAATATTCATCTTTACCATAGATTAATATGTCAAACTTAGACTGACAAGCAGACTATCAATCATGCAAATGTTTTAAGAACAACATCTCCAGATGAGTGAGCCCTCTACTATTCAATTCTCCCAGTAATATCATATCATACCCATATCTTGGTAAATTAATCATCAGAATCGACACTTGAGTGCTTAAATCAACATCAACTATGAAAACTGTAGGAGAAATATGATTGATTCACAAAAATCAACGAAGCCAATTAAGATGAAAAACTTAGCTTAGTAGTGCTCGTCCCTGGCCCGATCTTTGCCAACTACGTCAATGCGGGAATCCCCTGCTATGATCTCATTTTTTCTCGCCTCATTTGGCAAAAACAATGTAAAAAGCAATGAGGGAGACAAGATTATAATGAAGTTTTAAGTTGGCTACCCAAGGCTTAAATCAGGAGAAGGGATCATCGGCAAGTATATAAGTGAACATAGCAGACGATATTAAAAAATTTTCCCTCAAGAAAATTCACAGCTCAACCAAAGATTTAATAGCCACGTTCTCTATAAAATTAAGATAGTCACCAAAGCATGAATCATCATTCCTCAACCGGATATATCATGATGGGATGATCCCAATTGGAAAAATGTTCGAAATCAACAGTATTAGACCCAAAATTAACCCAAAAATCACAGCAATATCAGCGAGCTGATGAACTGCCATTCTCTCTCCCTGAGTTGCAATAACTCAGTTGATGAATTGTCCTGATTGATGAGCCCTGAATTCAGTAATGTAGAATAGTAATCAAAGCAAAATCAATTCCAAAATTAAAGCGAAATCATAATAAATTCGAATCTATTTTAAGAGCCTAATCATAACGAAATCAGTCCCAACATCAGTCCCTAACTTAGAGAAATCACTATGAAATCAAAGCAAGATTATATCAAGATGACATGGTCACTGTAGCAAAACACAGCGGGCACCCATTGATTCCAGGATACGTTTGAGTAAACAGAGCTAAAGATGTATTATTGATCCAGTTAACCTCACAAAATCGGATCCTAACAAGTAGACATCGAGCAATGTAAGCATGCTCACTCCCACAAGAAATCAAGTATAGCAGAGGTTTTTTCCTTCACAAATGCATTTTGCACTATGTTCTGCCCTATCTCAGTCAATTGACCCAACAATCAACTATCACAGTAGTAGCAAGTAATTGACTCATCAAGACTTAGTATAGTGAAAATAGATAACTTAGCTTTTGACGAAGGTAGAACAACTGCTCTGTTCAGTCGAGCATGCAGCGGAGCGGCGAACCTCGCCAGCCCTCGGTGGCAGCGGAGGCAGCGATTCTGATAGTGGAACCTAGGGCTCTATTCCTGTCTTTGTTGGGCTCGAGTGAATCTGTTCCAGAGGGCGGTAATTCACCGCGGCACCGATTTCCACCGGATAAGGCGGCGGGGTGGCTTGAATCTATGCGGGAGAATGTTCTGTGGTGTTGAAGAGAGAGGCGAGTCAGGCGAAAGCATCGCCGACCGGACGAGGTGCCGGCTTCGCCGGAGTTCAGATAAGGAGGTGGCGGCGCTCGTCGGAGTTTGATTGCCAAAATTTACTGGTGATTTGGTCTTAGCCCAAATTCCTCAGAAACTTTCTGAAAATTCCTTGATTGTAGCTGAATCCGCCATTTCTGGAACTGGATTGTGGTTCTTCTGAAACGGCAACAGAGCACCGAATTTCTGCGATTCCCCTAATTCTCAAAAGGCGTAGGTAGGTCTTGCAGCCTTCAAACGCCGATGAGGCGGGTAATGATCTCCGCAAAATGAATCTCTACCAGTGATTTGCTGGGAAACACTACAAAAATGAGGAAAACATAAATAATCATCATGATTCGCCATAATTAGTTCGAAATTGCTAAAAGATTCATGAATCAAAAAATTGGGGGTTTTCCCCTATGCCAATAGTCGGCGAGCTAATGGTTGGCTCAGAGGAGGAGAGCTCGGCGCGGCGGTGGTGACTGGTTTCCGCTGCGATTGGGGTCTTCGATCGGAGGTTACAGTCATGGAAGAAGGGCGGCGGCTTCGGTCGAAACCTGCGCTGAGCATGGTGACAGCGGCAGAAGGCTCTTCGGTCGAGAATCTGGCGACTGATTCGATTGAATCGACGAGTCCAAATCCCAATCTGGATGAGGATGAATAAGACCCAAAGCCATTTTTGGTTGATTCACAATCTGGATCATCAAAGAATATGAACCTAAATCCCAATCTGGACCTGAACATAAGCCCCCCCATTGTCGCCAAAATCGAAGAAAATTGCTGGAAGGAAAAGGAGGAATCTCGCCGGAAATTTCTTGCCAGAAAAGTGAGAAAGCTTGCCCCAATTTTTTTTCGGATGAACAGTAACCGAATCCCCAATTTTCCCAAAAATTTTCGATGAACAGTAATCCCAATTTTCCATTTTTTAACCATCGATGAACAGTAACCGGAAACTATGAATCTCACGCCTTAGCTCGATTTCCCACAGACGGCGCCAGTTGGTGAAGCACGGAATCACCAACACCTAAACTAGAAATTAGAAAGCGATAAATGACACACGAATTTACGTGGTTCGGCCATCAAGACCTACGTCCACGGGAGGTTTCTTCCTTCGTTTTACTATACTTTGAGAGAGAGATACATATTACAAGTGTGTTGCTTGAATGAGATGATTCCCCAGTTTTCCAATAGATGTGCTATTTATAGTTTGTGAGCAAACCCTAATTCTAAAAGCCCACTCATCTAGTCAATTGGGCCCAAAGCTCAGTACAATGGTCTTATTCCCGAAGTTGAACTATCATACGTAGCTGCGTGGAAAGGCACTTTGGCTGCGCTGCTCTACGCTGCTGTGCTGCGCGGCTCTGGTCTGCGCTGTTCTGCTCTAGCTGCGCAGCTCTACGCTGCTCTGGTCCGCGTTGCTCTGCTCTGGCTGCGCAGCTCTACGCTGCTCTGGTCCGCGTTGCTCTGCTCTGGCTGCGCAGCTCTGCCGCGCTGCTCTGCTCTGGCATGTCGTCTCTGGTGAAGCGGGCTCTTTAGGCATCTTCGACTGCGTTGGCACCTCTCGACTGCGCAGGCTCTTCGTATTCATTTATTATCCCGAGTCTTTAGTTAAACCTGCGCTGGTTAGTTTATATAATAATAATAACAATAATCATAACAAGGTAAAATAGGCTTGGATTATTAAGCACATCGTTGATGAGTATTCCAGTCCTCATCAGTTTTAAATGATGATAAGAATATGAGATGTTTTGATGCTTTGAGTTAAATGACGTTTAAAGAACTGTTTGACTTGCCAATTTTTGATGTTAAGCTGTATGTTACCCTCTACTGATGAAACGAATTCGGATCCTGCCACAAGCGGGGTTGTGTACACAGAGGTGACTGTGAGCCGTCTTCGGGTCAGCCAGTCACGGTACTTGAGAGGGAGGCCTACTTCTCAGTACCGATAATAATGAAGTTGTAGATGTGGTACATGCATGATGAATATTTTGATAGCGCTATCGTTTACTTGTGATGTTATGATTATGAAAACTGCATGCACAGATTTCTTTGATGATAACTTATTTCTGTGTATTGCTGATGATATGGCAAGCTTCAAACATATAGCTCTAAGAGCGCCCTTGATGTTTTTCCGGCGTTTGCCCACTGAGTATTATTACTCACGCCCTGCATATATTTCTAAATGTGCAGGTTAAGCTTTGGAGCGAGATTGGACTGGTGCTGGTGGGGATGGTTTCGATGATGAAATTCCTTGCTATTTTCCTTTGATGTTAGAGTCTTAAGGATGACGTACCTTGTTTTCCCTCTGATATTGATAAAACTTTAGAGAGATGATGTATTATTCCTTTCTAGTCAAGCAATATACTCGCGATTATATGTCTTCATACATATAATTGTTACACCTTTTGCTGTGTTACTCTTGATGTTAGGCTTCCTTATGGAAAATAAGGGATACCTACTTTGCTTTTCTTCTTGAAATTCCTGATATTCAAGAAGTTATACTGATGTTGATATATATACTCTTGAGCCAAATTATAATGCTTTGCCTTGGTATATTTTTGATGTAAGCTTCCGCGCCGATGTTCATTTTAGTTGTGGTGTCCTTTATTCATTTATTTTAGTCGTATCGATACTTGTACCCCGCTATCACTAGCGTTTGGGAAACGGGCTGCGACAAAAGGAAAAGGGAAGTTGACTGAAGAACCAAAAGGAAGTCCTCCAAGGAAGCCAAGCAAACAACTCCGCATCAACTGAGGACTAAGGAAGATCAAGGAATGTCATCTAAACAGAAACTCTTTATTTTGTATATGATGTTCTTAGATTATCTTAGTTCATACTTTCATGTTATGTTCTTCCACACAATTGTTTGATACATTGTCCTTTACTGAGTTCAAGCTGTTTTATGATTATCCAGTCATTGTTCCCTTTTGCCTAATTTACTTATGATGATTATGGGTTATCTAATTTAGGGGGAACTCTTTTTAAGCTTTTTCAGTACTTGACTGCTGTCCTAACTGATTGTTGGGAACTTGTTCGTATTTACTTTTTCTTGGACTAAGTAATGAAAATAGGACCTATGAGTGATAATGATTAACTGGCGATATGGCTTTTTGCATTAGACTTTCAAATTCCAAAAATCTCTTTTTGTGCATATCTTTTCAAATCATTGCATGCACTACACGCCGCCTATTTTCAGTAAGAGATCATGACAAATATTCTATATCAGTTCATATCTCATTTTTCAAGGCACATTTCTGACGGGCATTTATTACGGACGTCAAAATTCATTAAAATTGACTTGGCGCGCAGATTTCAAACTGCCCACGTCTTTTCGATTGCCTTAGGAAACTGTTCATCTCCCACGATCACACTTTCTCCATTACTGCCATTCCTCATTTCTCCATCACTTTTGCTCTCTCTCTCTAACTTTCAAAATCCACAGCACTCTACTGTGAGATCACTCCCTGCAAATTATTCTTCACATATTTCCTATTCAAGATGGCCAAGACAAACATGAAGAAGACTGACAACAAGAAGGAGACTTCAAGAGAGAAAGATGTCAGATATGAGCAGACGGTGCACAAGGAATCCTTTGAAAAGAAGCCGGAATATGCAAAGGTCTCAGAAATTCTTCACCGGAACGGATGGACAAAGTTTATCACCAGTGAACCGAAGTATCTACTCGACGATGCTGTCAGAGAATTCTATGGGAAGCTCAAGTTCAACGATTCCGAAGAATTGATCTCAAAGGTCAGCATCATCGACAGGCCAAGATGTATCGAAGAGGATCTCAACGTCTCAGAGATTGTCAAAAAACTGTTCAAACTCCCGAACAGTGGGTCTTCCCTCTCCAAACTGACTGATAAGGACGTAAACCAAACTCTCAAGTCTGCAATGAAGGATGAATCCGAATCTACGGAGAGTCAAGTTACTCTATCCCATCTTCATCCGGAGTTTACCACGCTGGGCAAAATTATCCAGAAGTGCTGGATAGGTGCTACAGGGACTCCCGACAAAGCTTCTCAACCGCAGAAGAATGTCATGGCAGCTCTTATGGAGAAAGAATGCTACAACTGGGAAGAAGCTTACCTGAAGCTTCTTTACAATGAAGCTCACAACACGAGGCCAACGATGATGGTTCGACAAGGGAATAGGGTCTCCCAGATCATCATCGAGGGAACAAAGAAGCACAAATATGTGCAATGGCCAAAGATGATCGAATTTACAGACAGCCTTCGTCTCTTCAAACTGGCAAGAAGAGATCCCAAATCTTCTCCGAAGACGAAGGTAATTGATATCTCTTTTCCTCCATCATCTGAATCTGAAGCCCCTGATTCACCTCCATCAAATCCTCATGCTCGCACGAATGTGCCACGCTGTGTTCGTACCATCCTCCCTAAGAAACCATCAATACCAACTGAGATGCCTTGGAAAACTCTCTTCAAAATCCAAAGGCAAAGCAGTTGTGGAAGCTGTCCCAGAACCATCCTCCACCTTTATTTTCAAAGGTACTCAGGAAGCTGTTGAACTTCAGTCTGAAGCTCAACAAAGTGCCACCAATCACCTCCGACGCATAATTGGTGATGTTGATACGTCATTAGGAGTCTACCGGGACCTTCATAGACTCCTCACGTATACTCTCCTGAAGACGGCGCCATGCCCAAGAATGAACAGTTTTCTCAGCCCTGAAGCTGAAGACTCGTTCGAGATGGAAGAGGCTTCCCTGATCAGCCTCTTTCAAATAGAAAGTGTTTGGGATGTAATTCATGACTTTGACAAATTTTCCATGAATTACTTGTACTCCTCCAAACAATTCAGACGTCTCTTATCACTCAACGACGATGCTGGAACTTCAAAGGTGTTTGAAGAGCCTCTCATCATAGAGCAAGTAACTGATGCTCGCAGCTCTCCAGTTAATAACACTGCACAACCGGCGGAAGCTGATGCTGATCATGCCGCCGCTGAACAACCAATGACTGATTCAATCAGTCAGCCAAATTTACCATCTTCTCATCCAACAATTCCAACTGAAGCAGACCAGGCTAGCATCACTGAAGGTGATGCTCCTCTTTCAGTAGAAGAACAGAGATCAGCTGAGAATGCTGATCGTCTAATTTTTGAAGAACGAGTCGACAACATCCTCAAGTCTCCTCCGCCTTCATCAACACCACTCTTGAACACTGATGAGCCTATTCCACCTGAAGGCCAGAACATCAGTCAAGAGCAATCAATTCCTCAACCTTTTGAAGAAAGAACAGAACGTCCTGCTCCAACCAATCAAGCCGAGGCGTCCTCATCCAAAGCCAATGAAGAGCTTCAACAAGTGCAGAATTCTCCCACCAACTCAGACATCCCAATAGAATACGTAGAACTCCCTCGCACAGAAGGACCTGTTCTATTTGATTCAGATGCGGAAACTGATGAGCGTCTCACAGTTTGGAAACATAATCGGCCGCACAGACATCTATTACGGATCTCTGATGATGAAGAAAGACCAATGGATGTACTGTTTAACCAGCTTGCTGATCAACGGCTTGAAATTGACTCACTCAAGCACGAGCTCGAACTATAACAAATATATGGTAAGAAGTTCGTGAAGAAGCTTAAAGAAGTTGAGAAACAGGAAACCGAAGACATGGTCTATCATGCCGGCTTGATCAATGAGCTCCAACAACGGATGGAGCCAGAAGAAAAAGCTCTACTCAAATACAAGGTTGAAATGCTTGATCCAAAGAAAGGTCTCCCCAAAATTCAGAAGGATCACGCGGAATTGTACACACTCTTTCTCGAATCAGAGATTGAAAGGAAGACACAATACATTGAACTAACTGAAAAGATCCGGGAAATGGAACTAGACTTCCTAAAGACGTTCATGCCAAGAACCGAAGTCAATGAACTCGTTGCAAAGATAGTACAGCCTATCCTGGAACAACTGACGTAGGTGGAAAGGCAACTCCAACGAACCAAAGAGTCCCCTGACTCCGCTCTCCTTCAGAAGATGTTCAGTGATCTTCAAGAGTTGCAAAGCCGACTTTCTCCCGCTGAAGCCAAAAAAGGGGAAGAGGATATAATGAAACGTATGCGAAGAGAAGCGGAGATGATCCCCTCTGTCTTTAATGAGGTTGAAAACAGGGCTGAAGAAATCATTGCAAGGGTTGCTCCTACTTTTGCCTCAGTTGAAGCCAACAAAAAGAGAAGTAGAGAAAGCTCCTCAAATGAGTCAGAACTGAAGAAGAAGAAAATCGTCGACTTCATATCAACTCTAGAGAAAGGTCAGAAGCTCGAACATTACATCAAGAATGGATTGATTGTATCTCATCTGGAAAAGTTTGAGTGACCAGATAAATGGATACCGTCAGAGTTGAATGACTGGTGGGAGAAAACCAAGGAACACTACACCAAATGGATGGTTTTTGCAAACGTCCAAGGTGACAAGGAGCGCAGGAATGAAGCCTGGAAGTACTTTCTGATGCAACTGGAAGAACGAGATCTTGTTCGTCGAATGCTAGAAGCTCAGAAGAAATATGGAAAAGGCATTCCTGACCCTCAGAAGAAAGTAGTGACTCCACCAAGGATCAAGAATGGAGTCGACAGAGAAAGGATCAAGAAAGAAGTCAGAGTTGTATGCAAAATTTGGAGCATTCATCCAGACTCCAGGGAAGGCAGAAAGATATGGGAAGCAGTTTTCAATCTCTACAATCAGAAACCTTGAGTCGTTTGAATGTCCTCTATAATGTTCTTTTCTGTTTTCAAGTTGTAACTTAGACTGATGACTAATCAGTCTTTCATTAATGAAAAGAACAACTTCTTATTGATCTCAACCTGAAGACAATGACTCTTTGTCCAGGCTCTGATTATGGTTTTTCTGTCTTCTTCCTGTTCTGTTTTAGAACTGTTTTCGTTCTTAACTCGAAGTACAAGTTTTTAGGTTCTATTGTTAAGGGGGAACTGTTTTCACCCCATGTTTAGAACTTGTACTATGAGTTCAGTCTTTTCGTTGTCTAGAACTGCTGTGTGGTTTTGGATCATCAAAAAGGGGGAAATTGTTGGGAACCTTGTGGAATATCCTAACCCTTGTTTTGATGATACCAAAATTCGTAGGACTTAACTGTAATAGACTAGAATCGTTTTAGAACTCAAGTGTTAGAGTTCGTTTCTAGTTTAGCTTGCGGTGTCGAAGACTGAAGACTGAAGACTGCATATACCAACTGAAGTATCAGTTGAAGAATCAGTTGAAGACTGATTAATTAATGCGCGCAATGGACTGATACTAAAGTCAAGTATCAGTTGAACATTCCTCCTAGGACTGATCTTCCAACGTTCAGAGGAAGCCACGTACGCACAAGTACAGCCGCATTAAATGCAGAGATCTCAGGATAGCTTTATCTCTGCAGAGGTCATTCCTATCTGGTGGTTACTTTTCAGAGACGTCACATCTCCTGCCCATCAAAGAGAGCCGTTTCCACCCAGACAAGGAACCTCGAAGATTGAAGCCTCAGCCCAAATTCGAATTGCTCTCCAACGGAAGAAATCTTGAGGACGATTTACGCCAACAGATCTATTCAAGAGTTCTCCCACAAATAGCGCTCGAGGATCACTTCAACCTTCACCGATTCAACGATATAAGCTGAAGCTCTGCCAAAATTGCTACTCAGCCTAAAGCTTAACCTCCCCAAAGCTTGAATCGAAGAAGAGAATTCCAAAGCCAAAATCAGTCACTGCTGATTACATACATTCTCTTAGACCCTAGGCAAATATCTATTTACCCAGAAGCCAAAGGTCAAACTTGCTTCAAAGAACTTGTTCTTTGTAAGTATAGTTGGCACTCGTTCAAACCTCCCCTCCATAAGAGTGTTTGAGTGGTTTGGAGTTCAGGAAGATACTCTGAACTCTGAGTGAAAAGTCTGAGCACGAGGTGTGCTTAGCAGGGAAATCGTACGCGAGTGAAGTGTGGGTGCTGAAGAAGGGTTTTCTTCAGTTTACGGTTGTGTGCACCAGACAAGCACACGGGTACGATTTGCAGTGCACCAGTGAAGCACTTGCGGAGTGGATTGTTGGTCTGATCAACCAACCGTGGATGTAGGAAAGGGTTTTTCTGAACCACGTAAAAGTCTCTGTGTTGTTTACAGCTTTCAGTTTTACATTCTTACTTGTGCTATTTCATTTGATAAAACTGAACACTGACTAACAGCAAAGAGAAACCTTAATCCAACAACCTGCTCCACCGAGGCTATTACGAAACTAAGTTTAATTTTCGTTGCGTATGATATTAGTCTGACTGAACTATCCTCTGATAGTCAGGAAGGGTGATATCATCTCTGTTTTAGCAAACACGACTGAAGCCCTTAATTGCATTAGTTAAGTTCCAGCAACTTAACTGATAACTCATTACTGAAGAGTTTTCAGTATCAGTCGTCAACCCTGTTGGTCAAAACTGATTTCAGTAAAACAGGAGTCCTTGTTTGCATGCAAAGTTTCGTTTTGATCTCTGACTGACATCCCTCTGATTGAGGTCAGTAGATTGTGTAAAAATTGCCTATAGGTGTATTCCCCCCTCCATACACCTATTCGAGACCCTCAGGACCTAACAATAAGTAATTGGAGCAAGAAAAACATACCTTGGATGGATTGGATGTAAGAAATTAAGAGAAAAATATGAATTGGGGTGTTAGTGGGTGAAAAGTGGGTGTTGTGTGTGTAAAAATCGTGAAAAGAGGGAGAAATAAGGGTAAAAACCGAGTTGGGCGGGTCGAGGCGCGGGTCGCTGCCGGGTCCGGGTCGCGCGGGCGCGTCGCGCGGCCGCATGGCTGGACCGCGCGACCTCGCGCAGGCTCCTCGCGCTAACGCGCCCCGGGACCGCGTGAGCTCCTAAGAATTTCTGCCTTCCTCGCGTGGGCGTGTCGCGCGGCCTTCTCGCGCGGCCGCGCCCCTGGACCGCATGTCACTCCAGAATTTCCTGACTTGTCGCGCGGGCTCGACGCGCGGGTGCGCGCCTGGGCCGCGCGGTCTGGGCGTTCGACTCCGTCAAAACTTTTTTTTTTTACCTGCAAAAACGCAACAAGCAACACAAACGAACAAAACCAAAAACAAAACTAAAGTGAACAAAACAAAAGAAAAACTCACAAACTTTGGGTTGCCTCCCAAAAAGTGCTATTTTAACGTCGATAGCTTGACGCTTCATGACTCAACAATCATGAAGATCAATGACGTCCACCGTGTGGACTTGATCCGGGCTATAGTAAGCCTTCACTCGCTGACCATTCACTCGAAACGGCTCACCTCCTTCCTTGCTCAACTCAATCGTTCCATTAGGGAAGACTTGGGAGATGGTGAACGGTCCTGACCACTTCGACTTCAATTTTCCCGGAAACAGACGAAGACAGGAATTGAATAATAGGACTTGATCTCCCGCGGCAAACTCTCGCTTGAGGATCATCTTGTCATGAAACCTTTTCGTCCTCTCCTTATAAATGCTAGAGTTTTCAAAGGCTTGGTCACGAAATTCTTCCAAAGCACTCAAGTGAAGCATCCTCTCTTTTCTAGCCGAGTGAAAATCCAAATTCAACTTCTTCACCGCCCAAAACGCTTTGTGGGCAAACTCCACCGGCAAGTGACACGACTTTCCAAACACCAATTGATATGGAGACATACCTAAAGGAGTTTTGTATACCATGCGATACGCCCAAAGAGCGTCATCTAGCAATATCGCTCAATCCTTGCGACCTCCATTCACAGTCTTTTCCAAAACTTGCTTAATCTCACGGTTGGCTAGCTCGATTTGGCCATTTGCGTGAGGATGATACGCCGTAGTGACACGATGCTTTACTCCGTTCCTCTTCAATAATTTATCCGACAATCGATTGCAGAAGTGTGATCCCCCATCACTTACTATGGCTCGCGGCGCTCCATATCTTGACAAGATGTATTTTTGCAGAAATTTCATCACCACCTTTGAATCATTCTTGGCGGTGGGAATGGCTTCGACCCATCTCGACACATACTCCACGGCCAAAAGGATGTATTGGTTCCCATAGAATGAAGGGAACGGACCCATAAAGTCGATCCCCCATACATCGAATAACTCAACCTCCACCACGCTAGTCAAAGGCATCTCATGCCTTTTAGAAATACCACCCATACGTTGGCAACGATCACAACGAGACACGAAAGCGTGGGCATCCTTAAAGATCATCCCCTATCTGTTTAGGAGTACCCTGGTTTTCTTAGCCCTGTTGTTGGGATGATTGCCACTGCCATAGCTTCCTTTTCGCTTGGTAATTGCTACTGTTGTCCCATTTGTTTTCTTTACGACCATCTTAAGGTAGTCTATACCTTGACTGTGCGTGGGTTTTCCTTTACCAATGGATAGTAGTGACTAAATATGAGAGTCTCACTCATTTCTTACTCCTGTGTAAAATCTGTTTGGCTTGTTAGGGAAATTCAATATCTCATGACACAATTCGTTTCCAAACTTCTTTATGCGTTTCTCAATGGTGTCCACCATCGTGGAACATGCCTTGACATTCGATTGAAAACTTCATCATACACAGTAATTGTTCTGGCTCTCCGCTTGAGACTCCAGAAGCAGCTTTGTTTCTACTGATCCAAGGTCAAAAGATAGTTTGACGCTTAGTATATCCTTCTAATTGTAAAAGTACCACTTCCTAGTGGTTGATAACTAATGACAAACTGAGTCATCCTAGTCGTCACTATGCTCATCGTGATAAGACAAGATCTTATGGTGCGAGTCTATCTATTGGGATACCGCTCTTCTTCAAGATTACAAATCTCGATTGGCAACCACTAGGATCTTAGTCATGTGGAGATGTTGGCATAGGCATTGTTACTGGTCTTTCTCTCGGCCTTGTTGCCTCAATGTCCATCGCTCTGCTATGCGATTCCGTGTAAGATAATCCCCAATGGCTTGCCAAAGCCATCCGGATCTCGTGCCTTTGACCGGCACAAAAATTTTCAGCCATCTTTTATTCCGTGTCTACTTGCTCTGGCGCATATCTCGTCATATCATAGAACATCGTGTTGTATTGAGTACTTGTCATTCTTCCCTGCTTTAGATTGTAAAATTCCATTTCTTTCTTTTTGCGATAGCTCTTGGGTATATCCTTGTCATAATTCATGTCTTAGACGTTCCCGCGTAAAATTTTCTAGTTGTTCAGCTGTCATCGTTTTCCTCTGTGCTTCCTACCATAGGTCCAAGTCTCAGCCTCCGCTGGATCTCATATCCCACCGAGGATAGGTGGGGTTTGTCATAGAAATAATTCCTCTATTCTACCTTCTGGTTGTATGGATGGTGGGGCTATATTTTGTTCTGGCCCTGGTACTGGACCTCTTTAATCATCTCGGGGAATTCTTCTCCCTCCTCTCGGATGCCCTCATCTTGGTGGCATTCCGATGAGTTGACATATAGTTGTTACTACATTATGAAAAACGTTCAGACGCATATCATCAAATCTGCAACCCGTTTCTTGGTTCTCAAAACTCGCTCATACTCTTTCTCATGCTAACATATGAGTAAAACGTAGCGGAAGTGGCTTGCCGTAAAAGATCGATAAGGTCACTAAATAGTTATGGAAAATTGCCTTGATTAGGACTTTTACATTAACATTTGAACCTGGATCTACTGATCTATCCAGGTACTACACGTGATGGACTGGCGGTCTAGCAAAATCATCACAAAAGAACTTAGTCACGTTACGTCCGGTGGACCAGCGTTTTAGTACTAGTCAAAACAACTAAGCCAACATAGGGGCATACCAAAGCATCGGAACAATCATCGTTTCCGGAATACACCAATAACGTCCTACTAAATGTATATGAGATGGTCTAGATGCATCACGTGCTTGACCCTTGGGTCGAGACATAAGTGTCTGACTGATTAATCTAGTGAATACCTATTTGTCTTTAGGTCAAATAAAATCTACCGACAACTAATAAATCCCAATGATTGAAATCACCAAGGGCAATTAGGCAAAGTGTTTCAAAATTTTGCCAAACATATGCAAAGGAATAACCATAGGGTAGAAAATGAATTGACTAAAAGGTCGAAATGAAATGACCTAATAGTCTGAACCCATTTGGCGTTTCAGATGAAGGTTTAAAATATATAGGTTTAAAGACCCATATATGACGACTACTGAGATTTTGGCCATGTGGACTGGCCAAGTCCGACACAACTACTTCTCAGTCACTCGGAAATACTTTTCCGAACTTGGTAACTCTTGTTCATTGGCTGCAAAAGGTATATTTGGTCTAAAATCACCACTTTCCTCTCAACATCTTAAACATGTCCTTGGGAATATTCTAGAGCTCCTCAAACTTGGAGTCTGTCTCCTAATTTAATGCAATCCTTAAACATCTTCTATAGGCGAAATAAGATAAGCTCAACCTTACTCAACAATCTTCCTCTACATGCTCTTAATGTAGTACTTCTAGTACTTAGTGTTCCTTCACATAGCGCTTGAAATGCAACCATATATTTTGAAGCACTCTTCCGTGTCATTGCAAAAGACCTTCTGAATCATCACGCGTTCAATAAGGAAATAGATTTTGCTCCTCTGAGCATCTTCTAGGATATGAGTCACCTCACATAGTACTAAGGCATGGGACGACTTAAGTTAATACTCTCATTATGTTTACTAAACTAATTCTCTAATCCAAGATGTTCTAACCCGGGCGATGTCTTTGATAGGCTAAAGTATGTATACTTTTCCTGAGTATACCCTTAGAGTCTCATTAGGGTCTCAATCCCTTAATGTATGCGTCAAACTGCTATCGATGCTCCTAGCTCTATTTACCTCTGAATCATTTTCGGGAACTCCTCCCATCTTATGTACTTGCGTAGATTTTCTAGTCGATGATAATGGTTGGTAACTTCTAGTTACCCATGTCACATCTCATCTTTCCAATTCGTAGTATGTGATCGTAATCAATAGGGATTCTCAGTCATGTCCTCATCTAATACGATAGGTACTGCACGTAGAATGGTTCTGAATATCTGAAACTATAAGCTGATGGCTTTAATCGTAATATTATAACATCATAAACAAAGCATTTTGACCTGTCGTAAGTCTAACTCTCAGGTTCATACATGAATCATGAAGGTTATCCTCAAGCCATAGCTAGTGATAATCCAGGCTAGAAGCGAGTCTCAACTTATTAGGGATTAGCTAACTGACTACATAAGTCGCACTCATCGCTATAAGCAATATCATACTTAAACTATCATCGAATAAGGCAACAGTCGATTAGGGGTTCCGCCTTGCGTGAACAACCTGAATGAAGAACTATGCTTGCGTCAGTGATTCATGTGTGGCACTCCGCTTGCACTGCTTTCATTGGATTCTCTTCCTCTTTCTTGGCTCTTCACCATGGCTGAGTGCAATTCGACTACCGCACCTCAACATCGTAGGATCTTAACACTATACTAGGGTATAAATCGTGTAGTCGCTATCATGCTGTAAGTAGTACTGACTAGGGTTCGAAGGAGGTACTCTATTATGCCTCGACTAGCTAACTATATATATATCACACTCATCGTTATGAGAATGCTCAAGATACTCGTTTGATTAAGGCCATAGCTGATTCGGCGTTCCGCCTTGCGTGAACAGTCCGAATGAAGAACTATGCCTGTGCCATTAACTAGCATGACACACTTCTTTACTCCTCATTGTATCTTGGTTGCTAGCTTCTTGTGTCCCCTTGTATGGAGCCTGACTTCCACCTCTTGTGGCTCACTCTTCACCTTAACCAGTGGTGAAAAGTAATTGTGTTTCTGCTAGTTGCTTCTACTGTTTTTCTCACAATAGTGAACATGCATTCTTAACGCATCTAAGTTTATTGAGTGATCTTCTTAATAAAGGCATAAACATGATAATAAACACTTGCGCATTCACGCGAAATATAAAGCTTTTGACTCTTGGAATCCTTTTGTTGTTGTTCTTCCTCCTGGTTGAGCATGGCGATGTGATGAAGTGTTGAGCTTTGGTTGACTGACTCATATATATACTGGTGATCATACTAGAGAAATCGGTTAACTCTAGGGTTCAGAGCAAATGAACTGCTCTGATACCACTCTGTCACGACCCGCCCTTAATTAAGGATAATTAAGTCGGGGAAACCGTGACTAAGGGAGGGAAATTAGAAGCGGGGTAGAAAGGGGAATAATTAAACAAGGAAGGATAGTATTTAATCATTGTCAACAAAATGAATATTTATAATATAACGGAGGTTTAGTCATGTTGACTCAAATAAACTAGTAAGTTCGGATAATTCCGACTTAGCCAAAATAACATAATACTTCTGAGTACGCAGCGGAATAAGGTTCTGATTACATGTATGAAGACATGTATCCCCAGAGTTCATTAATACATAAGGATAGGACAAAAGACTATGCAGGGCTGAGTACAAAAGTACTCAGTGGCACGTATGCCTAAGTAAAAATATACATGCTTCAAAACTGTAAATTGTCATGCCATCATAAACAGTACAGCAAGGGAGTTTTCGTGGAATAGGCCCAAGCTTACTAAATTCTTTTGTGATTCTTAAAGTTCGTCTGATCAGACTAAGTTCTCATAATCTATCATATCTGAAGCTGTGTGCCGGAGAGGTGGCCACCTCTCACGGACACTTGACTGGCCAACCCACTCGATGACTCACGGCCCTGGGTGTACACTAGCCCTGGTAGGATAGCTATCAACTGCTCAGGACCTGAATTCGATTACATCATTGGCATAGCCAAAGCAGATAAATATCATACTGAAATTGAAACATTTTATGGCAAGACAACACTTGAAATAACTTCAATTCAAAGATTTTGTCATGAAATAGCTCGTTCAACTGTAATATGAAACTCATTTGATATATATGAAAGTAATGCCCACCTGATCCTCGCTATGGAAGAGAGGTGATCTTAAGCTGTAGTACCGTCCTGTGAACCAAATCCTACAAGACGAGTTCTTAACACTTAGCACATACCATAGATAACGAGAATCGTTGTCTACTTAGGGTCTCTAGGTCAACCTATTCCCGAACTTACAACGCATAATCGAACTAGGAATTATGCATTTTACATACATTAGCTTATCTTGATGCCTTATCTAGGTTAACTCACTCATTTTCATGAAAACTTTGCACAAAATATGTACCAAACTCGTCATGCACATATACATAATATTTCATGAAACATCATTTAAAACCAACTTTCAAACTTAGAAAATAATTCAACAACTTGAGCTCTTAAGGGGCTGTTTTGCAACAGACACCAAATCTGCCTCGGATCTCTAAATGAGGCTCCAAAGGACATTCTGGAAACTCGGCATTTCAATGATCATTCTCCAATTTGAATCGAATGAAACGGAGTTCAAACGAGCAAGATATGCCCACTCGAAGATGGGTACTTAACAAGCAAAAATCTAGAAATTTCAGATTTCCAGATTAGAACCAAGTCAATGGGCCTTCTTTAAAAATTCATATCTCCCATTAAAAAAGGCCACTGGGAACTCCAAGGGTCAATCCGAAAACTAGGGAGAGAGTGTAACACTCTCCAATTGAATTTACCCCAAGAAGATTCATGGTTTAGGAGATATTAACATCCAAAGTTCAGTGCACAAAAAGAGTTCAAGTTCGGCAGATTCAAAGTTTAAATCAGAAAAACCACATTAGGCTTTACCAAAAATTCTACAAATGAACAACTAAGCTCCTAACATGTCAATGAATGTTCAGTAGAAAAATGGGCTTTAGAATCAAAGATTTAGGTTGGCCTTTGCCACCTCAAAGTTATAGGTTTGTAAAACTTACTGGATGGTACAAAGAATAAGAACTAGACTTCAAGAATTTATACCGGTTGTTTTCCTTACTCAAAAATGGTAAGGCCGATACCAAAAGCAATATACGGGAGTCTAGAGAGACATATTCATGTTTCAAACGTTTTCACCGATTGAAACTTGACTTATGGCCTCCCTAAGATTGTCTACCAGAAATGCATTCCAGACAGGCAGTGATGTTCAAAAATTCATAAATAAAACATACAAGCTCCAAATATTCTGAAATTTTACCATAATATATAAAACATATTAAACACGATACACAATTAATTTGGGAATTTTTCGGCACCGTTTGGATGGCTGGAATCTCCTTGCAAAACACTGCCGGAGCAGTGTAGCTATGGCAGATTCGCTGCTTTACCACATGCACGGTTTTTCACCCAATAAACTCTACCAAAATAACCATCCAAAACCATAAAACATATCCTCACACAATATAGAACACATATGTTTAAAAATCCATGGCCATAAAGCATTTTCAGTTGAGAAAAAGCAAAGACAAACTCACCCTCGAAGCACAATCTTCACTCTAACTTTACGCCCTAGGTTTCCCACGCTCTCCCTTGCTTTGATACTTCTCTTGGGGCTTAAAGGGCTTCTATGGAGTGTGATAGTGGTGGGAGAAGAGTCTTGGGAGTGGGGGAGATGTGGAGGGACGAAAATGGAGAGAGGAGGAGAGAGTGAGAGCTTTTCTTGCCTTGGTATTTTCTTGGAGTGAAATGAGTGAGTGGGAAAGAGTTAATTATCAACCCACTCTTGGCTTTAGAGAGGGGTGGGGCACGAAATTATGAGGTCTAAGGGGGTAGGATAGGGTGGGGGTGGCTGCCACCAATGGAAGGTACCTTGTGGCATGCAATTTGGTAGTTCCAATGCATGCAATGATCACTTTTGTCTCCATTTGAATTTAAAAAGATGGCTGATTTTTGGATGGGTTTAGGGGCTGAAATGGGCTGTATTTGGGCTCTAAAATAGGGCATTAAAGTTGGCCCAAGCCTCTCTAAAAATCGGCCCACCCTTGGCCCTCTAAACGGGCCCGTAATCACTCAACCCGAACTAAAAACAAACTCGTATGAAAATAAATATGCACTTTGTTTTTCATACTTTGAAATAAAAAAGTATACATATATATACATATTTATTTAAATCAACATCACACGGAAAGAATAAAAAGAATCATATTTATATGATTCGTTTTTCTCAAGAGAAAAATCTAGGCATCAAGACTCATCAAGTTATTGTGAGGATAATATTCGTTTTAACCGGGAATTAGGGACCTATCATATCCTATTAATATCAAAAGTCCTTAAGAATCCTAGGATCGAGAATCTGGGGTATTACACTTCCTATCTGCTCGATGTTAGAGGCAATCAGACTTGTTATTGAGAAATGGTTCAGCGAGCGACTAAGAGCTGCACAACAAAGCGAGGAACCCTTGTCTGCTGAGGTCGGTAAAAGGGTAGCTATTGAGGTCCAAAAAAGTCGTCGATACACTGCACAAAGGTTGAGTGGCCGGAAGTATAAGGTGCAAACTGCTGACAGAAGCTTTAAGGTGGATCTGGAGAAGAAAAAATGCGAGTGTCGCGCATTTCAGCTAGACCAACTGCCCTGTTCTCATTCAATCGCTGCAATAAGGTACGAGCATTATTTCTAAGGCGGGTTCAAGTAACTATAAATATGTTCTAACGTTCGTTATATTGATTATTGTCGGAGGTTGCTTTTATAGTGAGGCAGGTGATACGATCGCGGAGTATGTAGACGCTTACTACAAGAATGAATTTCTTATCGATAGTTACTCTGGCGAAGTTAATAATCTCCCACCGAGACACCAGTGATTGATTCCTGAGTACATCGCTGAGCAGTTTGTATTACCTCTGATTGTCACTGGACAATCGGGGCGCCCAAAAGAAGGTAGACATCGAGGTGGTGGTGAAGGCTGCAGCACACAAGCAGATGAGTCTTCTAGTATCAGGCGTCGTAAACCAAAGAAGTGCAGCATCTGCCATGAAGAAGGACACAGCAAGAGAACGTGCGCTGGCAGGGCAACTGAGCCTAGGGAGTAGTGGTTTGTATTTGTGTGTTGTAACAGTTAATGATATTGATTGAATTATCTTAGCATTAAGATAATATGAAATGATTAACTGGAAATAAAGTTCTTTAGCTGCACCAAAAAAACCACACATGAATATAACAATATACAACACTATGTAAAACCAAGTCTAGTGAATCTAGCCTTCGCAGTTTCACACAATCCAAATATAGCTCTAGCGATCTTGGCCCTCACGTTTATGTTACCCCACTCAATGGATGGAGAGCCAGATATCAGTCGTTCAGCATACATGCAGATGAAAGGCCCGCAGCTGACAGCGTCCCTCTGCTGAAACTGAACCTCTAGTGGAGCAAACTCCGTCGTCATCATTGGCCACTTCTCCTTTGCCACTGTCGAATCAACGGATGTGTGGTCTAGCCACATCGACAACTGAAGGACACGCGGCAACAATCTCAGAATAGGTAGTAGTTGATCAACTCAAAAGTTTTGCAACTCTACACTAAGACTGTGCGCTACTGGGTCATACACCTCACAAACGGCTTCGCCCAACCGAATCCGATAGAGGAGAAAATGGTGGTCAATTATGACTGGCATGAGAACCTATGACAAACCACAATGAATTGATTTGAAACACCGATAAATCACAAATAATTAATGACAAATAGTTATTTAATATATCTTTAATCATTACCTGTGAGGCATTCATCCATCCGGTTTGAGCAGGAGCAAGTTCATGGCCCGAAAGTGCTTTTCCACGTACAGCGGAGATCCAATCTATGTCAGGCTCCCAACCCTCAGCTATTCCGGTATTCGTCAGTACATGCCACTCCTTGGGAGTAAAGTCATGGACTTCATACTTGGCCAATAATGCTTCCCACTCTTTCTTGAGGTATATCTACAAATCAAATAAGTAATTAATACTTCATATCCGCACCAATGAAAACATATAAATAATGAAAGTTTACTTACAAACCAATCCGTGTCTACTATGACTGTGTTATTCATATTGACGTCATCAAGTAAATCCCCATCATTGACAAGTCTATGCCTCAATGTCAGAAAATACAAGTCAATATCCTACAACAAAGTTAAAATCATTACGTTAGTAGAAAAAAATTTAACAAAGTTAAAATCAATAGATTATTTACCCCAGCTGTGAATTCCTGACTGACATTCTCCACCCGCGCGAATTCGTCGTACACCCGCAAACCACCACTGGCCCTGACATAGATTTCACGACCCTTACCAGCACGATAAGTAGCCACCCATTGCTCATAAGTGTCATTGCAGTTTTGTGACACTGGCATGGCTCTGGGCTATTAACCCAAGGCGATCTCCAGAGTCTAGACGGACGTCTCAGCCTCCGGCTGCGACGCGGTGGCTGCTCTGCCTGTACCTGCTCTGCCTGCGGCTGCTCTGCCTGTGCCTCAGGCTCCTCTGTCTGAGCCGGCCCTGATGAACTAGGTTGTCCCCAATCAAATTGTACAACAGCAGTGAGCGGCTCAGCAAAGTATATCGGGGGATCTGTCCTATACTCCGGTCGCAGGAATGGGGAAGAGGCATGAGGGTAGACATAGGTCGACCAGTCAAAAGCCTGCGTAGCCGGTGTGTAGTCGACCTGAGGCTGCATAAGGGCCTGCCACTGCTTGTTATAATCGTGGGTCTCTGCAGGGGGACAATCATAATCTGAAGGCCATGGATCATAATGTTGGGTCTCTGGCTGGCGTGGATCCTGATCGCGGGCCTCATCGTCACTGGGACGTGCAGCGCTGGGGCCTGAAGCGCTGGGATCGGCGTTGTTCTGTGGAGGAGACCGTCGCTGGTAATCATCAGGGGAGTTAGACCCTCGAAAATGTTTGCTCCTGCCCCTATCCTTTTTGCCCTTGCCCTTCAGTTTATCGTATAATTTGCCGAAGAACTTCTTCATCTCCTGACGGATCGTCTTCTTGACCCATTTACGGTCCACCTCACCCTCGCTGGGACTGGATACAGGCCAAGATCCGCTCGATGATGAAGAAGTATGCGGCGCTGGCCGCTTTCCCGGATCAACTGAATGACGAGCCGGCTCGTGGGGTCGAGCATCCCTCACAGGGGGCCGAGCACTCTGACTGCGAGTCATACGAGGTTGACTAGCTACCTCATCCTCGTCCTCGCGCTCCACCACAACAGGGGCTCTGGTGTGCTGTGGAAATTGGACACCCCGAGCTAATGGGTTCTCGGGGGATTTGAATCTCACCGAGAGTTCGCCCGGTGTCAGTGCTGATATGAAGTAGTTACTATCCATCTCCTGCGCATCCGGGTTCAACTCCAGGACACCACCCTAGAAAGGTACATAGATAATATCTTAGAATATAAGTAAAACCAGTAACGGTGAAACACTAAATATGAAATAACTGATTACATGTCCCTCAAATAGATCTCGCAAACCGTGAAGCCGGGGCTTACCCCTAAAAGTCCATCTCAAACATCTTGGGTGCGCTGTCGGATCACCACTAGATTTTGCCACCATTTGTCCGAAGCCCGGGACGCGCTCCAAGGCCCAAACAAATAAAGCTCACGAAGGACCGTAGAAGTGATACTTGTCACCGGTTCCTATCTCTCTCGTATAATGGCATAACATCTTATAGGAATATGCGCCCCAGGGGAATCTATCAAATGCATCCAAATCATCCACCAACACCCAAAGCCACGGCTGTACACGCGTATCCAACCCAAGAACAATGGTGTGCGCCACATACACGAGGACCGCACGAAGGTACAGGCTCCAATCCGCATCATCTACTCGACGAGTCAAATCGTACACGCGTTTAATGAGCGCGTGTACGGTCATTGTTCGCCCACCGCAAAATCGTCGGTATACCTCCACGCGACTGCAGTCGTGCTGTAGTGTCGCATCGAACATCGTTGGGCTGAAATTGAGCCGAGTCACTAATGCGTAGTCCATGGGTGAAAATCTGACTCGTGCTCCACACAGAAAGAAGCACATCTCATCGTGATCTCCCTCGATCTGCCTCGATACAACCTGGTGCAATGCTTTATTGCTCTTTATGCCGGGTCTCCAATCAGTGAAATGGCCAAAGCATGACTCTCTGAACCTTCCCAATAACCCTTGATTGCACTCATTGCCGACCGAAATTAAAGTGCGCATCAGCTCCGGAAAAACAGTATCCCTATAGTATGTGCTGATGGTTACCTCCCTTTGGGCAATAGTGTCGGGACGAAGATATGGGACACCCGCCTATTCATTTACAAAATGAAAACCATATTAAATTCAGTAAAATATTAAAAAATAATACAAATAGACAAATACATAAAAAAATAGTAAGCAATACTAATTCAATAATTAACACTTAAACAATATAATTAAATTAAATTCAGTAAAATAGTTAAAAGTTAGAAAAAACAAATTATATATCCAAAAGTGTTAATAGGGCATAGAATCCTTTATATAAAATTTTAACCCTAAACCATAAACCCTAAACCCTATCTAAAATGCCTAATTCGAAACTCATCTACATCAAAATGCACAAACTAACATCTCATGTATATAATTTCATAAAGCAATACTAATTCTCAACAAAATGAACAAACAATATTATGAATTAACTATGAAACACTGTTAAACAATACTAACACACGGTCACTTTGCAATTTAATTATGAAACACTGTTAAACACTATATAGGCATAGAATATTTTATTTTATTCAATTTCATAAAATAAACAAAAAAACTGCAATTTAATTAATACCAAGCAATAATAATTCAATAATTAATAATTAAACAATTATAATTAAATTAAATTCAGTAAAATAGTAAAAATTAATATAAACACACATATAGATAGAATAAAGTATTCCATGCCTATAGAACAACTGTCCGGCCGGTGAAGTGCCCGGAAAAATGTGTTCGGCCGGGTACATTTCAGATAAAAATCGTACCGACCGGATACATTATTCCGGGTATATTACCGGCCGGAAAGTTGCTCTATAGGCATAAAATACTTTATTTTATTCAATTGCACAAAATAAACATAAAAAATACCCAGCAAAACAAAGCAATAATAATTCAATAATTAATACTTAAACAATATAATTAAATTAAATTCAGTAAATTACTAATAATTAATATAAAGATACAATTAATTAAAATGTAATATATCATGCCTTAATACAATATGTCCGGCCGGTGAAGTTCCCGGAAAAATGTGTTCGGCCGGTATGTTTCATTTAAATAATGTACTCGGCCGGACAGATTTATCCGGCCACTTCACCGGCCGGACAGATTTGTTTTTAGCATAAAATATTCTATTCTATTCAATTTCATGAAAATTAAAAATCAAAACCTGTGAATAAGATGCCATGGATGATGAAAAGCTTGTGTCCGATCGTGTGAATGAACTCTCTCTCGGTTACTTTGAACTCTCTCTTGGTTATGTTGGTGAGTAAAAAAAAGGAGGAAGGTAAATATATATATAGATATGATATCAAAAGGAGTGAAGCCGATTGTATCGGCTTTATGTCTATCACAAGATAGACATACAATACAATAATACACTTGGGAAGATTTTTTTTGTCCTTTATGTATCGGCTTCTTGCCTAATTGGAAAACACAATATTTTGGTAACATGCATGATTTTTTTGGGTAACAAGCATGATTTATTTGGGACGAATTTTGAGTATATATATATATATATATATATATATATATTAAATTTAAAGATATGGATTAACACAAATAACACAATATATAGATACTATATATATATCAAAAATTTAATCCATATCGGACACACATACATACACATATATCGGACACACAAAAATAAAACAAAGGAAAAATAAAAACCATATATACAATAGCATACATACACGGTCGGATATATATATAACAGAAAACACAAGAGTAATGCACTAAAAACCATGCATGCATTCGGTCAACATCACTTTGAGTTTGTAAAACAATGCATCGAAACTGAAAATTTGTAAGAGTGTGATATGATTACATTTGATGTTGACCCAATTAGGAATAATTTAGTCTTTTAGGGCATGAAAAGCTTTGTAACATAAGGGTGGGCATTTTTCGAGTTTTTGATAAGGAATGGGGCAAAAAAAAATTCCACTCTAAAATCTTTATGACTCTCTCCAATTATTATCTGCTCCATGAATTTGTTCAACACAAGTCTCAGATTGAACTTTTTATTGTACTCTTGAAAACCCCTCTCAATCCATCCTAAAATAAAGCCAGATTTCTTCAAAAATCTACCACCAGAAATCATCACCGAGATCTTCTTAGGACTACCTGCTGTAAGAATTCCAATAAGCAAATGTGTTTGCAAGCGGTGGCTCCATCTGCTGGAGCCTGATGCATTTGTCAAGTCCCATTTTGCCAGATCCGCCCCCGCCATCGTTATTTTGGGGGATTCAGGTCGGTTGAAAGTTTTGGAGTTGGAAGGCGAGCTCGATCCACTCACCCAGTATGATTTCCCTTACCGCCCAAGAGAAATAAACACTTCTATTAATGGTTTGCTTTTTCTAAGGCTATATCTTTTGCTTTGTGTATGTAATCCGATCACTCGTGAAGTTATTAAGCTGGATCTGCCTTCAGATCCACAAAAATCTTTTTAAAAAGTATCTGCTTTTGAATTTGGGGCAAGCAAAATCATTGGCCGATACAAGGCGGTCTGTATTAGATATAAGGCCTCTGATCATGAATTGGATTGTCATGTATACACTCTTGGAACAGGATCATGGAGACGCCTTGAAGGTAATCCATGTAGGTACCAGTTTGGTTCAGGTGCATTTGTTAATGGAAATCTCCATTGGTTAGCAACCATTGGAGAAGCGTCACGGATTTCTTGCTTTGATGTTGAAACAGAATGTTTTAGCTTCTTTAAAGCTCCTCCTTATCATGCTCAAGCATTCGAATATGAAAATGATGGTGGGCGAGGTGAGCTTACTATATGGATTATGAAGGAATATGGAGTGGACGAATCTTGGAGCTTGGCATATGTGATCCCTCTCGTTGATAATGACATGTTTCTTGTTGATCCCATCAAAGTTTCCGACAATGACGACCTATTGATTTTACTGGAGGTATGCTTTTCCAGGAACCTTTTCTACTACTCTAACAAGAATAAGACTATGCAAAGGATTGATTTGTTTGGTGCAGGGAAGGCCTTTGACAGTGTCGACTGTGGGATTTTCACTCCCACCCTTGTTTCACTCAAAACTTTAGGTTTAGGTGTGGAGAATGTAATCTCATTCTGATTGTTTGCATTTTCATAATGCTGCCATCAACTAAATGAATGTTTGAAGATTGAATTAGTAATGAAGAATATCATTTAGATCAAGGAAACTATCTATATATATTATGGTTCCTTTTGGTACCCTTCTTAGTGGCAATGATGCTGCTCCTGCTTGTATAGTTTGAGGGATTATTATATGTCTTTTTTTTTTTTTTTTATGAATCATGTTATGATGATATTGTTGTTTGTTATATATGCAATGATATTTGTCAATATGAAATTTATATGTTGCTTGTGTTAATTTGAGTTCTTATTTGTCCATGGAATGACCGAATGAACAGTTGTTATATGTGGCTCTTGAATTTGTAAAGAAGCATGTTGTCTGAATTGGGTAGAAAGCCTATGGTTTTAAATAATGAAAATTCATTTGGCTGATAAAGATGAATTAGAAATAAGGCCTATGGTTGATAAAGATGAATTAGAGAAATAAGGCCTAAGAGATTGTTAATGGTTGATAAAGGCATGTGGATTCCATAAATCTTGGAATTGTTATGAACATAAGACAAGTAGAAGAATAAGAAGCAGAAAAAGAGAACAACGATTTACGTGGAAACCCAAAACGGGAGAAAACCACGGGCAGAGGAGAAGTATTCACTATGTCGAAACAGAGGTTACAAAAGCTTGGGGAGGAAGACAAATTTCTCTCTCTCTCAATTACAAGACGCAGCAGTGTCAAATATAAAAGGCTCCAGTTGGGCCCAGCCCTAATGGGCTCCAAGCCTCAGGCCCAATTCGTGTCACTAACGTTAATAATCTCCACCTTGACACGAAGAACCACAAACTAACCTCTAAAAACAACATCGACATCACCAGCAAAACTCCACCTCTTTCACAAAACCCCTTGGGGATTAACTCATCATCTAAGGCCAACTAAGTTTAAGCAATGCTCAAACTTAGCAACGGGAAGTGCCTTTGTCATCATATCAGCATGATTATCATGCGTACTGATTTTTCTCACAACAATATCACCGCGAGCAATAACGTCACGTACAAAATGATAACGCACATCAATGTGCTTAGTCCTCTCGTGAAACATTTGGTCTTTTGTAAGACAAATAGCACTTTGGCTATCACAAAAGATTGTGGTAATCTGCAAATCCTTCCTCAACTCTGCAAATCCTTCCTCAACTCTGCAAATAAACTCTTCAGCCAAATTGCCTCCTTAACCGCTTCGTTAATGGCCATATACTCAGCCTCGGTAGTGGATAATGCAACTGTTTTCTGCAAAGTAGCCTTCCAACTAATAGCACAACCGCCTATGCTAAAGACAAAGCCGGTAAGAGATCTTCTAACAAGATCTCCTGCAAAATCTGAGTCTACATAACCAACAACTCCATCTCTAGTCTTCCCAAACTGCAAAGAAACATCAGTTGAACGTTTCAGGTATCGAAAGATCCATTGGACTGCTTTCCAATGCTCCTTACCTGGGTTTGCCAGGTAATGGCTAACAACACTCACTGCATGAGCTAAGTCTGGATGTGAACACACCATGGCATACATAAGAGATCCAAGTGCACTAGAATATGGAACTCGAGACATATATTCAATGTCCTCATTTGACTGCGGCGACAAAGTGGAAGAAAGTTTGAAATGAGTTGCCAAAGGAGTGCTAACCGGTTTAGCATTCTGCATGTTAAAACGATGGAAAATTTTCTCGATATACCCTTTTTGACTTCGGTATATCTTTTCAGCCTTTCTATCTCTTATGATCTCCATTCCAAGTGTTTAGCCCTATTTTGTGATGAATTTGATGGTGTTTACGTCTTATATTGACTTTTATTTTGGTCTCTTTCACTCAAGAGTTGATTGATTTGAGCTTTTGTGCTAATTTTGTTGTCTCAGGATTTTATGCTCAAATTGATTGATATGTGGACAAAAATAAAGTCAGAATTTAGTTGATTGGTCTGAAGAAGAACCGAAGTTCGTAGGAGAAAACGGATCCAAAATCCGACTTGAAACGAGGGAGAACGGGCCAAAACAAAACCGCTGCGCATTGCAGTGGACGGCGGCCGCCGTGCCCATTCTGCGAAGGGAGTCCACGGCGCCGCCGTCCGACGGCGGCCGCCGTCGTGGTACTGTCAGTTACGTTTTTGAGGGTTTAAAACCCATTTTTTGAGGGTTTTGGCCCCCATTCTCGACCCATCCAGCCTCCAACTCCATTTTACTGTATTTTCCTAGTGTTTTGATAGGGAGAAACACATTAGAAACTCTCGGATTACGCTAGATCGTCGTTTCTTTTAATCAATTGTAAGTTCTATCTATTGAATTATAGAATTCTACAAGCTTTCTCGGTTGCTCTTTTCCTAGATAATTGAATACGTTTTGATAATGATATATAACATTGATTTATGCTTGTTAATCTTATTGCCTAGTTGTATAGTTAGATTGTTGGTTGATTGTTAGAGTAATATTCCGTTGAATTTGTGTCGCTTTTCATTTACATGTTCTTTAGGAAAAATCATGATTTATGTTTGCCATAGATTTGAATGCTTGTTTATTTTCCTTGCCTAGATAATTGTTGCTTTATGATTTTGGATTTAATTATTGATTTTTAGATTGTTAGATTAGAACCCTAGTTCTTTATGTTGTCTTATTGCTTTCTTTACTTGCTTCCTATCTTTCGCCTAGATAAATTTATGTGCTTTATTTTAATTACGTATTAGTTAATCAGAGAGAGAGAGTGTCAGACCCAACCTTCTGATTAGAGTGTTTAGGTTTATATCCGTTTTATGTGCGTAGCATGATCAGAGCCTTGTTTAGCCTTCCTTGAGAGGCGACTTGGGTTAGCTTATTACACTATGACGACCTCGTACGATTGCGAGTCATTCCCTAGGGTGTTTTGGGTTGAGTCAAATTTTGGCGCCGTTGCTGGGGAAGGCTTTAGGCGTTTGGTTGTGCTACTTTGTTTTCCGTGTTTATTTTATTTTTATTTTTGCTCGGTTATTTTCTTTCTTCCACCGGTGAGTTTGATCTGTTTTGTTGAGTGTTGTGTTGCTAGGGAGTTAAAGTCTTAACAGGAATTTGGCATTCTACTTAACAACATTCACCATGCACGCGAGGTGCTTGAAGCCTAGGAGAGGGTACCGAGTCTCTTTTGTCTAGCGTTGGAGTTGAGAAGATGGCAGGAAGAAATTTGCAGCACATGGGGGATTTTACCCGGCCTGTCATAGAGGCCACGAACTCAGCTATTGTGCTCCCCACTGCAGTCAGGAATTACAACTTGAAGCCCAATTATTCAAGTCTACTCCCCCTCTTCTATGGGCTGCCGAATGAAGATGCCCTGCAGTTTATCCGGGACTTCTGCACCCAAGTGCAAACTTTTCCACTGTTGGAGATCACAGAAGATCAGCTGAAGCTTAAATGTTTCCCGTATGCACTTAAGGATCGGGCAAGGACTTGGCTTCTCTCCTTACCGCCTAGTTCTATCACTACTTGGGAAGAGGCCTGTGAGAAGTTTATGTTGAAGTTCTACCCAAATCACAAGACACAAGAGATTAGAACTCAAATCATGAACTTTGTTCAAGGAGCCGACGAGCCACTTCATGAGGCTTGGGAGAGATTCCAGGAACTCCTCCGCCAGTGCCCGCAGCATCAGTTAACCCCAGTGATGTTGATGCAACTCTTTTATGACGGGTTGCTGCAGACTTCTCAATTTATGGTGGATAGCACGGCAGGAGGCAGCATTGCCCGGAAGACAGCTGATGAACTCAAGGAGATCTTCAACACATTTGCCGCGAGTTCCCAACAAAAGTCGGTAAGAGGAAGGAGGGTTGAAGCTAATGCAGTAGATCCAAACAATGAGCTTCAGAAGCAAGTAGCGGACTTGATGAGGCAAGTACAGCACCTCAGGATGAACCAGGTGGAGGCTCCACCCGCTCACGCGCCACCAGCAGAAGGTTGTGGCATATGTGGTGAATATGGCCATGGAGCCAACGAGTGCCATAGGATGGGCGAGCGTACTTATGAAAGAGGAGTAGAAGTCTTTGCTGCACAAGGGTATTCGAGTAGGCAACTCCAGGGTCACATGCAAGGACACGGGCAGAGTTCTCAATATTGTCAATTCCAGCAGCCTATGGGTTATCAGAACCAGCAGCAGTTCTACCCACCTCAGCAGCACCAACCTCTAGGCCCCTTATTTGAGGATCAGATGCAAGCTTTCATGCAAGCTAGCAAACAGGCGATGGAGGCTCAGAGTGCTACCATCAAGCGCCTCGAGACTACAGTTGGGCAACTAACAGGAGCCTTGAATCAGCTGCAGCAACAACAGCCAACTGGGAAGTTCCCAAACCAGGACAAACAGCCGCATCAAGCTCATGCCGTGGCGGTAGTCAAGGAAAATGCCCCAATAACCATGGGGAAATGGAGAAGCAAAACCGTGGAAGCAATCAAGGCTACCCAATGCCCCAGTGAGCCACTGCCACCTGTCACTGTTGCACCAAACCAACCACCACCCAAGCAAGGAGATCCAGGTAGCTTTATTTTTTATATTAGCTTAGGTGGGGTTGAAAAGGTTTTGGGAATGCTTGATTTGGGCGCGGCAGTCAATTTGATGCCGCTTGATATTTTTGAGAAATTGGGTAATAAAGATCTTAAATGCACGAATATGAAGATAGAGCTAGCTGACGGCTCTATTAGTAGCCCACGGGGCCTTGTTGAGGATGTTGAGGTTGTTGTGAGGGGGATTAGTGTTTTGGCTGATTTTGTTGTCCTTGATGTGGGAAAAGGGATTAGAGGAGAGAATGGGCATCTTGTTTTGCTTGGCCGACCTTTTATGGCCACCACCCATACTCGTATTGACGTGAGTACTGGAAATTTGAGTATGGCGGGGGCAGGGAGGTTTGTAACTTTCTCTGTTTTTGATAAGAAATCTCCTACTCGTACCCCCTTATTGCAAAACTGTTCTTATGTTGAGACTTTTGATGTTCTAGATGAGGACTGTATTGTGCAGGACTTTCTTTATAAGTTACAGGAGGAGGACGAGATTGTGGAAGAATTCCTTGCTAACTTGCAGGATGAGGCTGACATTGAGCAGGAATTTCTGGAAAAACTGCAAGAGGAAGATGATATAGAGCAAGGCTTTCTGTGTGCCTTGCTACTGGAAGAGAAGCTTGATGAGGTTGTGTCACTCGATCTCCTTGGATGTGTGGATATAAGACCATCTCATGATATGAGCATGGAGCGCTCGTTTGGAGGACCCGCAGCTGCAATTCACGAAGACGTGTTTACACAGGCACTTAAGCAGCTGACGCTTCAATCGGATTTTGGTTAAGGGATCCTTTTAGTCGGGCTGGCGACTTAAAAACTAGCGCTGCATGGGAGGCAACCCATATTTTTCTTGCTTTCCCTTTGATGAGGAGTGATATGTGCATAGTAGGGAAATGGTGTAAACCAGAGAAGTCATCCTCGCCAGAAATGGTGTAAACCAGAGAAGTCATCCTCGCCAGAGGAGGTGTATCTGCCAGAGAGGTCATCCTCGCCAGAGGAGTCGTATTTGCCAGAGAAGTCATCATCGCCAGAGGAGGCGTATCTGCCAGAGAAGTCATCCTCGCCAGAGGAGGCGTATCTGCCAGAGGAGTCACCTCCGCCAGAGACGTCAACATCGCCAGAGAAGACGCCCTCGCCAAAGAAGACATTTTCACCAGAGGAGTCACTAAAAGCGCGAGGAGGTCTCCCGCGTAAAACCGAAATTACTGTCTTACCCTTCAATGTATTAAAGGGGCTTAAGCCCAATTATCTTAGGGAATGGGCTTGAGGCCCTAAGGCTTTATTTACATGCTTATAAATAGAGACTTAGTAGTAGGTTAGGGGGGATCATCTCATTATTATTCATTCATAACTTGTAAAATGTAGTTCTTTCGAAGTATAGTGAAAAAAACCCAAAACACCCCGTGGACGTAGGTCTTCTCGACCGAACCACGTAAATCCGGTGTCGTTTACTGCTTTCTAGTTTAGGTGTTGGTAGTCGATTCACCAACTGGCGCCGTCTGTGGGAAGAATGAGCTAAGGCGTGAGCTTAATTATTTTCCGGTCACTGTTCATCACCAATAATCACTGTTCGGAACTGTTCACCGACACTATTCATCACTATTCGTCATTTTTCGGGTACTGTTCATTGAGAGGATTACTGTTCATAAAAAAATTTGGGGAATGGGTAATTTGGTTACTGTTCATCCGAGAAAATTGGAGCAAACTTTCTCACTTTTCTGGGCAAAAACTTTTCGGCGAAGAGATTCCCGATTTGGAGTTTCCAGTTTTCAGATAGGGATCCCTCTTTTTTGGATCACGTTCATCCTCAGTGCCTTCGTTTCGTGCTTCAGCCGGAGACTAATAGCGGAAACCCTCCATCACCGCTGCACCGATCTCTCTCTAGAGCCGACATCCGCGACCCCTTCTTCACCGCCGCCGCACAGCTCGTTGGCGGTTTCGCTGCCGCGAGCCACCACGACGTCTTCAAGCTTTTGATCTAAAAACCTCTACCACTGCCGCATCGGAATCGCTCCGCCGTCTTATCCTCTTCAAATCGGCGGTAGCCGTCGCGCCCGGGCTCTGGAAAACTCCCGCCGCCGGTCAAAGACCGGATTCACTGGAAAGCGAGAATTATCGCCATTGCTGACTTCGAAGACTCAAAGGGATGAGCATGGCGAAGCTAAGTTTTTCATCTCCTTTGGCTTTGTTGATTCTTTGTGAATCAATCACGTTTATCTTGCAATTATCTTAGCCGATGTTGATTTAAACACTTGGGGTTATGGAAGTTAGACTACAATTTGCACTCTACTTCTCTTATTGATGCGTGCTTAATTGCAGAGTATGCTTCATGCTTTGGGAAAAGAATAATGCGCCCAGATCTGAAAATCAATAGCTGATTTGCTATGGTGTTCGAAGCTCTCATATATATCACTGCCTTCTCCATCCTCCTTCAACGACGGCAACAATAGTTGCCATTGTCAGGGCCACCGTTTGGTTCACGGCAAGGGTCGGCCAGTCTCACCGCCTCGTGGTCATAGCAGCCGACGCTGCTTCTTCCTTTACACTCAATTGTTATTTCCAATTTCTTAAATATGTTGGGGATTTTTATTTTTCCCTCTTTGGTTTGTTTTAGCTTGACTTTCCAAAGGGATGAGGACAATATGGGTTCCAGTTCAGCAGCAGAGCAGAGTCCTGGCGGCGTCGAAAGCCATCGCCCCAAGTCCTTGATACAGGCTGCACCACCGGTGGCCGCGTCGTCGGTTGGGCTGGATGGGATTTCTAGCAATCGGAGAACTCTGTCTGCGTTCCACTGGAGAGATTAGCTATACTCGCTGCACCATCAAAACCTTCCCGGGGACAGGAGTTCAACCTCCAAAGGGATGAAGAGTAAGAAAACCCGATTTGAATGGATAAAGCACAGAGTCTTGGTATGACATCAGAGCTTCTATTTGGGAACCGTGTCTTTATGATTGATCATTAATGTTGATTAAGGGCCTTGTTGAGTTACGAAAAAAGTTTCAAGGGGTTCTAATGTCTTGACTAAATATTGAGGATATTGTGATTATTGGGTCTTGTTTGGTATTTTAACATTTTTAATTAGACCCATTGATGTTTTGTATTCATGAAACTGGACAGTATAACTGTTGGGAGGAGATTGGGGAGATTAAATTGTTCGAATAATAAATGATGACTGGGCATTTAAATTAACATTTCTGGAGATAGCAGCTGTAACCTTGCATGAAGATTGAGATTATTCCTTGAGCCTTGATTGTTTTAGAATTTCGATGATTGAATTCGGCTGAAATTTGGTGGATGGGGTTGATTCTTGCGTATAATCTTTCATTATACCGGTTGGGATCTTTGCCATGTGACATCTGTATTATAAATCGACATAGAGTTGCTGCTTGGTGTTATCATTAGTTGATATTATCATTTAATTAGATTAATATGTGTACTGATCCCTGTTTTAGATAGTAGCACTTGAGATCCTTAGGCCATTGATTACACAACACCTAATGTTAGACGCATTGCATGAGAAACTTGTTTTGGTAGCATTTTTATAGAGGTCTCTTTGACCATATAAGCACAAACATTTCTGGCTTATGATGATGTAGTTTATATGTGCCCCGGCATTTGATCAAATGCATGAATATATCATACGTTCAAGGGTCCCTAATCCTTTACTAAGTTGATTTACCGCCCTATCTCTAAGGGCTCTCATATTTTACTAATATATATGTGCTTAAGAATTTTTGTAGCACAGGATAAACAAAGTTGGGGAATGATTGGAACAATTATGGTAAATACCATAATGTAAAACAGGGAAACCCACTAGTAAGTGGTAATTCAGGTATTTCGCTGAACTCTATCAATGGGAGGAGCATGATTGGGATATGTGATATTTTATCAATTGGGCAAAATCATGATTTATATGATCTTTGATGGGATTTGAAAATTTGAATGAATTCATCGGTATATGAATATGGGAATTAAGTTGTGGCAGTGGATTATATAATCTAGGGTTCGAATTCTCTTTGCAGCCCTGTCTTAAGGGGGCTTTCATATTTATACTAATATCTGTGCCTAAGAGATCTTGTAGCACAGGGAAATTAAATTTGGGAAAGCTTTGAACAAAATATGGGAACCGCCATAACGTGAAAACGATAAACCACTTGTAAGTGGTAATTCAGGTACTTCGCTGAACTTTATCTCGTGGAAGCATGTGAGCATGATGGGGGAGTATTATGCTTTATTACTAGGCAAAATTATGTTTTTAGGGTATTTTTATGGGAACATGTAAGTATGATAGGGATTTGAGAAATATTCTACTTCTTTACTTGGGCAAAACCATGACTTATATGATCTGTGCTGGGATTTATGCAATAATAATTATGTCTTGGAAGCTGCACACCTTCTGCATATGTGCCTAGGGCTGGATTATGAATTGACTAAATACACGAAGCTGCACACCTTCTGCATATGTGCTAGGGCTTGAACTGCAACTTGAATTATTTTACTTGGGAACTGTAGTTGTGCTAACTCTCTCACAATCATCACAAGCATGAGCACCAAACACACACACACTTAACATGTTCATAACAGAGTATTGCACATGTCACCAGAGGGGGGAGTAGGGTGTATACCCGTAGTCCCCAATTTTCAAATTCAAAATTGCTTTTAGGCAAGTCAAGGGAAAAGCAGAGGGAAGCGCTCGTAAGCCGCGAAAGTTGGTTGCGCCACCCGGGCCCTCCATGCTCCGCGCAGAGATAGCACTTAATCGTAAGCCGCAAAAGTTGGTTGCACCCCCCGGGTTTTCCATGCTCCGCGCAGAGGTTGCTTTAACCGTAAGCCACGAAAGTTGGTCACACCCCCCGGGTTTTCCATGCTCCGTGCAGGGTGTTCCTGACAATCGTAAGCCGCGAAAGTTGGTTGTGCCACCTGGGCCCTCCATGCTCCGCGCAGAGGTCCCTGACAATCGTAAGCCGCGAAAGTTGGTCGTGCCATCCGGGCCCTCCATGCTCCGCGCAGAGATAGCACTTAATCGTAAGCCACGAAAGTTGGTTGCACCCCCCGGGTTTTCCATGCTCCGCGCAGAGGTTGCTTTAACCGTAAGCCACGAAAGTTGGTCACACCCCCCGGGTTTTCCATGCTCCGTACAGGGTGTTCCTGACAATCGTAAGCCGCGAAAGTTGGTTGTGCCACCCGGGCCCTCCATGCTCCGCGCAGAGGTCCCTGACAATCGTAAGCCGCGAAAGTTGGTCGTGCCATCCGGGCCCTCCATGCTCCGCGCAGAGATAGCACTTAATCGTAAGCCGCGAAAGTTGGTTGCACCCCCCGGGTTTTCCATGCTCCGCGCAGAGGTTGCTTTAACCGTAAGCCACGAAAGTTGGTCACACCCCCCGGGTTTTCCATGCTCCGTGCAGGGTGTTCCTGACAATCATAAGCCGCGAAAGTTGGTTGTGCCACCCGGGCCCTCCATGCTCCGCGCAGAGGTCCCTGACAATCGTAAGCCGCAAAATTTGGTCGTGCCATCCGGGCCCTCCATGCTCCGCGCAGAGATAGCACTTAATCGTAAGCCGCGAAAGTTGGTTACACCCCCCGGGTTTTCCATGCTCCGCGCAGAGGTTGCTTTAATCGTAAGCCACGGAAGTTGGTCACACCCCCCGGGTTTTCCATGCTCCGTGCAGGGTGTTCCTGACAATCGTAAGCCGCGAAAGTTGGTTGCACCCCCTCTGGGTCTTCCATGCTCCGCGCAGAGTGTTCAAACTTGGATGGGAAGCAGCTCGGATGGGAAGCAGCAAAGGAGGGAAGCAGCAAAGGAATGCATTCAAAGGAGGGAAGCAGCTGAGGAATACTCCACCGTGATTTCACTGCTCTGCCGTGATTTCACTGCTCTACTGTGATTTCACTGCTCTGCCGTGATTTCATTGCACTACCATGATTTCACTGCTTTGCCGTGATTTCACTGCCCTACTGTGATTTCACTGCTCTGCAGTGATCCCAATGCTCAGCCACCGTCCGTGATCTCAATGCTCAGCCACCGTCCGTGATCTCAATGCTCAGCCACCGTCTGTGATCTCAATGCTCTACCGGGATCTCAATCCTCTGTCGGGATTTCAATGCTCTTCCGGGATTTCAATCCTCTGTCGGGATTTCAATGCTCTATTGGGATCTCAATCCTCTGCCGGGATTTCAATCCTCTGTCGGGATTTCAATGCTCTATCGGGATCTCAATCCTCTGTCGGGATTTCAATGCTCTTCCGGGATTTCAATCCTCTGTCGGGATTTCAATGCTCTACCGGGATCTCAATCCTCTGTCGGGATTTCAATGCTCTTCCGGGGTCTCAATCCTCTGTCGGGATTTCAATGCTCTACCGGGATCTCAATCCTCTGTCGGGATTTCAATGCTCTTCCGGGGTCTCAATCCTCTGTCGGGATTTCAATGCTCTACCGGGATCTCAATCCTCTGTCAGGATTTCAATGCTCTTCCGGGATTTCAATCCTCTGTCGGGATTTCAATGCTCTATCGGGATCTCAATCCTCTGTCGGGATTTCAATGCTCTTCCGGGATTTCAATCCTCTGTCGGGATTTCAATGCTCTACCGGGATCTCAATCCTCTGTCAGGATTTCAATGCTCTTCCGGGATCTTAATCCTCTGTCGGGATTTCAATGCTCTACCGGGATTTCAATCCTCTGTCGGGATTTCAATGCTCCGCCATGACTTTAATGTTCTGCTCTGAAAGGGCATGTCTATGCTCTGACCGGGCTGCTCTGAAGGCATTTCTCTGCTCTGAGGGTATTTCTCTGCTCTGACCGGGCTGCTCTGAAGGCATTTCTCTGCTCTGAAAGGGTATTTCTCTGCTCTAACCGGGCTGGGGTATTTCTCTGCTCTGACCGGGCTGGTGTATTTCTCTGCTCTGACCGGGCTGTTCTGATGGGAATTTCTCTGATCTGATATGTATTTCTCTGTTCTGACGGGCAGTTCTCTGAGCTGATAAACATTTCTCTGCTCTGATCGTGCTGGGTATTTCTCTGTTCTACTCTACGGGCTACACTATTTTGCGTCTCTGCTCTATGGGCTGTTTTGATCTATTCTAATCGCTGCTCAGCGAGGAATAAGCCGCCTTTTGGGCGTGCCACTATTATCTATTGGTCTTCTCACGTGCTGGATTTCTTACGCGCTCAACAACAGGGTATATTGTTCAGACTCGATAAATATTTATGATGGGTTTTCTCACATGATCAGAGTATCATATTTCTCACTTCAACATGGGTTTTCCTATGTTATTCGGGTATTCTTGCAACGGTCTTCTGATTTATCTAACACAAAGCATTCATATTGCTTATCTATGCAAAGTATTCAATATGGGGTATTCTCAACGCTGGTTTTCTTATGCGCCCAAAGAAATGGAAATTATTTATCTTTGTCAACATTCAACAAACGAGAAGGAAATCTAACTTGGAACTACAATTCCAAAGTCAAGGGAAAAATGCTTATCTTTGCTCTCTTATAATATTAAAACTCTTATGTCTACATGATTTGCAGGGATTAAGGAAAACAGCACAGCGCTGGCTTTAACGATACTTCGCTGGTTGAACACGAAGAATACCCGGTTCAACCAGACTAGGGGGGAGTGGTTGATGAGGAGTGATATGTGCATAGTAGGGAAATGGTGTAAACCAGAGAAGTCATCCTCGCCAGAAATGGTGTAAACCAGAGAAGTCATCCTCGCCAGAGGAGGTGTATCTGCCAGAGAGGTCATCCTCGCCAGAGGAGTCGTATTTGCCAGAGAAGTCATCATCGCCAGAGGAGGCGTATCTGCCAGAGAAGTCATCCTCGCCAGAGGAGGCGTATCTGCCAGAGGAGTCACCTCCGCCAGAGACGTCAACATCGCCAGAGAAGACGCCCTCGCCAGAGAAGACGCCCTCGCCAGAGAAGACATTTTCACCAGAGGAGTCACTAAAAGCGCGAGGAGGTCTCCCGCGTAAAACCGAAATTACTATCTTACCCTTCAATGTATTAAAGGGGCTTAAGCCCAATTATCTTAGGGAATGGGCTTGAGGCCCTAAGGCTTTATTTACATGCTTATAAATAGAGACTTAGTAGTAGGTTAGGGGGGATCATCTCATTATTATTCATTCATAACTTGTAAAATGTAGTTCTTTCGAAGTATAGTGAAAAAAACCCAAAACACCCCGTGGACGTAGGTCTTCTCGACCGAACCACGTAAATCCGGTGTCGTTTACTGCTTTCTAGTTTAGGTGTTGGTAGTCGATTCACCACCCTTGTTTTTGTTTTTTTTCGTTTTGTTTGGGTTTGTGTTTCTGTTGTTTCTGTTGTTTGGTGCAGGTTGGTGCGTTGGGGACTGTTTGGTTTATAGATGAGGATTGGCAAACATCGTGGGAAACTACGGCTCGCCAGTTGGATTGATATTCAGGGAAGTTTTTCTCTTTCACCCCTATTTTTGCGAGCACTGAGGACAGTGCTAGATTTTAAGTGTGGGGGGTGTTTGTTGATCCTATGGGTGCCTTTTTGTTGTGTTTTTGGGCTTTCTTGTGTGGGGCAAATGGTCTCCTTTATCTTGATTGTTGCTTGGCTTCAAGTAATAATGCACACTTGGATGATTTGTTCACAAGTAAATTTCATGAATTGTGTTGGCTTGGTTGCTATCTTTGTCTCTCAGGCTATGCATATTCCTCACTTGATGTAAGTTGTTTAATGTTTTGGATGCAACACCCTTATGAGCTATTCTTGACGTGATTTGTCCGGTAGATGCTAGAGGGAGTGTTTTCATTGTGATAGCCTACGATCTTATCCCTTGAGTTGAATGTTGGTTTGTTGTGAAGTTTTCTATAGCTCTGGGTCTCTGCTCCTCTGACGGTAGTGTTATGAGCATGGAAAACCACGTGAGAACATTTTGGATTACCTCCAAAAGTGTTGATCTCACGAAAGTTGGCCCATCTATTGAGAATGGAATAACATCACCTTGAAAAGAAAGATGTATAAAATTAGATTTGGTTTGATTGTTTATCATCTTCAAGGAAAATGGCATTTGATTATAAAGGCAATCACATTAGGAAATTCACCTCTAGCGGAGAATCGGGTCTGATCGGATTGAATTGTATCATGTGGTTGTTGCTTCTTAAAATCTTAACAATGAACATCTCGTCAGGAATGTAATGCCTAAGAGACTTAGATTGGTTGGAGATGTGAATGGTGAGGAAGTTTTCTTGTGAACTATCATTTGGTGTCGTGACTTTGCTTGAGGACAAGCAAAGGATCAAGTGTGGGGGGGTTGTTTAGCCCTATTTTGTGATGAATTTTTTGGTGTTTACGTCTTATATTGACTTTTATTTTGGTCTCTTTCACTCAAGAGTTGATTGATTTGAGCTTTTGTGCTAATTTTGTTGTCTCAGGATTTTATGCTCAAATTGATTGATATGTGGACAAAACTAAAGTCAGAATTTAGTTGATTGGTCTGAAGAAGAATCGAAGTTCGTCTCGATACGCGTTCGTAGGCAAAAACGGATCCAAAATCCGACTTGAAACGAGGGAGAACGGGCCAAAACAAAACCGCTGTGCATTGCAGTGGACGGCGGCCGCCGTGCCCATTCTGCGAAGGGAGTCCACGACGCCGCCGTCCGACGGCGGCCGCCGTCGCGGTACTGTCAGTTACGTTTTTGAGGGTTTAAAACCCATTTTTTGAGGGTTTTGGCCCCCATTCTCGACCCATCCAGCCTCCAACTCCATTTTACTATATTTTCCTAGTGTTTTGATAGGGAGAAACACATTAGAAACTCTCGGATTACGCTAGATCGTCGTTTCCTTTAATCAATTGTAAGTTCTATCTATTGAATTATCGAATTCTACAAGCTTTCTTGGTTGCTCTTTTCCTAGATAATTGAATACGTTTTGATAATGATATTTAGCATTGATTTATGCTTGTTAATCTTATTGCCTAGTTAGTATAGTTAGATTGTTGGTTGATTGTTAGAGTAATACTCCGTTGAATTTGTGTCGCTTTTCATTTACATGTTCCTTAGGAAAAATCATGATTTATGTTTGCCATAGATTTGAATGCTTGTTTATTTTCCTTGCCTAGATAATTGTTGCTTTATGATTTTGGATTTAATTATTGATTTTTAGATTGTTAGATTAGAACCCTAGTTCTTTATGTTGTCTTATTGCTTTCTTTACCTGCTTTCTATCTTTCGCCTAGATAATTTTATATGCTTTATTTTAATTACGTATTAGTTAATCAGAGAGAGAGAGTGTCAAACCCAACCTTCTGATTAGAGTGTTTAGGTTTATTTCCCGTTTTCTGTGCGTAGCATGATCAGAGCCCTGTTTAGCCTTCCTTGAGAGATGACTTGGGTTAGCTTATTACACTAGGACGACCTCGTACGATTGCGAGTCATTCCCTAGGGTGTTTTGGGTTGAGTCACCAAGTATCTTCTTTGCAGCTCCTAAATCCTTCATATCAAACTCAAGACTGAGTTGCTTCTTCACCTTTGCTATCTCGGAGCTGCTATTCGCAGCTATCAACATGTCATCAACATAGAGTAAGAGATATATAAAAGATCCATCATTGCTAACCCGATAAAATACACAACTATTTGCATCACTCCTCTTGAAGGCATGAGTAGTCATAAACTGGTCAAATGTCTTATACCATTGCCTCGGCGACTGTTTCAAACCATAAAGAGATTTCTGCAGGTAACAAACGTAGTCCTCCTTTCCTGGAACTACAAAACCCTCAGGCTGCTCCATGTAAATATCTTCTTCTAAGTCTCCATGCAAAAAGGCAGTCTTCACATCAAGCTGCTCAAGCTCCAAATCATGCATTGCAACAATGCCAAGCAAAGCTCATATTGAGCTATGCTTCACGACAGGGGAGAATATATCATTGTAGTCCACACCTGGAATCTGACTATATCCTTTCGCTATAAGTCTCGCCTTATATCTCGAGTCCTTCTTCTTAAACACCCATTTGCACCGAACAGCTTTCTTGCCTTTTGGCAGCTTCACTAACACCCAAGTGCGATTTTTCAAAAGTGATTCTAGCTCTTCTTCCATAGCAGCTATCCATCTTGCAGAGTCAACGCAAGCAATAGCCTCTTTGTATGAGGCAGGTTCATCGCATGACTCGATCTCCTCAGCCACATTCAAAGCATAAGCTACCATGTTAGAAGATTTAATCGATTTTTCAGCTACCAAACTAGAAGACTCAATGAGTCTTTCAGGAGGCTTTATCTCACGCCTAGGTCGGTTTCTTGCAATGCAATGTTGTGGAGTTGTAGCTGGTGGTTCATAAACTGAGCTACTTGGCTCTTCTGATGTAGCTTCAGGTTTGATTGAAGGTGCAGTTCCTGATCCATTTTCAACCTCTATCTACATATTCGGACTATGATGATCACCAATACAAGAACCTTGAGAAGCAGCATTATGAACCATAGAAGTCTCATCAAAGACAACATCTCGACTCACTATGACCTTCTTAGTTTCAGGACACCAAAGCTTATATCCTTTCACACCAGGCCTAGAAAAATGCACTTGATGGAGCGAGCATGTCGCAGCCCGATATAGCCAGTGATAGCGTATACCAAGTATCGTACGACTAATAAAAGAAATAGTGAAAGAAATAGGAATACATCTTGTTTTAGCGGAAGCAATTGCAAACTTTACTCATTTTAAAGAAGGATTTCAAGACAAAAATAATTACTAGCTTGGGTAAACATGATTAAGCCATTGAAACTTAGCAAGGGTTTGAGAAGTATTTCCTTTAAGGGATATTACAGACATAAGCAAATTAAATAAAGAGTTTCATCAGAGTTATGCAGCGAGATGCGTTACTATATGTGTGAAGACATATAGCAGGGAGTTCAAATTCTTATAGAGTCCAAGCTTATAAAGATAAATATGAGACATAGGAAAGACACAGTCAACTGACAATTCCAACAGCTTTCACCTATCCTCGCGCCAAGCCAGACCTGCACATTTAGAAATACATGCAGGGCTGAGTACCAAAAAGCACTCAGTGGACTCATGCCGGAAATAATTGAAATGTTGCTCTTAGAGCTATATGTCAATCTTGCCCTTTTCAATGCATCAACAGGATTTAACTGAGATTAAAAATACCGTTCATGTTTTTCTGTCATAAACTCATTTGCATCATCATAATAATATCATTAGTCTGCAGACATTATATATTCACGGTATGTGCCAACTATGAGAACTCATATAATATATATATATAAGGTGAAGAGAAGGAGGCCTCCTTCAAATCACCGTGACCGGCCGACTAGAGACGGCTCACGATCATCTCTGCGCACAAAACCTTTACTGTCATATAAATCAGTCAAAGGCCGATATCTTGCATCATGATCATAATCATGTCTTTCATAGAGGCAACATACCATATCTCATTCTCATCAATAATAAATATGGCAAGTTGACAATTTTCATAATACTCATCAATAATGCTTCAACATGCTTCATTTTCATAAGAATTTGCATTTGAACTTATTATCATGGTAGCTAGCCATAATAGAGTTAGAATAAAGCCCACCTGTCTCAGGGGTCGATGACGTAACGCTCAGAGTCGTATTAACGCCGGCCGTCACTCGAACCTTTGGTGGCGCACGTGGTTTAGATTGCCATGTGACAAAATAAACTCTAGTTAGAATTTCATCTAACTAATATCTCAATACTTATGCTTTCATCATATGCTTAATCTCATCTTATAACCTATCTACTATTTACCCAATTGGACCTCTCAATTTAATTGGATATCTTATCCAATTAAAAGACTCTCAATCCTAGGTAAATAGCATTCATAAAAATCAAATAGTCATTCATACTTTGCAATAATCAATTTCCACATAATACATTTTCACGATTTATCACAATAGTCAAATGACTTAAAAAAAATAATCCTATGAACTCGAAATCTTTTTCCTTGTAAGTAAATTCCCAAATATTCACGTAAGCTTGGAAATAAATATAAAATTTTCTAGTAGTATTTTCATGACATAACATGGTGTATTAATCCACCAAAACTTTAAAATCTTTAATACAAATTCAAAGTAGAAATTTTCGGACTCCTACAGTCTACCATTCTGCTCTGCCTCAACTTTAAAGAATAAACTGTTTTGACTCAGAAATCTCATGGATTCGAGACTTACACCGTTGAAAACCTTTCTGAGTCTAGTTTTATTTAAAAAAAAGTAGAGTGAAAAACTCCAAGTGGTTTACGAGATATGGGTGTTTTCCCACAGTCTACCAGATTCGGCAGTTTTACACGACTGGAAGCTAGGATTTTTTAAAAATAGTAAACATTGGCCAAATGGTTTGAACTTTGGTGTACATAGGTATAATACATGTATCTTTCTACCATAAAAATTTGGGAGGCTGAAAGTTTTTTTAAAGTTACTGAAAAGTGTGACTCTAGGGACTGCCTTTCTAAATTTCCGGTGGAAATACGCAGTAAAAATTTTGCATTTTAAAAAGGTAGTAAAAGAAGTCCAAATGACTTGAAATTTTACCAGTGTCCTCAAAACACATATATCGACACACTGTAAAATTTTGAAGATTTTTGGACGAGGGAAACCTCGTCGACTGATCAGTCCAGAACGTAAGAAAACTTCTCAAAATGGTTGAAACAACAACATATACACATATCATCATAGATCTATACTTTCATCACCATTCTCATGCATTTTCACACTAATAACTCATCATGCTTCAATTATCATAACATATAACTCTCTCAAGGTTTTTCAAGAACTATCTTCCATTCTCATGCATCTACATGAAGAAGGGTATGAGCATATGAAAAGTAGTGAAAGTTTTGAAGGAGTTCATAACACTTTCTTTCACCAACATTTTCGAAAATCACAAGAGTAGAGAGGGGACTATCATGCTTCAATATGCTTCAATATACATGCCTATATATCATGAAAATATATATATATAACATAAGAGGAGGATTGAGGTTGCTACCAACAAGATCAATGGAGGTGGAGTAGAGGATGATGCGTAGTATGCTTGGAGCATGAGCTTGAAGATGAACACTTTAAGAAACCTTAGTTCTTACTATATTTGGTGGAACAAAAAAGAAAGTAAGGTGAAGTGAAGAGGGGAGGGGCTACGAAAATAAAGAAGAAGAAGAGAGGGAGGGAGATGAGAGAGAGGTGTGCATGTGCTTGTGAGCTTAAAGTGTGTAGGAATGTGTTGGCTAGTAGATTAGCCTTTTAGGTGCATGTGATCTTCAATTATGGGAAAGAGAAGAATAATGTGGGAGAGTGGGGAGGGAGTGTTGATTATGGGAAAGAGAAGAATAATGTGGGAAAATATATCTCATGAAAATATATTTATTCATGTGAGGAAAATTTTTCTCAATTATGATATAACTAATATCATAATAACAATGCATCAATAAATCATATCTGAATATTCTACCAAGTAAAATATTTATATCACATAGACATTTTAATAAAAATATAGGGCGAAGATAGGTTTCTCAATAAGAGAATTTATAAGACTCGAGAAAATAATATCGCCTCCTATTAAACTCTAAAAATTTCTTATCTCATTTATTCGCCCACGTGCATAATTCCTCTAGCTACTATTTAAAACTCAATTTAAATTCAAGCTAGGGCACAAATAGCTTCTCAAAACACGGGGTGTTACAGAGCATCTAACTTTCCCTTACATCATGAACATACGCAGAGCAACCAAAGATTCTGTCGCAGCCCGATCCCCGACACTAGTGATAGCGTGGGCCGAGTATCAATATGACTATTTTAAAAGAATAAAAGATAAGAAGAACTAGTTTGAACGTCATGCAGAAGCTTACGTCAAAGCATGCTAAGGTAAGGCATCATAAAACAAGTCAAGGGTAAAAACGTCAACATCGTCATAACTTCTTAAATATCAGGAATTTCGAGAATAAAAACAAAACGGCTATAGCTCATTTTTCATAAGGAATCATAATATGCAGAGTATCGCAGCAAAAGGCGAATCGGTTATATGTATGAAGACATATGTATGAAGACATATAACCGCGAGTATATTGCTTAATTTCAAAAGAACACAAGGTATCTCAATTATTAATAAAGCTTTATCAACATGATGGTTCAACGGTAAGATAAATACATCGATTGAAACGTTTCCCCCACCAGCACCAGACCAGTCTCGCTTCTCGCTTAGCCTGCACATTTAGAAATACATGCAGGGCGTGAGTATATAATACTCAGTGGACATATGCCGAAAGACAAATAAAAGCTGCTCTTAGGGCTATAGATTGAACTTGCCACAATTCAGCAATACACAGGAATTATATCTTAAAAGAACCTGTGCAAGCAATTTTATCCATAAACATCATAAATAAGTGTTTGCAGACAAGTACTCGTCATGTATGTACCGCATCTACAACTCATTATCATTAAGGTACTGAGAAGTAGGCCTCCTTCTCAAGCACCGTGACCGGCCGACCCGAAGACGGCTCACGATCACCTCTGTGTACACAACCCCGCTTGAGGCAGGATCCGAATTCGTCTCATCTCATCAGTAGAGGGTAACATACAAGCTCAACATCAAAACTTGGCAAGTCAATAGTTATCAAACATCATTCATCTCAAAAACATTTGATAAGCTCATAAATATCAATATCATAATAGTCTTGAAAGCTCGTAATATATGTATACTCAAAATAATGCCCACCTGAACAACTTAGCTCAAACTCCTGTTAGGAAGGGCAACTTACTCCTTTACCTCGCTCGTCTTCATATATCATCATCATCGGCGAAGGTTCATGTGATAAAACAAACCTTAGTTAGTAACTCGGTTACTAAAAACTCCGTTCTTATCTCAAATATAACTTCTCACTCAACGTCTATTTACCCAATTAAACTCAATCCCTAGGTATACTTAGCTTCTAAGGATTCACACGTCTTTCTCTCGACTTAACACTCCACTCGGATCAAACTCATAGCAATCAAGCACATATACAAGCATAAGCACATAAGCATATCAAAACACACATAGACAAGTCAAAAACAAACTTCACTCTGCACTGACTCGATTTCAAAACCTCACCAGACTCGGTCAAGAACTCCACTGAAGTCGTGGCCTATTCCATTTGAAACCTCTTTGAGTCTAGTTTCATTCAAAAAAAAGTAGGATTAAAAAATCCAAGTAGTTTAGGAGATATGACTGTTTTACTACAGTCTACCATATTCGGCAGTTTTGAGCAATCGAAATCTTTAATTTTTGAAAAATAGTAAACATTGCCTAAAAGGTCTGAACTTTTGTGGGTACATAGATAAGCCACTCATGTCTTAACAGTAAAAATTTGAGTTCCAAAATGTTTGGGGAATATACTGGAAAAGGTGACTCTATCGGCTACTCACCGAACATTTCGGCAGAACGTAGCAGTCTTGGTTTTATATTTTATAAAAATAGTAAACAAAGTCCAACTGACTTGAAATTTTACCAGTAGGCTAAAGACTCTTAAATATGATCACTGTAAAATGTTCAAGGTGTTTGGGTATCAATAACCCCTCGAAAACAGCAGGTCAGTGTGTCACGAAAAATGACTCCAAACTCAATCATATAAACAAACATGCTCAACTCAACACTCCTTCAAAGAAAACCCATCCAAGCTCATTTTTTAAACACTTATAGCACTCAAAAACATTCACGTACAACATAATACTCATCATACTCAATCTCGACTCCTCTCTTACGTCATAAACTCAAATCTCAAGGAAAACATTTCAACGAACGCATCGCTTCAAATCTCTTTTCTTTCTCAAGCTCAAAATTTCTCAAACACTCATGTAAGACCTCTTACATCACATAACTCATTATACACACATAGGCAACACAATCACATAAGGCACATAAGAATCACAATCAAACATCATCAAAACATGCTTTGTTTTTACACTGACTCAACTTCAAAATTTAATCTGTTCTGACTCCGACATCTCCTGGACTCGAGACTCATACCTAAAGAAAGATCTTCGAGTCTAGTTTCCTATAAAAAAAAGTAGAGTCGCAAATTCCAAATGGTTTGAGAGATATGACATTTTTACCACGATCTACCATCTCTGGCAGTTTTGTGCAACCGAAAGTTACAATTTTTGAAAAAAAAAGTAAACGTTGTCAAACTGGGCTCAACTTTGGTGGATATCTAGCTAACACAATAAGGTTGATACCATAAAAATTTGGAAAGCTAGATCACACAGGAAGCTACTGAAATAAATGACTCTTTCCCCTGTTCTCTGAAATTCTCGGTAGTAATGTGCAGTTTAGGTTTTGCATTTTAAAGAAATATCAAACGAAGTTGAAATGGCTTGAAATTTTACCAGAGTACTCAAGACTCATGTAGGGACTTTCTATTAAATTTTCAAAGCTATTAGACATCGACAAACCGTCGATCACAGTAGGTCAGTAGGCCTACGAAATTTCACCAAAATCTCATCTCATATCATTCTCGAACATCAACTCAAAGCAAAAGCAAATCTTACTTTAACTCAATTAAATTCTCATGGCAAACCATAGCCAATATCCTCAACATATAATTATTAATAACTCTAGTTTTTATTAAACTAAATCTTTTGGAAATATCACCAATCATGAATAACCTATTGATCAAATCATAGATCTAACATCCTAGGTTACCAATTAGCACAAATCAACATCATAAAACAAGATCACATATAGATACACATATATATCATCTTCTTCCTCAAACTAACACTTTTCATTTTTCACTTCTCCACCTCAAGCTTCAATCTCATCCATCATTAATCATCTAGATCATCTCATAAACTCAAATCCATCATCAATTCATCATTTAAAGCATCCACTCAAAAATTCCCAATTTTGGGTAAACTAAACTCATTCAAAATTTGAATCTCAAAGCATAGCTTTTCAAAACACACATCAATCATCACCAAACATATCATAGATCACTTTTCTCACCCCAATTCAAGGAAAGAAAAAGAAAAAAATTTGAAGGGTAAGATACCCATTTTTTTCGAAAATTATGAAGAATAAGAGAGGGGGTGATTTCTTGCTTCAATCCTTCAAATATACTCATATATATCATCATACAAGTTATATCTATGAATTTAAAGCTCACTTACCCAAACTTACACCCAAAACCAAACTTTCTCTCTCTAACTTTGAAGATCAAACTCCGAAGATCTTCTTGAATTCAAGGAGGTGGAAGTGTTTAGTGTAAGATTTAGAGGGTGATTTGTGTTTTTGGTGTGATTTTGTGAAGCTCCGAAGGTTCATCAATGGTTGTCAATGGAGGTGAAGTGAGAGATGAAGGAGAGAGGAGGTGGTCGAATTTGATGGGTGAAAGAGAGAGAGAGATTTTAGTAAGATATGAATTGATTCTCAAGATCTTAGGGAATATTGGAAAATCTTGGAAGATATTACACTACTACAAAAGTTTACATACATAACAGTGCATACATAACGGTTTTTTTAAAAAACCGTTATGTATGAGCGCACTTTTAGGAATAGATAACGGTTTAGCAAAAGTCCGTTATCTATGTACTGTTGTCTATATGAATAGATAACAGTTTGAATTAATTCGTTACGTATGAGCGTTATGTATTAGTTGCATACATAACGGTATTATCGAACCGTTATCTATGAGCGATAATACCGTTATCTATGAGCGTCTTTTTATAACGGTTGTTTTAATCGTTATATATGAGCGTCTAAAAACTGTTATGTATTATTTTTTATATTTATTTTTAAATTTAATAATATTATAAAAATTAAAACTCTAACATTCCTCCCTTTACCTCTATCTCGTCTCTCATCCCCCAGCTTTCTCTCTCTCTCAACTCCGGCCATAGAAACACGCCCTCCCTCTGTCCTCCGCGGCCGCAGCAACGACAGCCACCAAGCTCGTCACACTTCCCTCGTCTCCCTTCCCTCGTCTCCCTCTCCCCCATCTCTCAATTCTTATGAAGAAGACACAAAGCCCCAAATTTACTCACAAAATCGTGCCCTAGCTGCTCCTCCGGCGAATCGCCGCCGCCAGTGGAGGGTCGGCGAGGTGCAGCCCTTCCCTCTCTCTTCCTCTTCACTCAATACTTCTCATTTTCTCAAACTCCCAACCTCAAAATCGTACCGAGCCCTAATTATTTCTCTCTACCTGAACCCAGCGATGTCACCGCGGTTCCAGTTCGATGTACCGTCGTGCCATCGACTTGGGTTCCACAGATTGTGTTTTGCTTCAAAGAAAATCAGTAAGGGCTGTCGTCGACGCTAGGTCCTGAAACGGTGAGGTTCGCCGTTCTAACTTGATGGGAACAGGGCAGTCGGGCTTCCTAAGAGCTAAGTCTTACTCTTGTCTCATTTCTTATCCATTGTGATATAGTATCAATGTAAGCATGTTGACTTCTTTGAGTAAGAAAATATCAGAACTTAACATCTATCAGTGTGAGTATGTCGTGGCTAAAATTTATGTTCGATTTGTGCTATGTGGTCCCTTTTGCTTGTCAGTAAAATCTGTTGAATTTATAAAAAATTTACTAGGATTTTAGGTGGTAGAAACCATAGATTTTGGGGATTTTTTTTTTCTCTCAAATTCAACATATATGCGAAAGGTAAAACACCCTACTTTTTCAAGTGTCCTTATCTCTTTGCGTCGATGCTTAATTAGTTCTTTTAGTTGTTTACCAATGCATCCATGCACAGGTAGTCAGGTACCTCTTGTTATTTAACCATAATATTTGACCTGAAGGTGGGGAGTAATCATTGTTTGCATTGCTGGATATCTATTTTCTCTGAGAATGACTAATCTTTAGTTGCTTCAGGTTGTTTCTGCAATGGTAAACAATGACTTAATGAGCATAGCAAACACCAGGCCTCTGAAATCATGGAAGGAAACCCTTGCTCTCTTTTGTACAGTAAGTCTATTCTTTCCTGTAAACAAAGTTGGAGTTTGTAGAACTCCAAATTGTGGTTATATCCGGCCAAATTATGTCAACATATTTTAGATTGTAGTTCTTTACTCAAATAGCTTCTACTTGCTGTTTGTCTTCGCACTCTGATTCTTTCAAGGCGTGCTCTGATTCTTTCAAGGATCAGTGTTTTTTTAAGAAGGAAGGTTTAGTGTTTGGTTGTCAAGACATTATACTGTATTCTGTATATCATGATTAAGAACTCAGGTTCGAATAGTGGAGCAATTTGCAGATTTCATGTTATAAACTTAATGATTGTGCTCGTTTACCGAGGTGTAGATGATGGACATCTGTGTATGGTAAGACACACACTGTTTCTCTTACTATATACAAGCTTCAAAGGCCTAGACCGAAACATTTTTCGATCAGAATTCTGGCTAATTGGTTTTGTGAAGTCCCCACTCACAGTATTCCTATGATGTGTGGCTTAACTCTGATTTTACCATTCTTTGTCAAATCTTTTCTCTCATAACTCATGACTTTGTTCTGTGTGTTGCCTATGTGTGATTGACTAGTTTGGTGTTAGTTCAGAGTGTGACCTTCACATGGAATATTTTGCCTATGTATGATTGGTTAGTTTGATGTTCGAATCTCAGCAGAACTGTTGTATTATGTGACAGAAGATCCCAGTGTTGTCCTTAATTCTGAAAGAATTTGCAAGTTATGAAATAATATAAGCTTCACTTGTTAATCATCTTATGTATTTATTTTCCTGTTCTTATACATCAGCTTTTAGCTTCGTTGAATATCTTGAGCATTTTGATTCACATCAGGCCTAAGGTTTTTCGAGCATATATCTAATGATTTTTTAGTGCAATCATTTTACAAAGTTTTGAAAATGACACAAAAGAGGGGGCAATATCAGGAGAAGCAGTAAGGTTTACTTATCTCTTCTTAATTATCAAAGTTGATTATTCATTACAACTTTATTGGTTATCAATTCTTGAGCTACTTCTTTTATTTTCTATTACCGAATTCGATTATCAATTGTTGTTTGAGAAACATGTGAGGTCCAATTTATTTATCAAATACCAGAGGCAGAGAATTTCAAGAGAGCAGTCATTCATTAATTTTATTTTAAATGCAGTCTTAATTTATTTTATCTTCAGTCAAAGTTCATTAATTTATTTATTTTACCCTTGCTGCATTTTCTTTGAACCAGGTATAGTAATATGTAGAAGACAAGTATCTCTAACTTCTTGGAAATTTGATAAAAGGCAGGGTAATTAATTGGATGATGGATTATATAGGTTTTTTTTTTCACATTTCATTTTTTTTACTATTTCATTCTTTAAATAAAACATTTTTTATATGGTTTGAGAGTTCATAACTTTACAGCTTTGCTTGGAATAGGAGAAATGCATCATGGTGTAGCCTTAAACAAAAGCTACAAATTTTTTATATTAGCACAAGGTTATGTTGCAGAAGAAGACCAAAAACTCATGGATTCTCAGAATGTTTATAGTGCTGATGCAGTTAAAAATTATATGCATTTTCATCACTTTGTATCAACATTGTCAGTAGTTATTAACTTGGTGTGCTTATATTCTTGTTTTTGATGTGAAGGTTAACTTAGTGAATGATGGTCTGGTGACAATGCAGCTTGAATAAAGGGAATCATCTTAAGTAAGTTAGCCTCTTGTAAGATACTTTAATTGTTGACATTCTATTTAATGTTAGTTGTGTGCATTTCTGATTATATTAGTGAAAAATAGGATCTTTTACTCCGTATTTTTGTGTGTATTTTATTTGGTGCATTACCATTACTGTGTGTATGTCAGTGTGCGTAATAAATAGGCATGTGAACTGATAATGAAAATGGCCCTCTTAAATTGTAGTTGTAGTCCCTCTCTCTCCCCTCCTCTCCCTTTCTCTCACATGAAAGTAACTTTAGTCGAGTGTTCCAAGGTTTGGAGTTGAATTTCATTACTTACAACAATAAAAAAAATTAAAAAAATACATGTGCAGATAGTTGCAATAAAGATCAAGAGCCATTATTATTAGTATGAGGGAGGGTTGTCATTCTCCCAGTCACAACCACAGAGGAGGAACCATGGCTGGAGCCCTGATGTTGCTGCTTCCCCTTCTCTTTCCAACTCTTTTCACTCCTTTCAGCCATGCCTTTCCCTCAGTTCTCTCGGTATGTATTTGATGTTTTGGCTTTCATTTCTATGTTGATTTATGCGTTGTATGTGTGAAGTTGTCTTTGTGTTTGGTAATTTTGCTTTTTTGTTCGATCTATGCCTAGTATGTGCGCTTGTCATTGTGTTTGGTAAATTTTGCTGTTTCGTTTATTAGTTATAGGAGAGAGGTGGTTGCAAAAGGGGTGAGATTAGAATAGCAAGAAAACTTTTACCTTGTATGAGAAATGGCATTTTGTGGAAGTTTGGGAATTGTTAGGTAGGTAAGGAAAGATTTGATCTTGATGGGAATTTTAAGATTCTTGATTCTTGTTTAGTTATTCGGTTGTTGAGGAATTCATTTCCAGTGTAGATTTTCTTTGATTTGGTGGCAGTTTTTTAATTGAAATAGCAATCATATCGTTAATGATAGTTTGAATGATATTTTCTAGAATTATGTACTGTGCTTTATTGCCTAGGTATTATGCTGCAGTCCTCTTTCACTTTGTATTCGTCATTTTGCCCTTCTCCAAAATATTTTGGACTAAATAGAGTTTCCAACTAGTAATCTAATCATTATGTGTTTCTTTCTTGTGATTGAGCAGTTGATTCATGCATGCATTCTGTATCTCTTGCCCTTGAGAAGGCCCTGAAGGTTTTAACTTGTTTTTACATTCTAAAGCTTAGTTCACCTTCACTAGTATAATATAAGAATCTAGTTTTAATGTTAACAGCTTAATTCTTAGTGGACTTTGCTCGTATAGTCCAATTATGAAAGTCTAACTTTGTTCTCTGTGCTAGGATACAAGGGAGGGAGTATCTGCTTCCTGTTGGAATCATATTAAAGGTAACATGTATTTTCATGTCTCTTTTGGGGTTTCTATTATTTTGAATTACTCTTAAAGTTTCTCTATACTTGTTGTATGTGTTACAAATAAGTGTAAACTTGAAAATGTTTTGGCTTTTTATTTATTGATGGAAACTTATCAGCTTTTACTGTTTGTAATTTAGAGTTGAGTGACTATGTAATACTGTAAAACATTCTGTAAAACCTTTTACTCTTCAGCGCTAGCACTGAAGAGTAAAGAAGAGTTTGGAACAGCATACTTGGCGCCGGTGGCGATGCTTTTGAGCATGAGGCAACTAGAAGAATGCGTAATAAATTTATGGTAGCTTGGGATGGCTTGAGGTCAAAAGACAACCAGAGAATCATAGCAGGTTGATTAACTAGTTCTTGAGGACTTGGTGCTAGAAACATTGTATGATAGATTTTTGTTTTAGCTATAAGGTAGTTGGTATACTTGATATTTGGTTCATTTGTATAATAATGTATGAATTTTTTGGATGATATATAATATTGTTATCGTTGATTTTATCATTTTGTCGTTTTATAAAAACTGTTATAAAAGGTGCAAAAAATCGTTATGTATTCTAATTAAAGATAACGGTTAAAATCGTTATAAAAATTGCAAAAATCGTTATAAAAAGTGCAAAAAAGCGTTATAAAAAGTGCAAAAAATCGTTATGTATTCTATCAAGGATAACGATTAAAACCGTTATAAAAAGTGCAAAAAACTGTTAACTATGATAAAAAAAATTCTAATACATAACGGTGAAAAACCGTTATGTATTCTATCAAAGATAACGGTTAAAACCGTTATAAAAAGTGCAAAAAACTGTTAACTATGATAAAAAAAAAAAAAAAAAAAAAAAAATTTATTGCATAACGGAAAAATCTTAATACATAACGGTGAAAAACCGTTATGTATAACCTTTATAGATAACGGATGCGTACTGTTATGTATGACGCATCGTACCGTTATCTATGCTACTATACATAACGGTTTTGAAACTGTTGTGTATGACGTATAGAATAGATAACACCACTATACACAACGGTTTTTTTCCTCATACATAACGGTATAAACCGTTATGTATAATCACTATAGATAACGGTTTCATACCGTTATGTATGAGCGTCTCGTACCGTTATCTATTCTCACATACATAACGGTTTTTTAACTGTTGTCTATGATACGTATCATAGATAACACCACTATACACAACAGTTTTTTTGCTCATAGATAACGGATAAAATCCGTTATCTATGAGCGTTTTTCTAGTAGTGTTAGGCATTAAATACCTTGATCTCTCTCTAATCTCTACACTCTCAAATTAATCCACTTGGCAATTTGGCATTTAAGCACATTGTTAAGGAAATAAAATAATAATGTGTGAGAGAGTAGTAATTGAATAATTACTATAACAATTATGGAAATATTACTCAATAATAAAATACCATAGCATAATTATTCATGTGACCAAATTAAAATAATTATAGCACTAATATTAGTGCACTCACTCAAGAATAATAATCCTCATCATAGGAAAAATAATTTGAAAATATTATAGTAATAAGCCGCACTTGCTTTGGAAACTTAATCAAAATTCCAAGTGCTAAAGTTCTCAAATAAAAATCAAAATATTTTCTCATAATGACACACGTAACGAAAACCACATAATCAATCAGTCACGTAAATTCTCATAACATCACATCAAAGCAGTCGGCAAACACAGACAAACTAAACGTCTCTCTGACCGACTCTTTTCATCAAGGGTTCTCACTCTTTCTTCCTCGACTCTAATTTCAACTCATTATTCCTATTTTCTTAATAGGACAGTCAATCTCTGGCAACTCGGTATCCGATAACTCTATTCCCGGTAATCGGAATCAAAATAAAATCTCAACTCAATTCAATCAGCATCTCTGACTCAACTCAATTCTCAAATCTCATCACTCTAACTCCATTATTGGTTTGTCCACACATATCTCTATTTAAAAGATAAATTGTCTCATCTAGTCATAAAAAAAAATTAATCTCGTATCTCGTCATCTCAGTACTCTTAATAGTGTTAAGACACTATCTCACAACATAAGGAAAAGTACGGGGTGTTACAGATTCTCAAGTTAGAATAATTTGGAGGGGAGCTAGACCATACCTCTTGAGGAGTTTTCTTGTTGAGCGGGATAGATGGGGAAAGATTGATTAAATGACACGCCAAAGCTGCTGCTTCGGCCCAAAAACTCTTCGGCAAGCCAGAATTGAGAAGCATACATCACACCTTATCTAATATGGTTATATTCATTCTCTCAGCTACGCCATTCTGCTATGGAGTGTGACGAACAGTATGATGGTGAACAATTCCCTCAGCCTTGCATAGGGACTTAAACTCTTTTGAACAGAATTCCAAACCATTATCGGTACGAAGAAGCTTAATTGATCTTCCAATCTGCTTTTCTATCATAATTTTCCACTCTTTGAAAGTAGAAAACACATCACTCTTTTCCTTCAGAAAGAAAGCCCACACCTTTCTGGAAAAATCATCAATAATTGTCAACATCCAACGAGCTCCTCCTTTGGACGTCACCCTAGTCGGACCCCATACATCAGAATGTATATAATCCAAAATCCCGGCTGTGTTGTGAGTTCCTTTAGAGAACTTTACTCTCTTCTGCTTGCCCATAACACAGTGTTCACAAAAATTTAGATTGTTAATTTTCTGTCCATCAAGTAGTCCTCTCTTGCTCAACTCAAGCATTCCATTCTCACTCATGTGGCCAAGTCTCAAATGCCACAATCGAGTAACTTGATTATCAGACGATGATGAGGCGGCTACAGCTGCAGCTCTCGTAAGTGTAGTGCCTTGCAAAACATATAATTTTCCAATCTTTCTTATTCCCTTCATCACAATAAGGGAGCCTTTATTGACCTTCATGACTCCACCTTCACCAGAATACTTGTATCCATTTTTGTCAAGAGTACCAAGTGAGATAAGATTTCTCTTCAGCTCAGGAACATGCCTTACTTCTCCAAGCGTGCGAATCATTCCGTCGAACATCTTGATTCTAATTGTTCCGATACCCGCAACTTTACAAGATGAATCATTCATAAGCACGGCACCTCTTTCAGCTTCATATGACGAGAACAAGTCGCGGTTTGGAGTCATATGGAAGGAACAACCTGAATTCATAATCCATTCGTCATGAGGCCTTGTGCTAGAATCAGAAGCAATAAGGAGTTCACCATCACTGCAATCTTCATTAACAAAATCAGCCTCGCCTATTTCATTTCCCTTATAGCCTGTTCCATTTCCCTTTTGTTTCTGATTCCCAAAAGCATTACCGCCAGCCTTCTTGTTTTTCTTCTCCAATTTCGGACATTTATTCTTGTAATGTCCAGGCTGTTTGCAGCAGTTACAACTATACTCAGGGTTTCGAGATTTCGATCTCGCTTTCCATTTCCCTTTCCCTTTCTTCCTATCACCGTGACTCCTGTCTTGTGGCATTCCACAAGCAAACAGACCCTCTGCCGAGGTATCAGCCCCACTAACAAGCTGCTTCATCTTTTCTTTGGAAAATAAAGCATCAAAAACCTCATCAAGAGTAACAGTATCACGGCTATACAAGATAGTATCATGAAACGTATTATAAGACACATGCAGCGAACATAATAACATTAAAGCTAAATCCTCCTCATCATACTTAACATCCAAAGCTTCTAAATCACCATCTTTTGCCATGTGATGAGAGTATAGACGTTGCTTCAGATGCAACTTACTGGTAAGGCTCTTAGTCATACAAAGTTGCTCCAACTTCAGCCAGAGACCGGCAGCAGTGGTCTCCTTCAAAACATCCTGCAGTATCTGATTCGATAGATGCAGATGTATATGGGAAAGAGCTTTACGATCCTTCCTTCTCTTCTCCTCGATCGTCTGTCCACGAACTGGGCATCTTGTCAAGCCCTAGCAGAGTCTCGTCCAAGTCCATATAGGCGAGCATAGCGCGCATCTTCACATGCGATAACGAAAATCTGGTGTTGCGATCCAACAGCGGAATGTCGTACTTCATACTTGTCATCTTAGCCTTAGACCGAAACCTAAGCTCTTGATACCACTTGTTATGAATATAAGACAAGTAGAAGAATAAGAAGCAGAAAAAGAGAACAACGATTTACGTGGAAACCCAAAACGGGAGAAAACCACGGGCAGAGGAGAAGTATTCACTATGTCGAAACAAAGGTTACAACTTACAAAAGCTTGGGGAGGAAGACAAATTTCTCTCTCTTAATTACAAGACGTAGCAGCGTCAAATATAAAAGACTCCAGTTGGGCCCAGCCCTAATGGGCTCCAAGCCTCAGGCCCAATTCGTGTCACTAACATTAACAGGAATAAAGAGTATGTGATGGGTGATTTTGATAGGAACAAGTATGTGCTTGTTTACCCTATTAAGGATGACAAATACTCCTCAGCGCCACACAAATTGTGCACTCACATATGAGTCTAGAGAGATATTAATATACCGATAAATTAATAAGTTATTAATTTTTTATAAATTAATAATTTTTTTATTCATAGAGTGCTTTCTTAATTCTTAGAAATTATAATTTTAAATCAAGTTATAATACGTAAACATAAATGTGAGATCACATTTAAATTAACTAAATACATGTATCTATCAATTTATCCAAGATGATATTATTGAAGATCCTAATGATGATCAAGTTGAAGATAATTCAACAATAGGTTAACGTTTTAATAAGTTACAAAAGTATTCATAATTGTAATATTATAATAATTATTAATTTATAATTTTATGGGGCCTGTATATTCATAAAAGGGTTCTCCAAAAATTATTATTTTATCATTTATTAATAGTGATGATTTGTTGAACGACACAAGTTGGGCTCGAAGAAATTTATTAGTTTCTACTCCCTCCGTCCACTAATTCAAGGCCTTCTTTCCTTTTTGGGACGTCCACCAACTCAAGGCCTATCCATTTTTAGTAAGTTTTTATTTATATTTAATTGGTGGGTCCCAAAACAATACACTTTTTCTCCACTCAACTAATAAACAATACATTAATTGTGGGTCCCTTTCTCCACTCAACTAATAAAAATACACTTTTTCTTAAAACCCGTGTTTTGCTCCTTAGGTCATGAATTAGTGGACGGAGGGAGTATAGTTTATTAATTTATCGAGTGTTATTTTAAAGAAATTTTACCATGGTTGTATAAACAAATAGACCAAATTGGTAAGTAAAAAATTGAATATAATGTTTTTTTTTTCTTCACAAAATCTTGGGTACACCTGAGTGTACCGTACAACCGGGTTGACCCGACCCGTACCCAAAATAGTACTCCCTCCGTCCGTCAAAAGTAGACCATTTTTACTATGTTGGGCGTCCGCAAAGAGTAGACCATTTTCCTTTTATGGAAATGGTCCCACCACCCACTTTAATCTTTTATCCTTACAAACACTCTTTGTTTACAAAAAAATCCACCCAAAATTCAATCTCAACCACACATCTCATAAAGTGGTGGGACCCTTTCTCCAATACATCAAAATCATCAACAATTTTATTAAATCTCGTGCCCAACCAAAGTAGTCTACTTTTGGCGGACGGAGGGAGTATTATTTATATGAGTTGGTCAGGATATGGGTTCAAATTAGAGTGCGGGTCAAAGTTTGAGTGAAGGTGTAACCTGGTTGTACGGTACACCCGGGTGTACCTAAGACCACTTTTTTTTTTTTTACTTTTATTAAATAAGATAACATTGATTACCCTATATTTGACACTATTTGATAAGAGTCTTTCAAAGTATATTTGTTGGACTTGTTAAAGTAGTAGTAGTAAATTTGTTTAAATCTTACACACAAGCCTGACGTTGGACTTTATGTATACAAACTCCAGAAAAATCCTTCTTACCATCCAAAAATCATCATCAACAATTAGCAAGTGGATTTCTTATTTTGATGTTGAAACAGAGTGTTGAGGAAGAAGCATTGAATATCTCATTGGTTTGTCTGATTGGAATGTTTATCCAATAATTCAGGTGATGATGAGATTGTTAATGGTTGATGAAGGCATATGGATTCCATAAATGTTGGAATAAAGAGTATGTGATGGGTGATTTTGATAGGAACGGGTATGTGCTTGTTTACCCTATTAAGGATGACAAATTCTCCTGAGCGCCATACAAATTGTGTGCTCACATATGAGCTCGGATCCTCCATGCCCGACTCGTCCCGAAACCGGGTCTATTAACCCGATATTAAAAAAAATCACTTTTCTATAAGTTCAACCAACCTCTGCCTCTCCCTCTATTTTATGTCCCTTTCTTCTCTTTTGTGCACGGCGTGACGATGCAACAAAGGATCCGTGCATGGTGGGGGTTCGCGGAACCACAGCTGACGGCGCGACAGACGAGCTCTAGACAGCAGCGACAATTTTGCCTTAATACATTGAATCAACACTATGTGCTTTTTAAATGACACTACTTGTAAGAATATCAAATTAAACTATGTTTCTTGTTAAGTGACACTATTAATACATCCAATCGACAATTAGAACCTTGTAAACGAATGTTTCTATAATAGATACTATTCAAAAATTTAAATGACACTACTTGTAATAATTGACACTATAACTTTGTAAATAACACACTTTCTATAATTGACACTATTCGAAAATTTAAGTGACACTACTTGTAATAATTGACACTATAATTTTGTAAATAACACTTTCTATGATTAACAATGTTCGAAAATTTAAATGACACTACTTGTAATAACTGACACTACAACTTGGTAAATGATATTTTCTATAATTGACACTATTCTAAAATATATATGATAGTATTTGTAATAATTTACACTATAACCTTGTAAACGACACATACATTTTATAATTGACACTAATTTTTCTTAGTAAATGACACTTTTAATATATGTAAATGATATGATTTTTCTTAGTAAAAGACACTATCTGTATTCATAAATAATACTACATATTTATATTACTAATGACACTTTTAATAATAAAAAATAATATTATTTTTCTTAGTAAGAGACGTTATCTGCATTAATAAATGATAATCTCTTTGTTCCATAACAAGTGTCCTAAGTTGTTTTGACACGGAAATTTAGGCAAGTATGATTAAAGAGTAAAAAATAAAATATGGTGGAGTCCACTTTTATTTTGTGACATTAATGAATTAATGAATAGAATTAAAGTGGAGATGATTAAAAGTTAAAAACTGGTGGAGCTCACTTTCTTATTTTAGAACTATGACACTTGTTATGAACAACTCAAAAATGAAACTATGATACTTATTATGGGACGAAGAGAGACCTATATTTATATTACAAATGACACTTTTTTTTAGAATTACAAATAACACTTTTAATATATGTAAATGACATTTTTATTTACAGTTAATGATACTCAATATATATGTTGCTTATTTTTTAATTTAAATAAATTATGTTATTTTCTATGTAAAGGATTACTATTTACTTTAATAAATATTACTTTTTATATATTTAAATAACACTTTTAATGTGAAAATAAATGATATATTATATATGACATTTTAAATATATGAAAATTATACTTTTAGATGTTGAGAAAAGTTTTGACAAAAAGAAGAAAAGAAAAAATACACACACACACAAAAAGAGAAAAAAGAAAAAAGAATTGAATATAGCTCAAAGCAACGTTGGAATCAGTACTCGCTCCAAAATTTTGTCGCTGGGATAAGGTCCAAAATTGGAGCTCCCAAATGAGTGCTACACTCACAGGAGACCTCTCTTCTATATTCTAAATTCAACTAAACTTCGTAAATTATTTTGTATTTGTTAGAGTAGGATACTATTCTTTGGTTGTCATTTATGTAGTTTTTGGTCATTGATATCAATCGAGATATCAGAGGTGACACTGCGATGCAGATGAATTTTACTTAGAGATTCTCTTGCAGATAAGATCATATCTTGAGGATCTTTGTTTCTTTTTTGAGTTATTTTCGAAGAGATCTTTGTGTATCTATTGGATTGACTTGCAAGCTATCAAGTATGAGTCCTTATTCAAGAAGGAAACTTAGGGTTTCTCTTCTATATAAGTTGCTCTCCTCCAGCATTTGTTGCCCTGCGTTTTTGAGCATTAATTCGAGCATATGGAACGCAACAAGTTTGTTTGTGGTAGTTGGAACATCTTTCTTGGAGTGTATGTTCTGCTTCTTATTACTTGTTGAGCAAGTGATAGGCGCTCACAATAGATCAAAGAAAATAAGAACAAAAGAATATGAACGGAGAAGAAGAACGCAAGACTTTTACGTGGTTCGACAATGTGCCTACATCCACGGAGGGGATCTATAGATCATTCACTATCAAGAAATTGAGAATACAGATACAATGAGAGCTTCAAGCTCACAACAATGGTGTTGCCGCTCTCTCTCTCTCTCTTTCACTATTCTGTAATTCACCCCTTAACCCTTGAGATATTAACAACTACTCTTTATAAACTAATACAGAATAGCAGTTAAGTCCTTGACTTATCCTTATTTGCATATTAGTCCTTCAATTGTTGAGTTTTGTAGACACACTGTCCAACAATCTCCACCTTGTCTGCAAAACCATCAAATTGCAAACTCCAGCAGATTCCATGAACTTCAATCTTAGCTCTCATCACAACCCACTCTGAATGTTGGCATGGCCAAGCTTCAACCATGTTTCTGCTCACAGCACTGTGCATCGCCGTGAACGGCACCACAGAGCCTAACTCCACGCTACTCGGCTCAGCAGCCACTGCTGCATCCATGATGGTGGCAGCGCCCAGATTCACAGTAGCCAAAACAGCCTTCATATCCTTAGCTACCAACAAAAATACCTCTGTTTGGCCTACTCTCAACACTGTAGACAAATTGTTGAAAAACTCCACCTTAACTCACATAGTCAGAACATAAGAATCATGAGATATCCTCAGTTCATTCTTAACTAATATACAATCACCAGCTGCCAATGTTTAGCCCTATTTTGTGATGAATCTCTGGGTGTTTACGTGTTATATTGACTTTTATTTTGGTCTCTTTCACTTAAGAGTTGAATGATTTGAGCTTTTGTGCTAATTTTGTTGTCTCAGGATTTTGTGCTCACATTGATTGATATGTGAACAAAATTAAAGTCAGAATTTAGTTGAATGGTCTGAAGAAGAATCAAAGTTCGTCTCGATACGAGTTCGTAGGCGAAAACGGATCTAAAATCCGACTTGAAACGAGGGAGAACGGACCAAAACAAAAATGCTGCGCATTGCAGTAGACGGCGGGCGCCGTGGGACGGCGGCCGCCGTGCCCATTCTGCGAAAGGCCCTCACGGCGGCGCCGTTACACGGCGGCGGCCGCCTCTGTGCAGATCCGACAGTACGATTTTGCGTTTAAAAACCCCTTTCTAGGGTTTTACTTTATCATTCTCGTCTCCAGCAGCCTCCATAGGCGATTTTCACCTCTTTCTTAAGGTTTTTAGAGTTCCACAACACTTACCTTCAATCTTGGATTCATTGGATTGCTATGTTTTGTAAGAACTCCCTTTGATTCTCTTTGTTTATGAATCCTTTGGTTATTTAAGTCTTTGTTTCTCTTGTCTTTAATGAATATGATGATTGAAGATTATTGTTGTTGATTCTATATTCTCTTGGTTTTATGAATCTTTTGGTTAATTGAGTTTTGTGTTTTATGTATTTGATGAATGTGAAGATTGAAGTTCATTGTTGTTGATTCTAGATTCTCTTGGTTTTCTAAATCCTTTGGTTTATTTGAATCTTTATTTTGTGTTTTGATTAATATGATGATTGGAGATAATTGTTGTTGAGTTTAGATAATCTACGTGATTCGTAGTTTGTTGCTATTGTTTACCCTTTTCCTTTCTTGTTGATGAATATTTAGAGATTTCTTTTATGGAGATTAAGATTTTCTTGCATTCGAATCTTATGCTTGATTGAGTTCTTGCCTAGGTAGTTATTAATCTTTGATGTTTACAAGTTTATGATCGTTTGGTTTAGTGTTGGAGTTGGAAACTCTAGTTGATTTCGTTAATGTTCAAATGCCATGTTCTAGTTAGTTCGTCGTTGAGTTGCTTGCGAAATTCTCTTTGATGGTGTGTGTTTGCTTAACATTCATTTGATTAAATGTTAATATGTTATTTCGCCTAGATAATCGTTGTTTATGGTGTTGAATTGATGATTGCTTTCTAGATTGCTAGTTAAGAACCTTAGCTTGTTTTCCTTCTTGCGTTCTTATTGGCTTTCTATCTTTTGCCTAGTTAACTTTATATGCTTTATTTTAATTACGCATTAGTTAATCGAAGAGAAAGTGTCAGACCCAATTACCCGATTAGAGTGTTTAGATTTCTTTTAAGTTTCTTGTGAGCAATACGATTAGAGCCCTGCTAAGTCTTCCTTGTGAGACGACTTGAGTCACCTTACCACCCTAGGACGACCTCGTATAAATTCGAGTCCATCCGTTAGGTGTTTTTGGATGAGTCAAATTTTGGCGCCGTTGCCGGGGAAGGCTTTAGGCATTTGATTGTGTTGCATTGTTTTCCGTGTTTATTTTTGTTTATTTCTTTTGACTCGGTTATTTTCTCCCTCCGGTGCGTTTGATTTGTTTGTTCGTGTTGTGTATGCAAGGACGTAGAAGCTTGAAGAGAAAGCTTGCACCTTACTACGACAACATTCATCGACCTCGGGAGGTTCTTTCAAGCCTGGAGAAGGAGTCCGAGTCCAGTTCGAGAAGTTTTGTGGAATCACAGTTTCGAGAGAAAAATTGTGAAGAGAGAATTGCTTCCAATCCCATTCTGGAAGCCGTTGAGGATACACCTTCTGTGCACTCTGACGAAGAAAAAGAAGCTCGGCCCAACCCTGACCAAGAAACCATGGCGGAGCAGAATGTCCAGTACATGGGAGATTTTTCCAGGCCAGTTATTGGGACCACTAGCACTTCTGCGATAGTGTTTCCCACGGCGGTCCGGAATTATAATCTGAAGCCCAACGACTCAAACCTGCTGCCGCTCTTTCACGGGATGCCCAGTGAGGACGCCTTGCAGTTCATCCGTGATTTCTGCACCCAAGTGCAGACCTTCCCACTGCTGGAACTCACCGAGGATCAGTTGAGACTCAAGTGCTTACCCTACGCACTCAAAGACCGGGCGAGAACGTGGTTGCTGTCCCTACCGCCGAACTCCATCACTACATGGGGAGAGGCGTGTGAGAAGTTCATGCTCAAGTACTACCCTAATCACAAGACTCAAGAGATTAGGAGCCAAATAATGAACTTCATGCAAGGAGCTGACGAGCCTCTCCACGAGGCTTGGGAGAGATTCCAAGAGCTCCTCCGCCAGTGCCCACAGCACCAGTTATCACCTGTCATGTTGATGCAGTTCTTTTATGACGGATTGATTCAGACGGCACAGTTTATGGTGGACAGTACAGCAGGGGGCAACATTGCCCGGAAGACAGCTGATGAGCTCAAAGGGATTTTCGAAACACTTGCCGCGAGTTCTCAACAGAAATCAGTTAGAGGAAGGAGGGTTGAAGCCAATGCAGTAGCTCCCAACAATGAGCTTCAGAAGCAAGTAGCGGACCTGATGAGGCAAGTACAACACCTCACGATGAACCAGGTGAAGGCTCCACCAGTTCATGCGCCACCAGCAGAAGGATGTGGCATATGTGGCGATTTTGGTCATGGAACCAACGCGTGCCATCGCATGGGGGAATGCACACCTGAAGGAGAAGCAGAGGTCTATGCTGCTCAGAGCTATCCGGGGAGGCCTCAATTTGAACAGAGGCCCGTGTTTAATCAAGGGCAACAAAATTCCAACTCGGGTTGGAGAGCTCAGCAGCAGAACTACACTCAAGCTTATCAGCAACAGCAGCCCCCGCAGTATCAGCAGTATCAACAGTTTCCTATACAACAAGGGAATTTTCAGCAGCAGCAGCAGCAGCAGCAATACCAGAATGCTCCCCAACAGTTTCAGAAGCAAGCTCAACCACAGAAGCCGTCTCTCGAGGACACCATGCAGTCTTTCATGGAGATGACCAAACAGAATATGGAGTCTCAGAGTGCTACCATCAAGCGTCTCGAGACTACAGTTGGGCAACTTACAGGAGCCCTGAATCAGCTGCAGCAAGAACAGCCAACTGGGAAGTTCCTAAACCAGGACAAACAGCCGCATCAAGCGCATGCCTTGGCGGTAATCAAAGAAACTGCCCCAATAACCACGGGGAAATGGAGAAGCAAAGCCGTGCAAGCAATCAAGGCTACTAAATGCCCCAGTGAGCCGCTGCCACCTGTCACTGTTGCACCAGAACAGCCACCACCCAAGCAAGGAGATCCAGGTAGTTTTATTTTTGATATTAGCTTAGGTGGGGTTGAAAAGGTTTTGGGAATGCTTGATTTGGGCGCGGCAGTCAATTTGATGCCGCTTGATATTTTTGAGAGGTTGGGAAATAAAGAGCTGAAATGCACGAACATTAAGATAGAGCTAGCTGACGGCTCCATTAGCAGCCCACGAGGCCTTGTTGAGGATGTTGAGGTGGTCGTGAGGGGGATTAGTGTTTTCACTGATTTTGTTGTACTTGATGAGGGAAAAGGGATTAGAGGCGAGAATGGGCATCTCGTGCTACTTGGCCGACCCTTTATGGCTACCACCCGTACTCGCATCGATGTGGGTACGGGAACTGTAAGTATGGTAGGGGCGGGTAGAGCGGTAACATTCTCTGTTTTTGATCAAAAACCTACTACCCCCACTCACTTAATTCAAACCTGCTCTTATGTTGAAGCATTTGATGCTTTGGATGAGAACTATATTGTGCAGGAATTCCTTAATCAGCTGCAGGAGGAGGACGAGATCGTGGAGGAATTCCTTGCTAACCTGCAGGATGAGGCTGACATTGAGCAGGAATCTCTGGATAAGCTGCACGAGGAAGGTGATATTGAGCAAGGCTTTCTGTGTGCCTTGCTCCTTGAAGAGAAGCTTGATGAGGTTGGGTCATTCAATCTCGTGGGATGTGTGGATAGAGGGCCATCCCAGAATACGAGCATGGAGGACTCATTTGGAGGACCCGCAGCTGCAATTCAAGAACATGTGTTTACAAGGGTGCTAAGGCAGCTGGATCTTCAATCGGATTTTGGTTAAGGGGTTCTCTTAGTCGGGCTGGCGACTTAAAAACTAGCGCTGCATGGGAGGCAACCCATGTTTTCTTGCTTTTTCTTGTTTCGTTTTTCTTTCGTTTTGTTTGTGTTGTGTTTTGTTGCTTCTGTTGTTTGGTGCAGGTTGTTGCGTTGGAGACTGCTTGTTCTATGGATGAGAGAGAGGCAGACATCGTGGGACACTACAGACTCACCACTGGATCGGTATTTAGGGAAGTTTCCTCTTTCACCTCTCTTTTTGTTTGCACTGAGGACAGTGCCAGATTTTAAGTGGGGGGGGGGGGGGGTGTTTGTTGGTAGTTGTGAATCCTGTGGGTGTCTTTTTGTTGTGTTCTTGGGCTTTCTTGTGTGGGGCAAATGGTCTCCTTTATCTTGATTGTTGTTTGGCTTCAAGTAATAATGCACACTTTGATGATTTGTTCACAAGTAAATTTCATGCTTTGTGTTGGCTTGGTTGCTATCTTTGTCTCTCAGGCTATGCATATTCCTCTCTTGATGTAAGTTGTTTAATGTTTTGGATGCAACACCCTTATGAGCTATTCTTGACGTGATTTGTCCGGTAGATGCTAGAGGGAGTGTTTTCATTGTGATAGCCTACGATCTTATCCCTTGAGTTTGAATGTTGGTTTGTTGTGAAGTTTTCTATAGCTCTGGGTCTCTGCTCCTCTGACGGTTGTGTTATGAGTATGGAAAACCACGTGAGAACATTTTGGATTACCTCCAAAAGTGTTGATCTCACGAAAGTTGGCCCATCTATTGAGAATGGAATAACATCACCTTTAAAAGAAAGATGTATAAAATTATTTTTGGTTTGAATGTTTATCATCTTCAAGGAAAATGGGATTTGATTATAAAGGCAATCACATTAGGGAATTCACCTCTAGCGGAGAATTGGGTCTGATTGGATTGAATTGTATCATGTGGTTGTTGCTTCTTAAAATCTTAACAATGAACATCTCGTGAGTAATGTGAATGGCTAAGAGACTTAGATTGGTTGGAGATGTGAATGGTGAGGAAGTTTTCTTGTGAACTATCTTTTGGTGTCGTGACTTTGCTTGAGGACAAGCAAAGGATCAAGTGTGGGGGGGTTGTTTAGCCCTATTTTGTGATGAATCTCTGGGTGTTTACGTGTTATATTGACTTTTATTTTGGTCTCTTTCACTTAAGAGTTGAATGATTTGAGCTTTTGTGCTAATTTTGTTGTCTCAGGATTTTGTGCTCACATTGATTGATATGTGAACAAAATTAAAGTCAGAATTTAGTTGAATGGTCTGAAGAAGAATCAAAGTTCGTCTCGATACGAGTTCGTAGGCGAAAACGGATCTAAAATCCGACTTGAAACGAGGGAGAACGGACCAAAACAAAAATGCTGCGCATTGCAGTAGACGGCGGGCGCCGTGGGACGGCGGCCGCCGTGCCCATTCTGCGAAAGGCCCTCACGGCGGCGCCGTTACACGGCGGCGGCCGCCTCTGTGCAGATCCGACAGTACGATTTTGCGTTTAAAAACCCCTTTCTAGGGTTTTACTTTATCATTCTCGTCTCCAGCAGCCTCCATAGGCGATTTTCACCTCTTTCTTAAGGTTTTTAGAGTTCCACAACACTTACCTTCAATCTTGGATTCATTGGATTGCTATGTTTTGTAAGAACTCCCTTTGATTCTCTTTGTTTATGAATCCTTTGGTTATTTAAGTCTTTGTTTCTCTTGTCTTTAATGAATATGATGATTGAAGATTATTGTTGTTGATTCTATATTCTCTTGGTTTTATGAATCTTTTGGTTAATTGAGTTTTGTGTTTTATGTATTTGATGAATGTGAAGATTGAAGTTCATTGTTGTTGATTCTAGATTCTCTTGGTTTTCTAAATCCTTTGGTTTATTTGAATCTTTATTTTGTGTTTTGATTAATATGATGATTGGAGATAATTGTTGTTGAGTTTAGATAATCTACGTGATTCGTAGTTTGTTGCTATTGTTTACCCTTTTCCTTTCTTGTTGATGAATATTTAGAGATTTCTTTTATGGAGATTAAGATTTTCTTGCATTCGAATCTTATGCTTGATTGAGTTCTTGCCTAGGTAGTTATTAATCTTTGATGTTTACAAGTTTATGATCGTTTGGTTTAGTGTTGGAGTTGGAAACTCTAGTTGATTTCGTTAATGTTCAAATGCCATGTTCTAGTTAGTTCGTCGTTGAGTTGCTTGCGAAATTCTCTTTGATGGTGTGTGTTTGCTTAACATTCATTTGATTAAATGTTAATATGTTATTTCGCCTAGATAATCGTTGTTTATGGTGTTGAATTGATGATTGCTTTCTAGATTGCTAGTTAAGAACCTTAGCTTGTTTTCCTTCTTGCGTTCTTATTGGCTTTCTATCTTTTGCCTAGTTAACTTTATATGCTTTATTTTAATTACGCATTAGTTAATCGAAGAGAAAGTGTCAGACCCAATTACCCGATTAGAGTGTTTAGATTTCTTTTAAGTTTCTTGTGAGCAATACGATTAGAGCCCTGCTAAGTCTTCCTTGTGAGACGACTTGAGTCACCTTACCACCCTAGGACGACCTCGTATAAATTCGAGTCCATCCGTTAGGTGTTTTTGGATGAGTCAGCCAACATGATGCTCCACCTTAAATTCAACATTCTTATGAATATCAAAATTTTTTAGTCATCATCAATCACCGAAAAACAGCAGCACACAAGAGCTCAATCCTATGCTCAAGAACAACAGGTATTTCACCACCAATAATTCACAGATTCAAACTATAGTTCTCCACCTAGAACTACAAGTTGATTTGATTTATAGAGAAACTCACCAAGAATATGAAGCAACACAAGAGAACCACAGCTCCAAGTCTCTCCACCGGACTTCTGCTACTTTCCATCTCTTTTCCGTGTGTATCTTCCACTGCATTCTTGACCTCTTGATTCTCTAGTTAATCAACTCCATCAACTTCCAAGAACTATCCCCTTTCATCGAGAAACACTCGTGATCGATAGCCTTAATCTGTGTAACAGGACACTCTCAAGGATCCAAGAAGAACCAGCCTCAGCTCTGCCCATCAGTCATCCGATGACAGAACAAGCTTCTCCAAAACTTCAGAGATGAATAACAAGGGACTACAATGACAAATGGCTGTGGACTCACTTCACCGCGCCGACGGGCTGAGAACACCCTTCACCGCACCGTCAAGACACTCGGACCAAAACGACAACTGCTTGGTCGTCCAACGCCATCTCCATTGCTCTTTTACTTCCACAAAAGAATTGATCGAGTTTCGGAAAAACAGACCCGAGATCTCAATCCCTCTCTTGCTCGTAACCAGCACGTACTACTCTCATTCGTACTGCTCTCTCCCTTTTCCAGATTCCTTACCGAATCCACATCTTCTCTGAAATTAACTTTCTTGAACTCCCTTTCTTCGCATACAATTTCAGACTTGCTGCACCAAGAAATCTTTATCTTGAATTCCCATAAGGTTCTTGTGGTGAATTCCTCTTATTTGAATTTCGTTGCTGCTAACCATCCGGTACATTCTTCTGGTTAATCTTCCCTAATCAAGTCTTCGGATTAACTCAAATCAATCATCCCCTTCGGTGCAAATCTGACTCTCTGATTGCCTCCGACTAGAATTTCTTCCGCCTTCTTCACTAATCTCACCATTCACCGTGGCAATTTCCTTTTCTTTACGCTAGAAAGATCTTCTCGATCAGAATTGCTGCCGCCACAATCGATTTCTCCAATCGGATTTCTCCAATCGGTCTCTTCGATTGATCTTCTTCGCCACGATTCAATCAGCCGCAATCTTTGCCATCGACATCCTTGAATCTACTGCGCCGATCTTCGTCTTCCCACAGACGGCGCCACTTGTTGAGCAAGTGATAGGCGCTCACAATAGATCAAAGAAAATAAGAACAAAAGAATATGAACGGAGAAGAAGAACGCAAGACTTTTACGTGGTTCGACAATGTGCCTACATCCACGGAGGGGATCTATAGATCATTCACTATCAAGAAATTGAGAATACAGATACAATGAGAGCTTCAAGCTCACAACAATGGTGTTGCCGCTCTCTCTCTCTCTCTCTCTCACTATTCTGTAATTCACCCCTTAACCCTTGAGATATTAACAACTACTCTTTATAAACTAATACAGAATAGCAGTTAAGTCCTTGACTTATCCTTATTTGCATATTAGTCCTTCAATTGTTGAGTTTTGTAGACACACTGTCCAACAACTTTGCATTTAATCTTGTTGGTAGCAAAGTATTTGTTAGTTTATCTCCATTGTGAGTTGAATTTCGAGTTGTAAGGGAGTAAGTGTGTTCGTCGGGGTTCACACTTAGCAGGTTAGTGTTATCTAGCTTTCGACTTTTCTTTGGTATTGAGTTTTGGAAAATTATAGAGGCATAGAAAGATTGAGTGTTTTGGGAAATTATAGAGCCATAGAAAGATTGAGTCTTGTGTAAGTCCTGCTATAATTTAATCTCTCATAGTGAATCATTTTCCCTGGGCGAGGCCCCCCCGATGTATAGGTTATTTAATCGAACTGGGTTACCAATTTCGCGTGTTTGCGTTTATTTCTATTTCTTCTTCTGCTGTGTTTTGGTATCACGCTTGGTGGGTGCGAGTTTTATATAACTATTTGGATAGGTAGAGGTCCATCAGTATTTAACATTTATCTCTTTTCTAATGATTCCCAACTGTAAATGATTGTAAAAGAAAATATGTAAATACCAAATTTTAGGAACAAAAACAAATTAATTTTTTTAAGAACGGTAGTTTAATTAATAAAACCTTTAAATGTAATTAATTATTAGATTAAAAATTCGAATCAATGCAAAAGTAAAGGAGAAACTATTATTAGTTCGTTTTAAAAAATTAAAACTTAAAAATCGAAAAAGGTAGCAGTAGGGGCCACTGCATCAGACTTGAAGGTGGATGCAGATAGGAAGTGATTTCTTCGCTTTATGTGTTGAAAACTGGTGTTTCCATTCCTATGCAACGATGCTTCCCAATTTAAGAAACTGGAAAAAGCCTGTTCAAGAAAGGTGCTGTTCAGGCCTCCCTAAATTGTGTGATAAAATCTTTAAGATATCTTTCTTCCAATATCTTTATGACTCTCTATTTGAGATACTCTAGGCTGACTCTTTGCAGAGACAAAGAAATTGATTTCATTAATTTGGAAAAAGTGATTACAATTATGAAAGAAAAACACTATATACACACAGCTGAAAGTAAAGAGATAAGTGGCTAAACTAGCTAAACTTAGCGTTAACAAGCTAAACTAAGTTTAACAGATTAACGCCCTCACTAACTAACTCTAACAACTTTGACCGTTGACTGCCGACGTGGCATGCATAAATATCTCCAATACTCCCCCGTGAAACCTAACCAGGAGTAGTAGAGGTAAGGTTGAGCCGATCACGAAGTAAAAGAAAGCGAGAATCGGAGAGAGCTTTGGTGAAGATATCTGCAAGTTGCTCGGATGATGGCACATGACCAACATCGATAACTTTCGCAAGCACCTTTTCGCGAATATAATGAATGTCAATATCAATATGTTTAGTCCTCGCGTGAAAGACTGGATTACTGGCTAAGGCAATAGCGCTCACATTATCAGACCATAGTTTATGAGGCGGAGAAATAGGAACGCCAAGTTCATCACATAACGCAGCAAGCCAAACGAGTTCGGTGGAAGCATTCGCCATGCTTCTATACTCAGATTCCGCACTACTGCGAGACACTATATCTTGCTTCTTAGCGGACCAGGATACCAAGTTGGAGCCGAGAAAAAAATGCAGGGACCTGCGATCATCGGGGCAACTAGCCCAATCCGCGTCGGAGAAAGCAATGAGTTGCGAGGAAGAAGAGGGCTTGAACTGTAAAGTAAGTTGTGATGTGCCTTTTAGATAGCGAAGTAGACGTTTGCAAGCTCCCCAATGCAAGGTGGTCGGCTGGGCAAGGAATTGACTTAATTTATTAACTATGAAGGCAATGTTCGGCCGTGTCAAAGTAAGGTATTGAAGGGCCCTAACGGTGCTTCTATACAGTGTGGGATCTTCAAAAGGAATTCCTTTGTCGCGAGAGAGCTTAGTTGCAGGCGTCATAGGAGTGGAACACGGTTTGCAGTCTGCCATTTTTGTCTTGGTGAGAAGCTCATGTATATACTTATGTTGGCCCAATGTAAAGACACCATCTGAATGTTGAACCTCAATTCCTAAGAAATAGTTGACATGACCAAGAGCTTTGACAGAGAATTTTTTGTTGAGAGTATCAATCACAGTATCCACAACTTGTGCATTATCTCCAGTCACAAGGATATCATCAACATAAACTAGAATGAGAGTAAGAACAGAATCATTCTTTTGATAGAAAAGAGAGAAATCGGATTCTGACCTTGTAAATCCAAGACCACAGATTTCAGCTTTTAATGTATCATACCATGCCCTCGGGGCTTGTTTCATGCCATAAAGAGCTTTTTGGAGCTTGCAAATATATTCAGGATGATCAGGATCTTCAAATCCAGCCGGTTGCACCATATAGATAGTATCAGTGAGATCACCATTTAAGAATGCATTATTAACATCTATTTGCTTGATAGCCCACCCTTTAGTAGCTGCTAAGGAGAACATTAACCTGATGGTAGAGGGCTTCACAACCGGACTGAAAGTTTCAATGAAATCCACACCTGCAAATTGTTCAAATCCTCGGGCAACAAGTCGAGCCTTGAGTTTATCCAATGAATAATCAGGATTAAGCTTGATACGAAAAATCCATTTATTGCTAATAACTTTGAGTGATGGATCAGGAGGGATTAGAACCCATGTTCCTTTGCCAAGAATGGCATTGAACTCAGCTTCCATAGCTTTATACCACCCATCATGAGCTAAGGCGTCCTCTAGAGACAATGGCAAGGCTGGAAGTAAAGTGGAAACAGGAGGACCAGTAAGTGTGGCTGTATATATCTTAGGCTTGTGAATACCATTTTTGGCCCTAGTAGTTATGTTGTGAGTGTTTGTGACTTGAGGTGGAGTAACTGGAGGAGAAGAGAGAGATGAGGAAGCATCTGAAGGAGAAGAGGAAGATGAGGAGTGATGAGAGGAGGATGATGAGTTGACAGGTAGAGGAGAGTGATGGACTGGAGCAGGAGGTGGTGAGGCATGGTTCTAGTACATGTGGTTGTGGAAGTAGAACATGTGGTTGTGGAGCAGGTGGTTGTGGAAGAGATTTTTGTAGAACATAGTTATCTGCTGCTGTAGAAGAATGGTCAGAAAACAAGCTAGAATACGGGAATTCACAATCATTAAAATGTACAGTACCAGCTATATAAACTCTTCCCTCTGCACTTAAGCATTTGTAACCTTTGTGATTGTTGCTGTAGCCTAGAAAAACACATTTTTGAGATCTAAATTGAAGCTTATGGGACTGATAAGGTTTGAGATATGGAAAGCATGAACATCCAAAAACATGAATAGAGGAGTAGTCAGGGAGTTTATGAAAAAGTGATTGATATGGAGATTTCATTTGTAATGTGGCAGTGGGGAGACGATTTATGAGATAGGTGGCGGCTTCAAAAGCATGCCACCAGTAAGTAAATGGTAGGGAGGCAGGAGGCTTGACTTAGAAGAGCTAAACCTAAGTCCACTATATGTTGGTGCTTTCTCTCAGCCCTCCCATTTTGAGTATGTATATGTGGGCAAGGATGATAGAGAAGCGCAGAGAGGAGTGCCAACTTGGCAGGTTTACTCTCGACGCAAGAAAGGATTTACTGCAGCCCAGGCTGCTGCGGGCCTCGGCCTCTTGGCGTTGGTTAATTAAGTTAATTAGTTATTATGAGTTTATTTAGTTTTTACCCACGGGCCTTGTCCATGGGCTTTGTGGCAGTAGACTATTTAATATTTCAGTATCGTAGGGTTAGGGCATGCATGATTTATTTGGTTAAACAGCACGTCGCTGTGGCAGAGAGATTTCTCTGTGGACCTCGGTTTTGAGGGTTCCTCTTCAGTTATAAGTCAGTTTTTGTTCTTCTTCCATCTTCACTCTATCAATTTGGTCCGACCTGCCGTCTTTTCGTGATGTCCACGCAAAAGGAACGTCTGGAACAGGTGGAGAAGATGGTAGATGACTTGCAGACAGCTGTCGGCTCGGTAGCAGGCAAGGTCGAGGGTTTGGAGGGTTCCATGATATCAGTCGAGAACACCCTAGCCTCCATCCTGGCTCAACTTCAGAACTTGACCAAGGCTCATGGACCTGAAATCACGGGCGAGAAGACACCCCTTCCACCCGGCGGTGGTGGACTGCAGGGGCCTTCGTTTCCGCGGATGGATCTTCCTATGTTTGATGGAACAGACCCTATTGCCTGGCTTTCCCAATCCGAGCAATACTTCTTAGTCCATCGAACACCACTTTCAGATCGTGTTCAGTTGGCGCTTATTGCCATGTCGGGGCGAGCAATGTTCTGGGCCCAATGGGCTTTGTGGCAGTAGACTATTTAATATTTCAGTATCGTAGGGTTAGGGCATGCATGATTTATTTGGTTAAACAGCACGTCGCTGTGGCAGAGAGATTTCTCTATGGACCTCAGTTTTGAGGGTTCCTCTTCAGTTATAAGTCAGTTTTCGTTCTTCTTCCATCTTCACTCTATCAAAGGATGTTGAAATTTAACTCCTAGTTCATTAAAGAAAGGTACTAAGGCTCGGTATTCCCCTCCCCAGTCAGATCTAAAGACTTTAATAGATGTATTGAATTGACATTTAATGAGTTGGAAAAAAAAATTGACAGTGGAACAGGCATCAGACTTTAATGTGAGAGGGTAGATCCAGGTGAACCTAGTAAAATCATCCACAAAGTGAATGTAGTATCTATATCCTTGAGGTGAAGCTTGATGGGAAGGACCCCAGAGATCAGAGTGTATGAGCTGAAAGGGCTGTGTGGTTTTAAGTGAGTGTGTGACATGTGGTTTTTGATGTATTTTACCAATACTACATGCATCACAAAAATTGAGAGAAGATTTTTTAACTGGTATCTGTAACATTTTAAGAATATGTGAAAGCACCTTAAAATTTGGATGATCAAGCTTGTTGTGCCAAACATTTATTTCATTATTTGAAGAAGAACAAGTACATGTAGAAAAAGCAGTACATGTGGTGTGGAGAGCAGTACAAGAAAAAGGAAGAACACCTTGAGGCTTGACAGTATGAAAACATGCAGACGATGGAAAGGATTGTGTGACAGCAGCAGATGGAATTGAAGTAGTAGACTGAGGAGAGAGCTTGGATAAGTCAATCTGATACAGTCCTTGATGGAGCCTCCCCTTCAGTAGTATTTTGCGATTGAGTTTGTCCTTCACAAGGCAGCAAGAATCATGAAACTCAAAGATAACATTGTTATCTTTGTGAATTGTGATATACTAATGAGGTTTTTTGTAATTTGAGGAACGTAGAGTATATTGTTAAGTAGTAGGGAAGAGGAATTTGAATGTGAAGGAATATAACTTTTACCAATAGAGGAAATGGGAATAGCCTTACCATTACCAACAGTAAGAGCTTCAGAGCCATTATAGGGGGTATTCAGCTTCATGTTAGCTAAGGTGTTGGTGACATGATTGGTGGCTCCGCTATCCACATACCATACACCTTCTTCTTCATCATAGTCAAGCTCAGAGTAGGATTGGTTATCAGCAAGATATGCCTGCGGTGTAGTGTTAGTATTTGCAGAGTCTGTACCAAGAAAATTTACATCAAAGCTGTAACATTTGACTGCAACATGCCCGCCCTATTTTTCCACACAATTGACACAATAGGAGTTTTGCCAGAGAATTTGAAACTTCCCTTGCTAGTCATGCCTCTGCCACGACTACCACGGCCTCCTCCTCTTTGAATATAGTGTGCGGTTGGATCGACAATAGAGTAGTGAGATTGTTGCAGCCGTATCTCGTGTGATTGAAGATCATATTGTATCTCCTGCAAGGAAGGTGCATCAGCTCTGTGCATTAGAGTAACAACGACTGATTCATACTCTGGTCCAAAACCGTTGAGAATAAGATCTCCTAAATCATCATCAGAAATCAGATGACCGGTAGCATTTAGCTGATTAGCAAAACTTCGCATCTTCAAGAAGTATTCATCGACTGAGAGACTTCCTTTCTTTTGAGAGTGAAGCATTTTCTTCAATTGTAGAACTCGTGATCTGGACTGCGACTGAAATAATTGCTCCAGAACAGACCAGATCTGTTGTGACGAGGAGCATCGAACAACATGCCCTAGCATGGATTCGCTGATTGAAGACAACATCCAGCTCATGAGAAAGTGATCCTTACGGATCGAAATTGTATATTCAGGATTTGGATGGGGATTTTCATTTGTAGATGGTAAAAAAGGAGGAGCAGTTACGGTTGATGATATGAAATCATCAAAACCGTGAGCTCTGATGGTGGAGAGAATTTGAATTTTCCAAAAAGGATAGTTGTTTCGATCAAGCCGAAGGATCATTGGATGTAGATTCGGCAGAGATGAATTTGTGGAAGCAGTGGCCATGATTTCCAGCGAAAAACGCAGAAAAAAGGATCGAGAAAAAGATGAAATCTCCCAAAGTTTTTCAGGCTCTAGATACCATATTGAGATACTCTATGCTAGGGGTATCTATCCGGGGTGCGGGTATCGGGTATACCCGTCCCGTACCCGATACCCGACCGGGTACCGGGTACCCGACACCCGCAAGGGACGGGAACCGGGTCGGGGTCGGGATTATGCCGTGCAAATTTCACGGGTATCGGGTATACCCGTCGGGTACCGGGTATACCCGCATACCCGCTAATATTAGTTACTCCCTCCGTCCCATAATAAGTGGCCACATTCTTTTCGGCACGGAGATTAAGAAATTGAGTGTTATATGTTTTAATAGAGTGTGGCCTACAATTGTTGACCAAATTAGTGAGTAATTGTTGACTTAATTAAAGTAATTTTGGCATTTTTAGAAAGTGGCCTACAATTGTTGACCAAATTAGTGAGTAATTGTTGACTTAATTAAAATAAACTTTTGCCATTTTTAGAAAGCAGCCACTTATAGTGGGACAGACGAAAAAGGAAATGTGGCCACTTATTATGGGACGGAGGGAGTATTTAATATAAATTTTATATTTTTATTAGTTTTTAATAATTGTAAATATGTAAGCCCTAAAATAATCAAAGTATCAGACGTGAATTCTTTCTCTCCCTCTGTGCGGCTCTGCGTCCCAACCCAAGTGCCCTCTGCAGCAGTCCCACCGTCCCGGCGTCCCCTCTGCAGCAGTCACCGTCCGGCCCGTTCTCCGACGCCGGTAAGTTCTAGTTCCTTTTGGATTGATTTGTTTGCTGCGTCGTCGACACCTTCTCGGCTTCTCACTCTCACCCAAGTGCCCTCTGCAGCAAATGGTGATTTTTATCAAATTAAATGTCAATAATTGATTTTGATCCCAATTTCATAAATCGGACAACCCAACAACTCCAAACAAAACTTTCCATATTGATATATACAGTCTACTGTATATGAATAAAGAGAGAATTAATAGCCTTCATATAATTAATTGAAAAAAAAAATATTGCAAAAACAGGCGGGTATGCGGGTACCCTAATACCCGCGCCGGGTACCCGCATCGGGTATTAGGGTACCCGACGGCAGCGGCGGGACGGGTATCGGGTGGGAGTTTCGCCTAAAAGTCGGGGTCGGGTACCCGCAATTTTCGGGTAGGGTACCCGACCCGCCCCGAATAGACACCCCTACTCTAGGCTGAGTCTTTGGAGAGAGAAAGAAATTGATTTTATTAATCTATCTATATCTATATACTAATAGAAAAAGAGCCTAAACATTTTATGAGACAACTTGTGGATTGCCTATTTTACCCATCTACATATTTTATATTATATATAGTTATAATCTATTTAATATATATTTATTATAAACCAAAATTCCTCTACCCTGCTATAACCACGTAAAAATCATAATTATATATTTAGAGCTATGTGATTTTCCATTATAATATTCCCTCTGTCCCAGCTGAAATGTCCTGTTTCTTTTCGGCACGGAGATTAAGAAATGTGTATAAAGTAGATAAAGTGGGTTGGTGGAAATTATTTAAATATTAAATACAGAGAGAGAGTGTATTGCCAAAAAAGAAAACAGGACATTTCAAGTGGGACAATCCAAAAAGGAAAACAGGACATTTCAGCTGGGATGGAGGGAGTATTAGATAAGGATTTATCATTAAAATATATATATATAAAAACCTCAAACTCAATAGCCAACTTTTTTCAAGAACTCACGCATACATATATTGCTTTATACATGGATTAGGAGTAATCCATACAGGATAAGAATAAAACAAATTTAAAAATAAAAAACTTGTGATAGGCATCCACAATATTAGAATCATATATACTTGTAATAGGATTCAAACTTTCGAGCAAATACAAGACTTGTAATTGTAATAGGAATCCACATTATATAATGGGGTCATGGTGTAGAACTTTCTTCACCATCGCATACAACCTCTTCGAAGACACCTTGGGTTTCATTGTTCTCCTCTCAATATCAATAATATTCCCTGATCACCTACAAAGAGACAATTTTAAAATCAGCTGGACTTCGAAAAGCATAATTAATATCCACAAATTGATTGGAATTATACTTATAATTATTTTTAACATTCTCTTTTGTTTACCTTCCTCGCATTGCTTTCGATAATTCTATTCATCCCTTGTCTGCTTTCACTTTGTTTCTATCTGTTTTTGTTCATTGAGTAAACCATTGAGTTTTCCAGTGATTTCTGTAATAAGTGGATTAAAATACTTGCAGTGCACTGGTCTCCCAGCCTTGAGTCCTCTCTCTGGCATTTTCTCGAACACCTGGCCCTTAATCAGATTCCAACTCCGATCCTCATTCATCGGAATAAGAAGGCTTTTCATGATCATAATCCGTAAAAACTCCAAAATTCCACGCATTATATTTTATTTTTTATATAATTTGGAAATTGGTGCGTTTTGTGGTTTATTTTATGCTTTGCAGGAGATTTAGGTTTTATAGATGGAAGAGTGCAATTTTGGAAATTTTGGGTTAAGAATGACGCTTTTTAGCATAGCTCTGTCGCCAGAGCTGAGCTGCGAGCATAGCTCTGTCGCTAGAGCCGAGCTGCGAGGATAGTTCTGTCGTCAGAGCTGAGCTGCGAGCATAGCTCTGTCTCCAGAGCTGAGCTGACTTGCAAAGTTAGAGCTGAAATTTCCAGAGCAGAACTTCCCTATGCATAGCTAAAATCTTCAGAGCTGAGCTGAATTCGCCAGAGCTGACTTCCATCTCTGTCATGCCATTCTACAGTTGACTTCCAGCTCTGACTACCTTTCCAGAGCTGACGCACCAGAGTTCGCTTAAGTTCCAGAGCAGAGTTACTCTCGCCAGAGCTAACTTCCAGCTCTGCCATGATCGCCAAAGTAATTTGACAGCGCAGAGCTAAAGATCGACAGAGTCAACTTATGCAGAGCTGACTTTTCAACTTTGCACTTTTTCAGAGCTGACTTTCAGCTCTGCACTTACCTTTGCAGAGCTGCAATTTTCACCAGGATGGAGATTACTTGCAGAGCACGCCAGCTGGACTTACCTATGTCTACACGATTTTATTGCCTTTAGAGTCCAGCTTTGCATGGCAACTTTGAGGATGATCAAGCGTGAGTTGAAGTCTATAAATAGGGCTTTGTTTTTCATTGAAAAGGCTCCCTCGTTTTTTGCCCTAATTTTTGTGTTCTGCCGTGAAGAGTATTCCAGCGCTGCACTGCACCAAATTTAGGCGTTTATTGCTTTCCTAGTTTCTTCAAGTTTTCGAGTTTTTAGTTCTAGTTTGTTTTTAAGTTTGTTTCTTTAGTTTTAAGTTTCGAATGTGTAATCACGTGACAAATTTCAACCTCGTGACGTTCACGGTATTTCGTATTTAAATTCAATTTATTTATGTTTAATCATGTTTATGCTTTTCGTTTATGTTTATGCTTTCTTTTCCATTATGCAATTTAAATCATGCACTTTAGTTTCATGCTTAGATTAGATGTTTTTAATTTACAAGTCTTTAATCGTTTAATTTAATTTTACCTAGGGTTAATAATTTATTTCACAAAGTAATTCTAAGTTCAGTTTTTAATTATAAGTTTTAGTTTAATAATCAAATTCTTTATTGCTTTTCCTGCAATACAATTAGAAGCCCTGTAAGATCTTCCTTGAGAGACGACTTGGGTTAGCTTACACGTTACAATAGATCTCGTAATATTGCGAGTCAATCTAGAATAGTGTTTAGGTTGAGTCAAATTTTGGCGCCGTTGTCGGGGAAGGTTTTAGGCGTTTTAATTGTGTTGCTTTTTACTTGCTTTATTTAAATTTCTATTTTTCTCGTTTTTGTTACCTTTCTCTCCCTCCGGTGCGTTTAATCCGTGTGTTTAGTGTTGTGCATGTAAGGACTCCGCAGTTTGAAAGGACCGTTGGTGTCTCCGTTGGATAGCACGAGCACAAGGGTTTTCAAAAAGAAAGGAGAGGAGAGCTCTGATTCAAGTTCAGACGAAAGGGAAAGTGACAGAGCTGACGAGCTCTGCTCCGACCTCAACCGTACAGAGCTGAATTCAGCACAAGAAGAGAAAGAAGAAGAGTACAGTGCTGACGAGTCCAGCACTGCCGACAAGGAAGAACAGCCAGCCCTGCACACCAAAGAAGTGATGGCGCAAAACATGGAATACATGGGAGATTTCACCAGGCCCGTCATCGGGGATACCAACACTTCGGCTATTGTGCTTTCCACCGCAGTTAGAAATTACAATCTAAAGCCGAATGACTCAAGTTTGCTACCGTTGTTCCACGGAATGCCGAGTGAGGACGCCCTGCAATTCATCCGGGAATTTTGCACGCAAGTTCAAACAATTCCACTGCTAAATCTTACGGAGGATCAACTTAAGCTCAAGTGTTTTCCTTATGCCCTTAAGGATAGAGCAAGGACGTGGATGCTATCTCTGCCGCCCAACTCCATCACTACTTGGGGAGAAGCTTGTGAAAAGTTTATGCCCAAGTACTATCCCAGCCACAAGACACAGGAGCTCAGAACGCAAATCATGGAGTTCACCCAAGGATCGGATGAGCCCTTACACGAAGCGTGGGATAGATATCAAGAACTCCTCCGTCAATGTCCACAACATCAATTTCCCAACGTGATGTTAATGCAATTTTTCTACGATGGGTTAGTGGAAACTGCCCAATTCATGGTGGACAGCACTGCAGGAGGTAACATAGCTCGGAAGACTGCAGCAGAGCTGAAAGAGATATTCAAGACCTTAGCCGAGACCTCACAACAGAAATCAGTCCGTGGGAAGAGAGTTGAGGCCAGCTCTGTGACGCAACAGTATGAGCTGCAGAAGCAAGTAGCCGATCTTGTGAGACAAGTGCAGCATCTTAAGATGGGCAAGATGGAAACTCCTTCCGTCCCGGTGCAGAATGGCGAGCCTTGCGGAATATGTGGAGATTTCAGCCATGCAGTCAATGAGTGCCACAGAATGGGCGAGTTTACTCCGGAGGGTGAAGCCGAAGTCTATGCTGCACAAGGATTTCAGAGCTATAATCAAATGCAGAGCAGACCTGGCTTCGTGCAAAACTACAATCAAGGGCAAGGACATAGCTATAATCAAGGGCAGAGCAGACCACAATTCGGGTAGCACTATAATCAAGGGTAGAGCAGACCGCAGAATTATAATCAAGGGCAGAATGTCAATAATGGATGGAGAGGTCAGCAGCCCTGCCCACCGCAACAAAATTTTTCCCCAACAATATCCACCGAGGTATCAACAGCAAGGGAATTTTCAGCCTTCGCAGCAACACGCTCAGCCCCAGAAGTCACCACTTGAAGATACTTTGCAAGCTTTCATGGAGATTAGCAAGCAAAATATGGAGATGACTAAGCAGAATATGGAGTCTCAAGCATCCACCATAAAAAGACTTGAGACCACCGTAGGGCAACTGTCGGGCACCTTGAACCAATTGCAGCAGCAGCAGCAGCCCGGAAAATTTCATGGTCAACCTCTGCAAGCTCACCAAGCTTTAGCTATCACTGCTCTCGAAGAGCAGACTTGGATACCGGAACAAGCATGAATTCCGGAGCAGACCAAGGTACCAGAGCTGACGTGGATATCGGAACCGACTACGGTACTAGAGCAGAAGAAGGTAACAGCGCTGCCCAGCCCAGCCCTGCCGAGTGCAGCGCTGCCCAGCTCAGCACTGCCAGATCCAGATTTGCAGAATTCAGCCCTGCCCAATTCAGCCATGCAAAACTCAGTCCTACAAGACCCAAACATGCAGAACTTGGTCCTACAAGATCCAATCCTACAAAGTTCAGCCCTGCAAGATCCAGTCCTGCAGAAGTCAGCCTTGCCGAATCCAACTTTGCAGACTCCAGCTATGCAAAACCTAGCTCTGCAGATTTCAGCCTTGCAGAATCCAGCCCTGCCAATTCTAGCTATGCAACCTCCAGCCTTGCAAAATCCAGCTATGCAGAAGCCAGCACAGCAGAACTCAGCTATGCAAAATTCAGCTATGCAGAATCCAGCTCTGCAGTATCCAGCTATGCCAAATCTAGCACTCCAACATCCAGCTATGCGGTATCCAGCAGTGCAGAATTAAGCTATGCAGCATTGCAGAATCCAACAGAAAAGGACGACACAGTTGATAAGGCGGCCTGAGCAGAAACTTCACAAGTCCACTAAGCCATATCGACCGCCGAAAGCTGTCCAACATTCCAGCCCACCTCTGCCACCACCGATTGGTGATCCAACCCAACCATTACCGAAGCAAGGAGATCTGGGCAGCTTCGTTCTTAGTATTGGTTTGGGTAGAGCTGGAGAGTTCTCGGGAATGTTAGACTTAGGTGCAGCAATCAACTTAATGTCGTTTGCCATTTTTCAGAAATTGGGCAAGAACGAACATGAGCTTAAAAGCACGAATTTGAGACTTCAGCTCGCTGATGGCACAAATTGCAGCACCCGTGGCATTTTAGAGAATGTCGAAGTCACGGTGAGAGGAATTAAAGCACTGGCAGACTTTGTGGTGCTCGATGCAGGGCAAGACATTACTGGAGAAAATGGCCATCTTGTTCTTCTTGGTCGGCCGTTTATGGCGATCTGGAACTGGAACTGTGAGTATGGCTGGGTCCGGTAGATCGGTAACATTTTCTGTGTTCGATAAGAAGCCTGTTATTCCTACTTCGTTATTGCATTTTTGTTCTTTTGTTGAGTTGTCTGACCTTGTGAACGAAGGGGAAATTTTCAGCGCTAACAGTCTGTTGCCTAGCATTCCAGCTATGACCATCGGGCCAGCTTTGCCCAGTTCAGCGCAGTCCAGTTTAGCGCTGCATAGTCCAGCCCAGCAGAGCTCAGACCTGACGATCCCAGCTCTGCCCAGTCCGCCAGCTCCGACGAGCCCAGCTCTGTCGAGTCCGCCAGCGCAGATGAGCACTTGCCAAAAGGTGGCTGAGGAGAATTTTAGAGTAGACGGCCATAGCGCGAGGCCGTCCTTTGAGCAGCAGAGCTCACCGATGGTGGTGGAATCTCAAGCTCTGCGCGATCCGGGCTGAGGATGTCACACCCCAATTCTGGAAGGAATAAACTATAATCGAGGTGCAACTAATTCATAGAAATAAACAAGGAACAACCTTGTTAAAACCCGAATAAAATAACAAGTCGGGCTAGTCCCCTTTGGATCACAAGTTTAGTGTCATGCTTCTGATAACCAACATTTAGAATGAAATACTTGTGAAATAATTGTCTCGGCTCAACAAAATATATATAAAAGTTGAGAGTCTAAACTCGATAAGAAACATAATTCAGAATTTACATAAACGTCTTATGTTAGAGAAACAAAAGACAAAAGAGCTAGTGCAACAGCGGAAGACAAAATACGGAGTTGAACTGATGCGATCTTCGCCGGTGCAGGGCTGAACTTGGCTGAGCAGAGCTGAACTTGGCCGGGCAGAGATGAATCTTGTCGGGCTGATCTCGCAACTACGCACGGAAGACTTAAAACAAGAACTAAAACCCCTGAATCTAATCTACGCCGTTTCTAGAGAGCGGATCCCTAACCCCAACGTACGATTGATGCAGCAACTCGGGGATGCTGAATGACACACGACGAGGGATGATGAACTCGCCGATACGCTGATAAGTTGAATTTGCTTGGGCAAAATTTAGGAAGAACTCGAAGTCCTCAAGAGAGAATAATCTCACGAATTTGATTAATAAAATGTATGTTAAAAGTTATCTTTTTCGTTCCATACAGCAGCCATATATATAGGCAAAATAAAACCCTAATTTAATGAAGAAAATAACGTAAAAACAAGGAAATAAAAGAAAACTTGTTCAACATGCTTAAACAAAAACTAGCGAGAAAGTCAGCTCCTTAATCGACAGCTCTGAAATACGCCATCTCTGGAATACGCTAGCTCTGGAATCGCCAGCTCTGAAAATACCAACTCTGGAAAAACTCCAGCTCTGAATAACTCCCACTCTGAAAACGCCAGCTCTGGAATGCCAACTCTGGAACGCCAGCTCTGGAACCCTAGCTCTGGAACACCAGCTTGAAGGAATATTAAATTGAATTAATAATCGATTGCCCGATGATCGTTTCTTGGATTATTATTAATTCATCATACAACGATTAATTCCTAACATGCTCCTATGAATTTAACAGCTGCACACAGGTGTTAGGAAAACTTACTTGAGAATCGGATGCACAGATGATTGATGATGGCGTCGAATGATTCAGACTCCAGCTCTGATCTTCTGGACTGTATCCCGCTCAATTCCCAACGTTGGATGGACAACGAACTATGAGAACTCCCAAGACAGAAAAAGCCAATCACGTTCAATCACGTTCTGCGCCCCCTCTCTGCTCTCAAAACCCTAATTTTTATCAGTGTATTTTCCTGAGAGCTGACAGCTGTATTTAATAATACAGAAAAGATAGGGAGGCGCCAGATTATTAGTGAGGGCCGATATTTCTGTCTTCTAGGGCTTGGAGACATTGGGCCAGCCCAGGGACCAGATACAAGGAATAAAGATGGGCCTAAAATAAATTAATTTATCCATGGTCAGCCCAGACCATAATTAATTTATAAATATCAGTTCATTCCACTAGAGAAGCGATACTGACTTACCCCTTTATTGCCGGTGATGAGTCGGGGCTTGTATTTAGACTTATTAAATCTTCGTATTTAAAATATCCGACATCCATTAATTAATTAGAGCTCTGACAGCTTAAATTAATTAATCTCTTAATAATTCCTTAAGCGGTACCACTCAATCTTTATTATTACGCCTGAACTTAATCAACCTGCAGGGTTTAGCGTAATAAACCTTATTGAGCTCCTTAAGGGGATGTCATTATCCTATACCGGATACGGGTACTAATACAGATAATCAAATATCATATATTAACCGCTATCACCCAAGATACAGAGTACTCGAGTTAGTATATAACTTTCACCCATAGTAAGTCAAAGTGATATACGAGTTAATATATATATCTGAATACTTATTAGTATTAAGATTTATAAGTCACCGAGATCTTGATTCTTCACTTAAGTCAGATAGAAGAATACATCTCAAACTGTGGTCCTATCAATACGTAATGACGTACCAGTATAGACAAGTAGCCAAGACAAACTACTTCCATCTATACTGCAGCCTAAACCAATAACTTGTCCTAGAGTTATTTCGGCTGTGATCATATTATATCTCTTAAGGTCATTCCAATTATATGGTCTTCTGTGATCTACAACACACCATATAATCTACTTATACAGAGATAAAGAACATACATATGCAATCATGAACACAATCAGATAGGAGATAAGAATAGTGAATAACAGGAATCATTGTATACAAGCATAAAGTTCTTGCTTTCAGTATACAAATCCAACACAGCTTTGCCTGGACTTCAGCTCTGCTTTGGCGATCTGTTCTGCTCTACTCTGGCTCAATTACTTCAGCTCTGGCGAGCTTAGCTCTGGTCTGGCGTGGAATTTAGCTCTACTCTGGCGTGATCTTAGCTCTGGTCTGGCGTGGGATTTAGCTTTGCTCTGGCGCGAGCTTAGCTCTGTTCGGGCTGCATCGTGAACCCTAGCCTCAGCTCGCCCCGTCAGCACCGGCCAATTAACCTGAAAAAAATTTGAAAGTATTTTTGGGCTAAGTACTAATGTACTTAGTGGGCTAGCATTTTTGTAAATATTTCATAATCATAAGAGCAGTTTATCCAATTTCACTTGACATGACTTAGAAGGTTTTAAATTTAAATAACTTCTAAACATGTTAAAACATTTTATAATATTGCGCGCAATTGTCACACTCCCTTTCCGTTACTCGCTGTGATCCCAGACCTTTTAGCCACCGACGGATCCATTACTCCTGCTTACTTGAACTGAGGGCGTAACCCAGTCAAGTTCCCATTTGGGACCCAATGCTCCGGAACACATCCCGTCGAGCACCTTTATAACGCCTCATACATGATTAGTGCCCGAATGGAGGTCAACCCACCGAGTCAGTTAATAGGTGTACACAATTCTCAAATAACGTGTTAGGTCAAGAGAGAACCTCGATCGATTCATTATTGAGAGCCTTAAACAGAGCAGAGTGCACAAAATATTTTATCGGATTAATAGTTTTCATTTCATTGAATCATTTAAGCTCAATAACTAAATCATACATTTGGAAAATAAGCCCACCTGATTAGGCAATGCCTGTCGTTTAATCTTAACTCTGAATCAGAATAGCAGTGCTAATCCTCCTGACGTTCAAAGCCTACAAGAAATCTATTCTTAATAGGTCTCTTAAATCTAAACTCAAGTCACGGTAAAGTGCTTAACATTCTATGATTCACTTAGCCGGGTTTTCAAAATTTAATGAATAAATAATTGAAAACATTTCTTTTGAGTTAAGAACACCAACAATATTCTTACTCATCTTTCTTTTGTAATTGGAATTATAAATAAAACCAATTAAAACATGATGTAATGCATGATTCATTTCATACTTAAGCATATAAGTCTTTACTTAAAAAGCACAAGTGCTCTGCTCCATTCTGTTCTACTATGTAAACCAGCTCTGGCCATCCCAGGTCTGCTCTACGGCTCTGGTATTCAGCTCTGCTCTGCAAATCTAGCTCTGCTAGTCAGCTCTGGTGGTCAGCTCTGCTAGTCAGCTCTGGCTTCCAGCTCTGCCTTTCAGCTCTGTCTTCCAGCTCTGGCTTCCAGCTCTGGCCTTCAGCTCTGGCGGTCAGCTTTGGCATTTCAGCTCTGGCATTCTAGCTCTGGCGTTCAGCTCTGGCGCTCAGCTCTGAAGGAATATTAAACTGAATTAATGCTCCATTTGCCCGATGATCGTTTCTTGGATTATTATTAATTTATCATACAACGATTAATCCTAACATGCTCCTATGAATTTAACAGCTGCACGTTGGAGTTAAGAAATACCTGAAGAATTCAGAAGAATTCGCAGATTCGTATCTGAACAGACCAGTCAGCTTCAAGCCTTCGTTTGAAGCCTCAAACGTCCTCAAATCGTATTTCGCCCAGAAATACGACTTCTTCGTCTTCGAGAGAGCTTTCCGTGGACGCCTGATTCGTCTGAATCGGAGTTCTGTAGAGGAAGTTATGGCCGTTTTACGGAGACTGCCAGAACTTGGTTTCCTGCGAAAATCTGACTCCAGCTCAGATCTTCTGAACTGTATCCCGCTCAGCTTTCACCGTTGGATGGACAACGATCTATGAAAGTTCCAAGAGAGAATGCTCCACACGTTTTCCTGCGCCTCCCACAGCTCTCAAAACCCTAATTTTATCAGTCTGTTTTTCCTGAGAGCTGACAGCTGTATTTAATAGAATTAAATACGTGTGGGACGCTTGGAATCTGTAATAGGCGTTCCTTCTCTCCTTCTAGGGCTAGGAGACTTTGGGCCAGTCCAGGGACCAGATACAAGGAATAAAGATGGGCCTCAAATAAATTAATTTATCTATGGTCAGCCCAGGCCATAATTAATTTATAAATATCAGTTCATTCCACTAGAGAACCGATACTGACTTACCCCTTTATTGCCGGTGATGAGTCGGGGGCTTGTATTTAGACTTATTAAATCTCCGTATTTAAAATATCCGACATCCATTAATTAATTAGAGCTCTGACAGCTTAAATTAATTAATCTCTTTATAAATCCTTAAGCAGTACCACTCAAACTTTATTATTGCGCCTGAACTTAATCAACCTGCAGGGTTTAGCGCAATAAACCTTATTGAGCTCCTTAAGGGGATGTCATTATCCTATACCGGATACAGGTACTAATACAGATAATCAAATATCATATATTAACCGCTATCACCCAAGATACAGAGTACTCGAGTTAGTATATAACTTTCACCCATAGTAAGTCAAAGTGATATACGAATTAACATATATATCTGAATACTTATTAGTATTAAGATCTTATAAGTCACCGAGATCTTGATTCTTCACTTAAGTCAGATAGAAGAATACATCTCAACTGTGGTCCTATCAATACGTAATGACGTACCAGTATAGACAAGTAGCCAAGACAAACTACTTCCATCTATACTGCAGCCTAAACCAATAACTTGTCCTAGAGTTATTTCGGCTGTGATCATATTATATCTCTTAAGGTTATTCCAATTATATGGTCTTCTGTGATCTACAACACACCATATAATCTACTTATATAGAGATAAAGAACATACATATGCAATCATGAACACAATCAGATAGGAGATTAGATAGTGAACTTAGGAAACATTGTATACAAGCATAAAACGTTCTTGCTTTCAGTATACAAATCCAACAAGCTCTGGCATTTCAGCTCTGGCGTTCAGCGATGGCATTTAAGCTCTAGCATTTAAGCTCTGGCATTTCAGCTCTGGTATTCAGCTCTGGCTTCCAGCTCTGGCATTCAATCCCAATCTTCGAAACAAAACGAAAGTAAACTAAACTTGAAAATAAACTAGAACAAAAAGCAACTAAAACTATAAGAACTATGAAAGCATGTAAAAACCTAAACTTTGATTGCAGCGCTGGAAACTAAAGATTAGGGCAAAGATTAAATTCTAACTAAGTGCCGGAGGCAGGAGGATGTTCTCTTCATTCACGTTCTAGCCCCCTTTTATAGACTTCATTCCAATCCTAATCATCATCAAACTCGCCTTGCAAAACTGGACTCTTAAGGAAATAGAATTGTGCATTCAAAGGTAACTCCAGCTATTATATGATTCTCGCCGGTGCAAGGCTGAATCCAGCCGAGCAGGGCTGAACTTGGCCGGGCAGAGCTGAATCTGGCCGGACTGGTCGAGCTCTGCCGAACAGTTTCTGAGAACTAGCTATGCGGAAGACTTGAGAACGAGAACTGAAATAAAGATAAAGTGTGGAGTGTCCCAAAACCCCTGACCTAACCTACGAAGTTTCCTCGCCGGTACAGGGCTGACTTTGCAGTGCAGAGCTGAATCTTGCAGTGCAGAGCTGAATCTACCGGACTGACCAACAACCCAGCTAAGCGGAAACGTGAAAACAGCGCAAAACAATAAAAGATAAAAGATAGAATTATGGAATATCCCAAAACCCTTTAATCGAATCTACGAAGATTTCTAGAGAGCGCATCCCTAGCCCCCAACGATGTGATTGATGCAGCAACTTGGGGATGATGAATGACACGCAACGAGGTATGATGAACTCGCCGTTACGTCGATAAATTGAATTTTGACTTTGGCAAAATTCAGGAAGAACTCGAAGTTCTTGAGAGAGATTAACTCACAAATTTGATTGATAAAAGATAGGTTCAAAGATATGTTTTTCGATCCATACAGCAGCCAAATATATAGGCAAAATAAAACCCTAATTTAATGAAGGCTGAAATAGAAATTTTATTGAAGAAAGTTTGAAAAAACCTTGAAAGCACAGACGCAAACAAGGAAAGTTCCCAAAAAACTAACCCAAGGAAAAGACCACAACGAAGCAAAAACAACAAAAGAAAAACAACGAAGAGAAACCGCAGAGCAAAGAAGCCGAGCTCGAGCGAAATCCCACACAAAAGCAACTCCTCAAAAGCAGATCAGACTTTCGGGGCTGAGAAGGCATCGAGACCGGGGCTGACTCTAGAACAAAGCAACCACCGGCGCAAACCCGCGAAAGCAGAGCTGGTTTCCAGAACAGTGCTGGCCCCCAGTGCAGTGCTGACCGCTCAGAGCAGATCTGGAACCCAGAACAGAGCTGGCCTCCAGGGCAGCGTTGACCGCTCTGAGCAGAGCTGGTTACCAGAAAAGGCTGGCATCCAAGGCAGAGCTTACCGCCACCGCCAGCGCAGAGCAGCACGCCGAACCGAAGTACCAGCAGACCTGCAAAAACCACAACAACGGGAGAAGAAAGCAGACCAAGAAAGGCAAAAAACAAAAGAACGGAACGGACACCAAACAAACTGCCAGTCAAGGGGACAACCCAACCCACAGGCTTCATCGAACCTGAAAAACTTCCGACGGAAAAGAAGGAGCTCGAGGAGGCACAACAACCAACCGATCTCCAACCGGACCCAGCCCCTAAAGTACCATAAGTCACAAGAGAAAACCGAAGCTAAAGCAGAGAGAAGCTATAACTAGCAAAACCCAACAAGCCGATTAGACCCAATTCTCCGCTAGCAGTGAACCTCCTAATGCAATTACTTTTATAATCAGTTCTCAAACCTTATAAACAATATACAAAGACCAGCTTTAAAGGTCATCTTCACGGGATGAAGCAATTGGGGGTAACCAAAGACTTCTCGCGCGGTTTCCCATGCTCATAATGAAGAATACATCAGAGGAAAATTAGAATGAAGTGATTATACAATGCCACGTAGGATAAGATTTATTTTGCTATAATATATGTAGGATTTATAATTAAATGGATATGTTGGATTTATCTAATTGTACAGACTTTACTAATAGTTTATACGATTATTTAATAGTTTTTAAATATAAAAATTGATTAGAAATGTATAAATAAATAAGAATGAATGAGAATTGAGGAAAATTAGAATGAAGTGATGATACGATGCCACGTAGGATAAGATTTAATAGTACAGACTTTATCTAATAGTTTTATACGATTATTTAATAGTATAGAATTTATCTATAAATTTATATGATTATTTAATAGTTTTTAAATGTAAAAATTGAGTAGAAATGTGTAAATAAATAAGAATGAATGAGAATTGAGGAAAATTAGAATGAAGTGATTATATGATGCCACGTAGAATATGATTTATTTTGCTTAGAGAATAAACTGTTTCTCCTCGGACCTTTCCTGGGTTCGAGACTCACACCCATGGAAACCTCTTTGAGTCTAGTTTCATTTAAAAAAAAGTCTGTTGAAAAACTCTAAGTGGTTCAAGAGATATGACCATTTTCCCACAGCCTACCAGATTCGGCAGTTTCGTGCAACCGGAGGATTTGATTTTTGAAAAATAGTAAACATTTCCGAAATAACTTGAACTGTTTTGGGTAGCTAGATAACACATTAATACATTTACCATAAAAATTGGGAAGGCAAAACGTCAGGGAAAACTACTGAGAAGGGTGACTCTAAGGTCTGTTTCTTCCAAACTTTCGGTAGAAAGTTGCAGTTGGCGTGTTGTATTTTAAAAGGGTAGCAAACGATGTCCAAAGGACTTGAAATTTTACATGGACGTTCATAACACTCTGATATACTCACCATAAAATTTTCAAGATTTTTGAGTATCAACAACCCTGTCGAAATTCATCAAGTCAGTAGCTTTTTAAAGGTTTTCAAAATAACTCATCAACTTGTTAACTTTAAGCATATAGCCATCCTATACCCTATTTTTCATCAAACTAACTCACTTCAATCTTCATCAAACACCTTTAATCATCATTCTAATCCATCAAATATCATATCAACAATCTCAATAGCTCATATTCATAACCAAATCAACAATCCATCCATGAACTTCAAACTTCAGGAGACATTCCAGATATAGAATGTTCACCGCGTTGCCCGAATCCACAAACACGCGATGTACTATGCAACTGGCTATATCGACTTTGATTACTAACGCATCATCGTGTGGGTACATAAGCGTTCTCAGGTCCTCTGATCCGAAAGTGATGTCCGGCTCTTCTGCCGTGTCCGTGATCCCCATTACTTGCTTGGGATAATAGCCCGATTTTACCGCTCGCACAACCTGTTTCTTGGCCCTATTGGATGTTGGTGTCCGATTCTCCCCAAAAATCATATGCACTTCTCTTCTGTACGGGAAAGGGGGTGCCTGTCTCTCCGGCCTTTCTCTGCGGTTGTCCCGGTTCTCCTCCGGTCTTCGATCCCTATTGTTCCCCTGTTCTTGCCTCTGATCATTTCTCTGTTCTGGCCTATTACACTGGCCTTCATTTCCTCTGGCGATAAACTGATCCAGATTACCCTGACGCACCAAAAGCTCCAGCTGATGCTTAAGGTGTCCACAGTGTTTGGTATAGTGCCCGTAGGAATTGTGATATTCACACAATTTGTTGTTAGGCCCCTGTTGCGGCTGCCCGTCTCTGTAAGTTCCCGGCGCCCTGAAGAACGGCTGATTCTTGATTAAGCGAAAAATCTATTCCTGAGGTTTGTTCAGTGGAGTGTATTTGTCAAAACGATTAACATCGTTTACGGTGCGCTGCTGGCGAGGTGGCACCTCTGCTTGGGGAGGAGGGACCCTCGGGGGCAATCCTCTGAAAGGGGCTCGGTCCTGGTGTCTGTTGTTTCTTTCCGATGCGTCCTCGGCTTTCTTAGCCTTGTTTTTATCATTTTCCGCCTTCCGCGCCATCCTGGCGTCTTCCAGCTGCAGGTACCCTGACAGCCTAGCCATGATATCATCAAAATCCCTAGCCGGTCTGATCTATAGCTCATCGAAGAAGAGCCCCGGCTTTAACCCTCTGACGTACGCACAATTCTTGATTTGTGATTCTGCCTCTGGCACCTCCAGAGCAGCGAGATTGAACCTGGCAGTGTATTCCCGTAGTTTTTCGTTTTGGTCTTGCTTTATGTCCATCAGGGAAAGAGCAGACTTTCCAACCCTTCGCGAGCTTGCGAATTGCCTCAAGAAACGTGTCTGTAGATCCTCGAACGAATGAATAGAATTCGGGGCAAGCGTCTCGAACCACAACTGGGCAGGTCCAGTTAACGTAGTAGAAAATATCCGGCATTTGATGCCCTCAGTGTACATGTGGAGAGTAACCAGTCCCTCAAACCGGTTGAGGTGTACTTCAGGATCAGTGGTACCATCATAATCTAGAGAAATAGGCTTATTATTCCGCGGCAGAGTATCCGCCAAAATGTCAGCGGAGAAAGGGCTCTTGCTGGTAGTAGTGGGGACCCTTGACGTTCTGGCCCGCTTGTCCTCCTTGTGCCTCCCGTGTTCCCTTCTGTCCCTGGGTGAATCATGGGCATGACGTTTGTGGACCATGTGTTCTTGCCTCCCAGAGGAATACTCCTGATCCCGTCCCTCTGACCTTCTGGTCTGGTGCGATCTCTCTGACCTGTGCGACTTCTCTGACCTGTATGACTTCTCTGCCCTGTGAGATCTCTCTGACCTCTGCACCCTTTCGTCCCTCTGAGATTTTTCCCTCAGAGTATCTTCCAGATCTCTAAGCTGATTTTTCAGTTATGACACTTGATTTTTCAGTTTTGCGTTTTCCCTTGGCCTCTCTTCTTCGAACATAGGGGTGATAAAGTGGCTGTCAGACTCATCGACCCCTTCCTTTCTGATGATACTCCTTAGCCTGACTCGGCTCCCCTCTGGCCTTCTCTCAAGTTCCTTCTCAGCAGGGAACCTCTGTACTTCCTTAGGCAGCGAAGCTTGTTTGGTGGCAAGTTGATTGTTCACCTCCAGAACAGCGGGAGGCGGGACCTCGGTGCCCTGTGGGTTGAGCACTCCCATCAGGGGAGTAGTAGCGGGGATAATTGACAGCAGCGGGGTCCCCAACGCAATATGGGGGGACCTGGCAGATCTTTTCCTACGGAAGTTTCATCCTCCTAGGCTTACTTTGAAGTTGAAGATGGACATTGACTCAACCCAAAACACCTAATGGATTGACTCGCAATCGTACGAGGTCGTCCTAGTGTAATAAGCTAACCCAAGTCGTCTCTCAAGGAAGGCTAAACAGGGCTTTGATTATGCTACGCACAGAAAACATGAAATAAACCTAAACACTCTAATCAGAAGTTTGGGTCTGACACTTTCTCTCCGATTAACTAATGCGTAATTAAAATAAAGCATATAAAGTTAACTAGGCAAAAGATAGAAAGCCAATAAGAATGCAAAAAGGCAAACAAAGCTAGGGTTCTAAACTAGCAATCTAGAAAGCAATCATCAATTCAACACCATAAACAACGATTATCTAGGCGAAATAACATATTAACATTTAATCAAATGAATGTTAAGCAAACACACACAATCAAAGAGAATTTCACAAGCAACTCAACGACGAACTAACTAGAACATGGCATTTGAACATTAACGAAATCAACTAGAGTTTCCAACTCCAACACTAAACCAAACGATCATAAACTTGTAAACATCAAAGATTAATAACTACCTAGGCAAGAAACTCAATCAAGCATAAGATTCGAATGCAAGAAAATCTTAATCTCCATAAAAGAAATCTCTAAATATTCATCAGCAAGAAAGGAAAAGGGTAAACAATAGCAACAAACTACGAATCACATAGATTATCTAAGCTCAACAACAATTATCTCCAATCATCATATTAATCAAAACACAAAATAAAGATTCAAATAAACCAAAGGATTTAGAAAACCAAGAGAATCTAGAATCAACAACAATGAACTTCAATCTTCACATTCATCAAATACATAAAACACAAAACTCAATTAACCAAAAGATTCATAAAACCAAGAGAATATAGAATCAACAACAATAATCTTCAATCATCATATTCATTAAAGACAAGAAACAAAGACTTAAATAACCAAGGGATTCATAAACAAAGAGAATCAAAGGGAGTTCTTACAAAACATAGCAATCCAAGGAAAACCAATCCGATGAAGTGTTAATTGCCATCCAAAGCAATCCAATGAATCCAAGATTTTTATGATGTTTCTAACTACTCAAAAACTAAGGGAGAACAAGGGAAAAATCGCCTGGGGGCTGCTGGGGACGAGAGTGAATAATAAAACCCTAAAAATGGGTTTTTATACGAAAATCCGTAACTCCCGGATTTGAACAGACACGGCGGCGGCCGTGAGACGGCGGCGCCGTGGACGGCGGCCGCCGTGAGACGGCGGCGCCGTGGACGGCGGCCGCCGTGAGACGGCGCCGCCGTGAGGCCCCTTCGCAGAACATCTCCAAAACAGGCACGGCCCGCGCCGTAGGGCCGCGGCCGCCGTCTCCGCGGCGGCCGCCGTGGCACGGCGGCGGCCGTGAGATCAACTTCGAGATTTTTGCTCCAGTCGAGCTGAAATTACTTGAAACTTCTCGAATCCTGCACACGACGACAGTAAACCCAAAAAGATCATCGAGCATGTGAAATATAGAGCAAAAAGGTACGAAACGAGCTCGAATGCACAGCAGGAAAACTCATAAAATCATCACGAAATAGGGCTAAACAACCCCCCCACACTTAAATCCTTGCTTGTCCTCAAGCAACAATCACAACATTGACAGAAAATCCACAAGCGATTCTCCTCACCAAGCAAACACAAACCAATCCAAGTCCTTCAAGAAATCAATGTCCCCAATCAGATGTTCAAAGTTAAGGTTTAAAAATGCAACAACAAGGTGATACAACTCAATCCGATCAGACCCAATTCTCCGCTAGGGGTGAATTTCCTAATGCAATTTCCTTTACAATCATAACTCATTCCTTTTTCACATTCGTTCATTTTTCACATTTCACATTTCACTTCTCTTTTTTTTTTTTTTTGGGGTCAAGTTATTTTCGCTCTTAATAGATGGGCCATAATTCACGAGATTGAACTTTTGGAGGTGATCCAAAATATTCTCGTGTGGTTTCCCATGCTCATAATGAAGCCATTAGAGGAGCAGAGACCCAGATCTATCAAAAACTCAACAACCAACCAAACAATAAAACACAGAGAATGATATTAGGAATTTGCACTGAAAACACTCCCCCTAGCTTCTACCGGACAAATCACGTCAAAAGTTGCTCATCAGGGTGTTGCACCAAAACCTTAAACTAATTACACCATGTTGGGAACAAATCAATCATGACAAACAAGGACAACAAACAACACAAACACAATCCAGAATCGCCAATGAATCACTATCAACATGCGATGCACTTAAAAACAAGCAAGAAGACAAGATAAGGGGACCATTCGCCCCAACACAAGAAAGCCCAGGAATACAACAAGGAAACACCCACAGGATTTACAAAAACCAACAAACACCCCCCCCCCCACTTAAAATCTGGCACTGTCCTCAGTGCAAACAAAAAGAGAGGTGAAAGAGGAAACTTCCCTAAATACCGATCCAGTAGTGAGTCTGTAGTGTCCCACGATGTCTGCCTCTCTCTTATCCAAAGAACAAGCAGTCTCCAACGCAACAACCTGCACCAAACAGCAGAAGCAACAAAACACAACACAAACAAAACGAAAGAAAAACGAAACAAGAAAAAGCAAGAAAACATGGGTTGCCTCCCATGCAGCGCTAGTTTTTAAGTCGCCAGCCCGACTAAGAGAACCCCTTAACCAAAATCCGATTGAAGATCCAGCTGCCTTAGCGCCCTTGTAAACACATCTTCTTGAATTGCAGCTGCGGGTCCTCCAAATGAGTCCTCCATGCTCGTATCCTGGGATGGCCCTCTATCCACACATCCCACGAGATTGAATGACCCAACCTCATCAAGCTTCTCTTCTAGGAGCAAGGCACACAGAAAACCTTGCTCAATATCACCTTCCTCGTGCAGCTTATCCAGAGATTCCTGCTCAATGTCAGCTTCATCCTGCAAGGTAGCAAGGAATTCCTCCACAATCTCGTCCTCCTCCTGAAACTTATTAAGGAATTCCTGCACAATACAATCCTCATCCAAAGCATCAAATGTTTCAACATAAGAGCAGATTTGAATTAAGGAAGTGGGGGTAGTAGGTTTTTTATCAAAAACTGAGAATGTTACCGCTTTACCTACCCCTACCATACTTACAGTTCCCGTACCCACATCGATGCGAGTATGGGTGGTAGCCATAAAGGGTCGGCCAAGTAGCACGAGATGCCCATTCTCGCTTCTAATCCCTTTTCCCACATCTAGGACGACAAAATCAGCCAAAACTCTAATTCCCCTCACAACAACCTCAACATCCTCAACCAGGCCCCGTGGGCTACTAATATAGCCGTCAGCTAGCTCTATCTTCATATTCGTGCATTTCAGCCTTTTATTACCCAATTTCTCAAAAATATCAAACGGCATCAAATTGACTGCCGCGCCCAAATCAAGCATCCCAAACACCTTTTCAACCCCACCTAAGCTAATATCAAAAATAAAGCTACCTGGATCTCCTTGCTTGGGTGGTGGTTGGTCTCGTGCAACAGTGATGGGTGGCAATGGCTCACTGGGGCATTGGGTAGCCTTGATTGCCTGCACAGTTTTGCTTCTCCATCTCCCCATGGTTATTTGGGCCTTGTCCTTGACTACCTCAACGGCATGAGCTTGATGCGGCTGTTTGTCCTGGTTCGGGAACTTCCTGGTCGGCTGTTCTTGCTGCAGCTGATTCAGGGCTCCTGTTAGTTGCCCAACTGTAGTCTCGAGACGCTTGATTGTAGCCGACTGGGACTCCATGCTCTGCTTTGTCATCTCCATAAATGATTGCATGGTGTCCTCGAGAGACGGTTTCTGTGGTTGGACTTGCTTCTGAAACTGCTGGGGCGCATTCTGGTATTGCTGCTGCTGCTGAAAGTTCCCTTGCTGCTGCTGCTGGAAGTTCCCTTGCTGCATAGGGAACTGTTGATACTGCGGGGGCTGCTGCTGCTGCTGATAAGCTTGCGGGTAGTTCTGCTGCTGAGGAAAGGGGAACTGCTGCTGAGGTGGGTAAAACTGCTGCTGATTCTGATACCCAAATTGCTGAGGAGGGCGGCGGAATTGATTGCCTTGATTTGGTCCCGACCCTTGGCCAGGCGCTTGGTTCCTCCATCCAGAATTCTGCTGAGTTCTCCACCCCACGTTGGGATTCTGTTGCCCTTGATTAAACATGGGCCTCTGTTCAAATTGAGGTCTCCCCTGGTATCCCTGGGCAGCATAGACCTCTGCTTCCCCTTCAGGTGTGAACTCCCCCATTCGGTGGCACTCGTTGGTTCCGTGGCTAAAATCGCCACATATGCCACATCCTTCTGCTAGCGGCGCCTGAGCTGGCGGTGGTTGAACGGTTTGAGGCTCCACCTGATTCATTCTTAAATGCTGAACTTGCCTCATCAGGTCCGCTACTTGCTTCTGCAGCTCATTGTTTGGGGCTACAGCATGGGCTTCGACCCTCCTTCCTCTGACTGATTTCTGTTGAGAGCTCGCGGCCAGTGTGTTGAAGATCTCCTTGAGCTCATCAGCTGTCTTTCGGGCAATGTTGCCCCCAGCGGTACTATCCACCATGAACTGTGCCGTCTGAATCAATCCGTCATAGAAGAACTGCATCAACATGACGGGAGCCAACTGGTGCTGCGGGCACTGGCGGAGAAGCTCTTGGAATCTCTCCCAAGCCTCGTGAAGAGGCTCGTCAGCTCCTTGCATGAAGTTCATTATTTGTGTCCTAATCTCTTGCGTCTTGTGATTAGGGTAGTATTTGAGCATGAACTTCTCACTCGCCTCCGCCCACGTGGTGATGGAGTTTGGCGGCAAGGACAGCAACCACGTTCTAGCCCGGTCCTTGAGTGCATAAGGTAAGCACTTGAGCCTCAATTGATCCTCGGTGAGCTCCAGTAGTGGGAAGGTCTGCACTTGAGTGCAGAAGTCGCGGATGAACTGTAAGGCGTCCTCACTCGGCATCCCATAAAAGAGCGGTAGCAGGTTTGAATCGTTGGGCTTCAGATTATAATTACGGACCGCCGTGGGAAGCACTATCGCTGACGTGCTAGTGGCCCCAATAACTGGCCTGGAAAAATCTCCCATGTACTGGACGTTCTGCTCCGCCATGGTTTCTTGGTCAGGGTTGGGCCGAGCTTCTTTTTCTTCGTCAGAGTGCACAGAAGGCGTCTCCTCCACGGCTTCCAGGATGGGATCGGAAGCAATTCTCTCTTCACAGTTTTTCTCTTGAAACTGTGATTCCACAAAACTTCTCGAACTGGACTCGGACTCCTTCTCTAGGCTTGAAAGAACCTCCCGAGGTCGATGAATGTTGTCGTAGTAAGGTGCAAGCTTTCTCTTCAAGCTTCTACGTCCTTGCATACACAACACAAACAAACAAATCAAACGCACCGGAGGGAGAAAATAACCGAGTCAAAAGAAATAAACAAAAATAAACACGGAAAAAAATGCAACACAATCAAATGCCTAAAGCCTTCCCCGGCAACGGCGCCAAAATTTGACTCAACCCAAAACACCTAATGGATTGACTCGCAATCGTACGAGGTCGTCCTAGTGTAATAAGCTAACCCAAGTCGTCTCTCAAGGAAGGCTAAACAGGGCTTTGATTATGCTACGCACAGAAAACATGAAATAAACCTAAACACTCTAATCAGAAGTTTGGGTCTGACACTTTCTCTCCGATTAACTAATGCGTAATTAAAATAAAGCATATAAAGTTAACTAGGCAAAAGATAGAAAGCCAATAAGAATGCAAAAAGGCAAACAAAGCTAGGGTTCTAAACTAGCAATCTAGAAAGCAATCATCAATTCAACACCATAAACAACGATTATCTAGGCGAAATAACATATTAACATTTAATCAAATGAATGTTAAGCAAACACACACAATCAAAGAGAATTTCACAAGCAACTCAACGACGAACTAACTAGAACATGGCATTTGAACATTAACGAAATCAACTAGAGTTTCCAACTCCAACACTAAACCAAACGATCATAAACTTGTAAACATCAAAGATTAATAACTACCTAGGCAAGAAACTCAATCAAGCATAAGATTCGAATGCAAGAAAATCTTAATCTCCATAAAAGAAATCTCTAAATATTCATCAGCAAGAAAGGAAAAAGGTAAACAATAGCAACAAACTACGAATCACATAGATTATCTAAGCTCAACAACAATTATCTCCAATCATCATATTAATCAAACACAAAATAAAGATTCAAATAAACCAAAGGATTTAGAAAACCAAGAGAATCTAGAATCAACAACAATGAACTTCAATCTTCACATTCATCAAATACATAAAACACAAAACTCAATTAACCAAAAGATTCATAAAACCAAGAGAATATAGAATCAACAACAATAATCTTCAATCATCATATTCATTAAAGACAAGAAACAAAGACTTAAATAACCAAGGGATTCATAAACAAAGAGAATCAAAGGGAGTTCTTACAAAACATAGCAATCCAAGGAAAACCAATCCGATGAAGTGTTAATTGCCATCCAAAGCAATCCAATGAATCCAAGATTTTTATGATGTTTCTAACTACTCAAAAACTAAGGGAGAACAAGGGAAAAATCGCCTGGGGGCTGCTGGGGACGAGAGTGAATAATAAAACCCTAAAAATGGGTTTTTATACGAAAATCCGTAACTCCCGGATTTGAACAGACACGGCGGCGGCCGTGAGACGGCGGCGCCGTGGACGGCGGCCGCCGTGAGACGGCGGCGCCGTGGACGGCGGCCGCCGTGAGACGGCGCCGCCGTGAGGCCCCTTCGCAGAACATCTCCAAAACAGGCACGGCCCGCGCCGTAGGGCCGCGGCCGCCGTCTCCGCGGCGGCCGCCGTGGCACGGCGGCGGCCGCCGTGGCACGGCGGCGGCCGTGAGATCAACTTCGAGATTTTTGCTCCAGTCGAGCTGAAATTACTTGAAACTTCTCGAATCCTGCACACGACGACAGTAAACCCAAAAAGATCATCGAGCATGTGAAATATAGAGCAAAAAGGTACGAAACGAGCTCGAATGCACAGCAGGAAAACTCATAAAATCATCACGAAATAGGGCTAAACAGACATTCTTCAATTTCAGCAATTTGATGGAGAGACTTTGGCTGAAACATGGGAAAGATACCAGGAGAAGCTGAGGAAGTGCCCGTTTCATGGCTTTGATGAGGGGACTCTGTTGGTCATGTTTTACAATGCGTGTGGTGAGCGTGCGAGAATGTTTATGGATACAGCAGCTGGAGGTTCTCTGCTCAAGAAAGGGAGCTCGGAGGCAATGGAGATCATTGAAAGCATGGCTACTACAAGTTACCAATGGCCATCCGAGAGAGTTCAGTTGAAGAAAGTTACTGCTGCGTCCAGCTCAGATCTCATGGCATTGATTTTGACTCAGCTGGCAGAGATGAACTTGAAAATCAATGCTATGACTGTTGGCGATTCTGAGCCAGCTGTAGAGATCCCGACAGGCGTAGAAGACGTCAACTACATTAATGGCAGAAACTACGGGAACTTTCAGCACGGGCAACAGAGCGGGTATAATAATGGACAACAGCTTCATCATGGAGGGCGTCCACATCCGAATTTGGCTTATGGGAATCCGAATAACGCGCTCCAAGCTCCACCAGGCTTCTCTGTCACCAATGGAGTCATCAATGAAGAAAAGAAGCCTAATTTGGAAGAGCTGCTGATGAAATTTATCTCCAAGTCCGACAAAAGGATGGAAAAGCTAGAGTCCAATGCCGTTGCTGTGGGGACTCAAATGAAGATGTTCGAGACCCAATTGGGTCAAATAGCCACCGCCGTCAACAAACTCCAACAGTCGGGCAATCTCATAAACAATGCCAAGGTAAATTCAAAGGAGCAGTGCATGGCCATTGGGTTAAAGAGTGAAGTCACCTCAGATTGCAGCCATGGATCTCATGAGATGGAGAAAGAAGAGCTATCGTGGAGAGTTCATGAGGAAGGCCGACGACTCCCACCTCATCTGCGTCCTCCGGGGTGGATGCCGTTTCCCAGCGTCATTTTAAGATGGTTGATTTGCCAAGCGGGACTACACAGGAAGGGGCCATGACGGCAAAAGATGAGAGTGCACAGCTGATTGAGAAAAAATCTGAGGAGGTCACTGTTGAGGTTTCTGGCAGAAAGAAGGATGAAAAGCAAATAGCTACTTTGCCAGCAACTGTAACTATACCTTTCCCTCATTGCCATAAGAAAGAAAGGATGAAGGAGCGGCTCTCTAAGTTTTTAGAGATCTTTAAGAAGGTGAACATCAACATTCCGTTGGTGGAGATGCCGCAGTATGCCAAATTCCTCAAGGACATAGTCTCCCGAAAGAAGAAGTTGGGAGAGTTTGAGACGGTGAATCTCAATGAAGAATGCAGCGCAATCTTGCAGAGAAAGCTGCCGGTGAAGGTCAAAGATCCGGGCAGCTTCACACTTTCCTGCACTATTGGAGGCCAGCATTTCGGAAGGTCACTCTGCGATCTGAGGGCGAGCATAAACCTCATGCCTTTATCTGTTTTCCAGCAGCTGGCTATTGGAGAGTTGAAGCCGACATCAATAAGGCTACAGATGGCGGATAGGTCGGTCACTTATCTTCGTGGAATTGTGGAGAACGTGCTCGTGAAGGTGGGGGATTTCATTCTCCCTGCTTATTTTGTGGTTCTAGACATTGAAGATGACAACAAAATCCCGCTAATTTTGGGGCGTCCGTTCCTTGCAACGGGAAGAGCTTTAATTGATGTGGAGAATGGAGAGCTCACACTGCGACTGCATGATGAGAGCCAAACTTTCTATGTCTATGAACCATACCGCATCCACAAGGACGAAGTGCCCAAGAAAGCAAAGGATCCGGGAATGGTAAGTGTTGATGTTTTTAATACATTTGATACGGATCTTTTTTCTTGGCAGGACCCAGGTGATCGGAAGTTGAAAGGAGGAATTTTGGCTGGTAAGAGTGGAGCAGGGGGCAGCTGTTCGCAGCACTACATTACAACCCTTAATGAAGACCTTTTGATCTTGGTTATAAGAGCACACATTAAGTGGTGGAGAGGTGAGACGATTGACAAGCTTATGGTTGAGTACTTGTTTTGTTTGAACTGAGTGTAAACACGTCCATACACTTGAGAGTTGAGAGTTCTTATGTTCTTTTTCTTTTTGGTGAGGATTGCAAGTCATTGAGACCACAATTTGAAGTTTTTCATGAGTGTGATATCTTGATGATTGGAGATACAAATGCATGTTGGTAATTTTGTTGACAAATCTGAAGCCACAATGTTATCCACTTTTCTCTACGCTCTTGTTGATTCATTCTTGGTTCATCTTTGTTTTGTCCGAGGACGGACAATAGTTCAAGTTTGGGGGGTTGATAGACATGCATTTTTACCTCTTGGTGTGTCATTTTTGGTGTTTAGTTATGTTAGGTCCGGGGGGTCTCGAATAGGTGTATGGGGGGGAATACACCTATAGGCTATTTTTATGACTATCTACCAACCTCAATCAGAGGGATCTCAGTCAGAGATAGAAACGAAACTTTGCATGCAAACAAGACACCTGTTTTACCGAAATTAGTTTTGACCAACAGGGTTGACGACTGATACTGAAAGCTCTTCAGTAAAGAGTTATCAGTTAAGTCACTGGAACTTAACTGATCCACATAAGGGCTTCAGTCGTGTTTGCACAGATAGAGATGATATCTCTCTTCCTTACTATCAGAGGATAGTTCAGTCAGATTGATATCATACGCAGCGGAAATTAAACTTAGTTTCGAATAGTCTCGGTGGAGCAGATAGTTGGATTAGGGTTTCTCTTTGCTGTTAGTCAGTGTTCAGTTTTATCAAAGAAATAGCACAAGTATGAATGTAAAACTGAAAGCTGTAAATAACACAGAGACTTTTACGTGGTTCGGAAAAACTCTTTCCTACATCCACGGTTGGTTGATCAGACCAACAATCCACTCCGCAAGTGCTTGCCTGGTGCACTGCAAACCGTAAACTGAAGATAAACTCTCTTCAGCACCTACACACCTCGCGTAGGGTTTCCCCACCTACACACCTCGCGTAGGATTTCAGCACCTACACAACTCGCGTAGGATTTCCCTGCTAAGCACACCTCGTGCTCAGACTTCCCTTTCAGAGTTCAGAGTACCTTCCTGAACTCCGAGTCACTCAAACACTCTTATGGGGGAGAGGTTTAAACGAGTGCCAACTATACTTACAAAGAACAAGTTTTTTGAAGCAAGTTTGACCTTTGGCTTATGGGTACACAGATATATGCCTAGGGTCTAAGAAAATGTATGTAATCAGCAGTGACTGATTTTGGCTTTGGAATTCTCTTCTTCGATTCAAGCTTTGGGCGGTTAAGCTTTAGGCTGAGTAGCTATTTCGGCAGAGCTTCAGCTTATGTCGTTGAATCGGTGAAGATTGAAGTGATCCTCAAATGCTATTTGTAGGAGAACTCTTGAATAGTTCCGTTGGCGTAAATCATCCTCAAGATTTCTTCCGTTGGAGAGCAATTCGAATTTGGGCTGAGGCTTCAATCTTTGAGGTTCATTGTCTGTGTGGAAACGGCTCTCTTTGAAGGACAGGAGATGTGACATCTCTGAAAAGTAACCACTAGATAGGAATGACCTCTGCAGAGATAAGATATTGAGATATCTCTGCATTTAATGCGGCTGTACTTGAGCGTACGTGGCTTCCTCTGAACGTTGGAAGATCAGTCCTAAGAGGAATGTTCAACTGATACTTGACTTTAGTATCAGTCCATGGCGCGCATTAATTAATCAGTCTTCAACTGATTCTTCAACTGATACTTCAGTTGGTAACTCCAGTCTTCAGTCTTCAGTCTTCGTTCTTCAGTCTTCAGTCTTCAGTCTTCGACACCGCAACTAAACTAGAAACGAACTCTAACACTTGAGTTCAAAACGATTCTAGTCTATTACATTTAATTCCTATGAATTTTGGTATCATCAAAACAAGGGTTAGGATATTCCACAAGGTTCCCAACAATTTCCCCCTTTTTGATGATGCCAAAACCACACAGCAGTTCTAGACAACAAAAAGACTGAGCTCTCAGTACAAGTTCTAGACAAGGGGTCAAAACAGTTCCCCCTTAACAATAGAACCTAAACAACTTGTACTTAGAGCAAGAAAGAAAACAGTTCTAAAAAAATAGAACTTAAAGAAAACAGAAAAACCATAATCAGAGCTTGGACAAAGAGTCATTGTCTTCAGGGTGAGATCAATAAGAAGTTGTTGTTTTCATTAGGAGAGACTGATTAAAGCAACAATCTAAAATTACAACTTGAGAACATAAAAAGGACATTACAGAGTACTGCCATCCTACTCAAGGTACTTGATTGTAGAGTTTAAAGACTGCTTCCCATACCTTTCTGGCTTCTTTGGAATCTGGATGAAAGTTCCAAATTCTGCAGACGGCTCTGAATTCTTTCTTGATCTTCTCTTTGTCAACACCATTCCTGAACCTTGGTGGAGCTGCTACTTTCTTCTGAGGGTCAGGTATGCTTTGTCCATTAGCCTTCTGAGCTTCCAACATTTGATGAACAGGTTCTTGTTCTTGGAAATGCATCAGGAAGTACTTCCAGGCTTCATACCTGCGCTTCTTTTCGCCTTGAATATTTGCAAACACCATCCATTTGGTGTAGCGTTCCTTGAGTTGTTCCCACCAATCATTCAACTCTGACGGTATCCATTTATCTGGTCGCTCAAACTTTTCCAGATGAGATACAATCAGTCCACTCTTGAGATAATGCTCAAGCTTTTGACTTTCCTTCAGAGTTGAGATGAATTCGACAGTTTTCTTCTTTTTCAGTTCTGATTCACTTGAAGAGCTTTCTCTGCCTCGCTTTCTGCTAGCTTCAACTGAGGCGAAAGTGGGGGCAACCCTTGCAGTGATTTCCTCGGCCCTGTTTTCCACCCTGTTGAAAACAGAGGGGAGCATATCCGCTTCTTTTTGCATACGCCTTAATAAATCCTCTTCCCCCTTTTTGGCATCAGCTGGAGGAAGTCCGCTTTGTAGTTCTTGGAGATCAGTGAGCATCTTCTGAACGAGAGCTGAGTCAGGAGATTCTTTGGTTTGTTGGAGTTGTCTTTCCACCTTTGACAGTCGTTCCATGATGGGCTGAACTGACGTTGCAATGAGTTCCTTGACCTCGGTTCTAGGCATGAACGTCTGTAGGAACTCAAGTTCCATTTCCTGGAGCTTTGTAGTTAGGCTGATGTATTGCGTTTTCCTTTCAATCTCTGATTCGAGAAAGAGGGTGTACAATTCTGTGTGATCCTTTCGAATCTTAGGAATACCAGTCTCTGGATCCAGCATTTCAAGCTTGTATTCGATCAAATCCTTTTTCCGTGCTTTCATCCGTAGTTTGAGCTCATTAATCAACTCGGCATGATGGACCATGTCTGTTGTTGCCTGTTTCTCGACTTCTTTGAGCTTCTTCACGAACTTTTCACCATAGATTCGCTGTCGTTCGAGCTCGTGCTTAAGTGAGTCGATTTCAAACCGTTGATCAGCAAGCTGGTTCAGCAGTACATCCATTGGTCTTTCTTCATCATCAGCGATCCGCAATAGATGTCTGCGCGGCCGATTATGTTTCCAGAGTGTGAGGCGCGCATCAGTTTCTGCGTCCGAATCAAATAGAACAGGTCCTTCTGGGCGAGGAAGCTCGACGTGTTCTATTGGAACATCTGATTCGTCAGGATAGTTCTGCTCTTGCTGACGCTCTTCATCAGTCTTGGATGTGGAGGCCTCAACTTGATTGGATGAGGCAGGGCAATCTGTTCTTTCTTCAATAGATTGCGGAAGCTCTTGTTCTTGACTGATGTTCTGGCCTTCAGGTGGAATTGGCTCATCAGTGTTCAAGAGTGTTGATGAAGTCGGAGGAGACTTCAGGATGTCGTCAACTTGTTCTGGATCAGCATTGTCCGCTGATCTCTCTTCTTCTACAGAAGGAGGAGCATCAACTGCAGTGATGCTAGTCAGGTCCGCTTCAGCAGGAAATGTCGGATGAGAGGATGGTGGCTCCGGTTGACTGATTGAGTCAGTCATTGGTTGATCATCAATGGCAGGATCAGCAGCAGCTTCCTCCGGTTGTGGATTGTCATTAATAGGAGAGCTGTGAGCTGCAATAACTTCCTCTATGATGAGAGGCTCGTCCAATACCTTTGATGTCCCGGCATCGTCGTTTAGTGGCAGGAGGCGTCTGAATTGTTTGGACGAGTTCAAGTAATTCATGGCAAAACTGTCAAAATCATGAATTACGTCCCAAACATGTTCAATTTGAAAGAGGCTGATCAGAGTAGCCTCTTCCATCTCAAACGAGTCTTCAGCTTCAGGGCAGCGAAGACTGTTGATTTTTGGACATGGTGCTGTCTTCAGAAGAGTATACGTGAGAAGTCTATGAAGATCCCGGTAGGCTTCTAGAGACGTATCAACATCACCAATTATGCGTCGAAGGCGATTGGTGGCAATTTGTTGAACTTCAGACTGAAGTTCAACAGCTTCTTGAGTACCTTTGAAGATGAAGGTGGAGGCTGGTTCTGGTGCAGTTTCCATAACTGCTTTGCCTTTGGATCTTGGAGAGAATTTCCAAGGCATCTCAGTTGGTATAGATGGTTTCTTGGGGAGGATTGTACGAACACGTCGTGGCACATTTGTGCGAGGATTTGAAGGAGGTGAATCAGGGGCTTCAGAATCAGATGATGGAGGAGAAGAGATGTCGATTACCTTTGCCTTCGAGGAAGGTTTGGGATCTCTTCTGGCAATTTTGAAGAGACGCAGGTTGTCTGTGAATTTGATCATCTTAGGCCATTGCACATACTTGTGCTTCTTTGTCCCCTCGATAATGATCTGGGATACCCTGTTCCCCTGTCGGACCATCGTTGTCGGTCGTGTGTTGTGGGCTTCATTGTAAAGAAGCTTCATGTAAGCTTCTTCCCAGTTGAAGCATTCCTTCTTCACAAGAGCCGCCATGACATTCTTCTGCGGTTGAGAAGCTTTATTTGGAGTCCCTGTAGCACCTATCCAGCATTTCTGGATGATTTTGCCCAACATGGCAAACTTTGGATGTAGATGAGATAGAGTGATTTGACTCTTCGTAGATTCAGATTTATCCTTCAGTACAGTCTTGAGAGTTTCATTTGCTTCATCATCAGTCAGTGAAGAGAGTAGAAATCCGTTGTTGGGGAGATTGAACAATTCCCTGATAATTTCGGAGACGTTGAGAGTCTCCTCTATGCATTTTGCTCCATCAACGATGCTGACCTTTGAGATTAGTTCTCCGGCGTTGCTGAATCTGAGATTTTTGTAAAACTCTCTGACAGCATCGTCGAGTAAGTATTTCGGTTCACTTGTGACAAACTTCTTCCATCCATTCTGGAGAAGTATTTTTGAAACCTTCGTAAATTCCGGCTTCTTTTCAAACGATTCCTCATGCACTGTCTGTTCATATCTGACCTCTTTCTTCATTGAAGCTTCCTTCTCGTTGTCAGTCTTCTTCATATTAGTATTGGCCATCTCGAATAGAATATCTGTGAAGAGAATTTTGCAGAGAGAGAGAGATCTCACAGTAGATTGCTGTGGATTTTGAATGCTAGAGAGAACGTGCAAGAGTGATGGGAATGAGGAATGACAGTAGTGGAGAAGGTATGATCGTGGGAGATGAGCAGTTTCCTAGGGCAATCGAAAAGACGTGGGCGCGGTTTGAAATATGCGCGCTAAATCAATTACAATAATTTTTGACGTTCGTAGTAAGTGCCCGACAGTTAAATGCCTAGAAAGATGAGATATGCACAGATATAGAATATTTGTCATAATCACTTGCCGTAAATAGGCGGCGTATAGTGCATGCAATGATTTGAAAAGATATGCATAAAAGGAGATTTTGGAAATTGAAAGACTAAAATAGAACGCAATTTCACCAGTTAAGCATAATCACACATAGTCCCTATTTTTATTAGTCTAAGTAAAGGATTCGAACAAGTTCCCAACAAACAGTAAGGGCAACAGTCAAGTATTGATAAAGCTTAAACAGAGTTCCCCCTAAATAATATAACTCATACTCATTAAGTGTAAATAGGTAAGAGGAACAAAGATAGGATAAAAACGAATCTTCATGAACACAGTAAAAACCAATATGAACCAAGGATGCGGAAGATCATAACAAGGAAGGGCTAGCTAAGACAAACTAAGAATATCATATACAAAATAAAGAGTTTCTGTTTAGACGACATTCCTTGTTCTTTCTTAGTTGATGCGGAGTTGTTTGCTTGGCTTCCTTGGAGGACTTCCTTTAGGTTCTTCAGTCAGCTTCCCTTTTCCTTTCCTGTCCTCCTCGCGTTTGTCCTTGTTATTAGACTCAGGGACCTCGCTGAATATGTCCTGGATTTCCAGTTGCTGTTGGAGATGAGTGACAGTTGATTCAAGAATTGCAATCTTGACTCTTAGCTCATATGAAACTTCTTCTTGACTCAGCATCCTTTCTTCCAACATCTGGACTCTCTCATCAATGGTAGTTTCAGGAGGCTCTTGTTCTTCAGCCGGCGTCCCTTCTTCTGTAGCTTTGGCTGGGGCAGACTGATGAGGTGGAGTTTCATGATGGTCTCCCATGTCCTCATCCTTATCTTCTTTGAGAAGACCTCTGGAAGTGAGGTATAGTCTGAAGTTGGGTGCCCAGTCGTGGATGCCATCCTAAACGTTTGTGACTCTGAACTTCTCAAAGATGCTATTCTCCAGAGCTTCCATCTCACCATCATTGAGAACTTCATCAATCTCTTTGTATTGGGATTTGGGTAGGGTTTTGATGAAGATATAGAAGAAATAGCTGACGAGAGCTTGGAACTCTTCAGGATTCAGGGAGGCTAATATTGTAGGAAAAATGGTTGTGACACAGTGTTCGGACAGTTGTGTCACGAAGCTTTTGAGAAGGGCTTTTTGATTGACAAAGGTTGAGGATGAAGATGCAGCATTGACGTTTGAACCTTCGTCAAACTTTGCTTTCCTGTTGAACCCTTCAAGACAGTAATGGAAGAAACCTCTGAGAGGTAGTTCTTCAGATTCCGTCTCTCTGTCATAGGTTGCTCGAGTCTCCTCTGTCGGTTGATTTTCTTCATCTGCTGGAGAGACAGATGGAGCCTGTTGTTGAGGAGTTTCAGTGCTCGGCATTGGAACTTCTTCAGAGGATTTTGGAGCATCTTTTTCATGTTCCTCATTGTGGGATTTCTGAGGGGTGTCCAGCGAGATCTTGACTGGAGACGACACGCTTTCGAACTTTCTTTTGGTTGAGCCTCGAGTCTTGTATCGTGGCTCAGACGTAAGGAGAGGTATTTCAGTCGAGATACTGATATTTCCTCTAAGTGAACTTTTCTATTTTTCAAACAGATGGATGGTGGAAGACACTTGAGTAGTGTTCTTCCAGAAGCAAGGTGTCTCCTTAGCACTATGGAGAATGAGTGCTGAGACTCTTGTTCCTTGACGCAGATGTCTGGTGGAGTGAGACTCCTTCTTCTCTTCAGCGAGGATCTGAATGTAGGCCTTCTCCCAGTTGAATGGGCCTTTCTGCATCAGGGCGATCAGCACAAGTTTGTGTGGTCTTGAGAGGTGACCAGGGGATCCAAGAGTGCCAAACCAGCATTTCTTGATCATCTTCGCAATGGGTCTGAGATGAGTATGAATTCTTGAAATGCTCAGTACATTTGTGATGACGCGATCGGCAGGTGCATTGCTTGTCAGTGCTTCCCTCATGTGCTCAGTGGCTTCTTCGTCGGTGAAGAATGGAGCTGGTCCATCAGTTGGAAGATTGAACATATCTCTCACTGCTTCAGATATGTTGATGGACATCTTGGTTGATTCTGAGAAATCTTCACTTGTGAACACAGAAATCTCTGTTTTGAGTTCACCAGTCGATTCATCGCTCTTGATGTTGTCGTAGAACTCTCGGATGATCAGTTTTTCGAGAAGGAAACTTGGTGAGCATTGGACGAACTTCATCCAACCATGTCTACCTAAGATCTCATCGATCTTGTTGAAATCAGCATACTGTTGGAGTGACTCCAGTGTTGCAACAGATTCGTAACACACAACTTGTTGTGATGCTGATTTTCCCATTTGGATTTTATGAGAGGTTTTCTGCAAAAGTCTGAAGATTGATTCTCACAAAGATGGAACTGTGGATTCTTATTGTTAGTCTTGCAGAAAAAGGGCACACTCAAAAATTTTGCACACAAAGATTTATCTGAGATTGAGTAAATCTTTAGTCGAAGATGAAACATTTTTGAAGAAGGAGTGAGAGGTCGTGCTAAAGGCGGTTTCAATAAACATTTGAAATCCGTGCAAATGGAATCATGCCACGTGGATCACTCCGCTTTTTAGTAAAAAGGGCGGGTTCGTGTGATCGTGTGACAACCGTTTTAAAACAAATGTGCACGTGTCTATTAAATAAAATAAAGAGAATAAGCATTTAGACATGTCAGATTTAAGCACAATACAACCAAGAGTATTAAAGAAAAGCAGTCATAGATACAAGTGAAATGTTGAGAGAGGCTTACACAGTGATTAACACTAGTTTTGTCATTGTTTGAAGTGTAAGTTCCCCCTGAGTTTTATGACTGATTCTCCTTTGATTTTGAGTCCGTTGGCTGTTGTTGCATGCTCCTTTCTCGTTCCATCTTTCTTCTGTGCAGTAGTGATTCCTCACGAATCACTCTTTCAAAAACTTCTGATGTCGATTTGAATTTTGTCTCTGTTTCCTTAAGACGTTGAAGAAGTTCTTGTTCTGAGACTGAAGAAGTTTCAGTCTGTTGATCAGTCTGTGCTCCTGTACATCTCTTTTGTTTGCTTCGTCTTCATCTGAAACGAAGTGGAGCATGACGATCCTTCAAGCATCTTGCACACGATCAATCTCTTTGATGGTCCGTCTGTGCTCCCTAAGGAGATCTTCAAATCTCGATCTTAGGTGTTGATACTCTAGTCGTATTTGATCATATCTACTTGAATCTTCTAGTTGTGAGTGAGTTGGACTCATGTTCTCTTCTGGAAAGATGAATCTTTCTTCTTCATCGGAGTCCAATGATCCTAACTCAAATCCACTGATTCCTCGAAAATATGTATGAACATAATCGCCGGATGAATCCTTCCTGTTCCTGTACATGGTTAGAGAAAGCAGGTAGAAGCACACAGGAAATGGGAAAATGACACAACCAAGCAGACACAAGGGTAATCTCGAGAAAAGATTTTTGATCAAAAACAACGTCTCCCCCAAGAGGATCTAGTTCAAATAGAACCTAGTCAGAAACAGATAGTTCTTACGAACAACCTGCTCTGATACCAATTGTTAGGTCCGGGGGGTCTCGAATAGGTGTATGGGGGGAATACACCTATAGGCTATTTTTATGACTATCTACCAACCTCAATCAGAGGGATCTCAGTCAGAGATAGAAACGAAACTTTGCATGCAAACAAGACACCTGTTTTACCGAAATTAGTTTTGACCAACAGGGTTGACGACTGATACTGAAAGCTCTTCAGTAAAGAGTTATCAGTTAAGTCACTGGAACTTAACTGATCCACGTAAGGGCTTCAGTCGTGTTTGCACAGATAGAGATGATATCTCTCTTCCTTACTATCACAGGATAGTTCAGTCAGATTGATATCATACGCAGCGGAAATTAAACTTAGTTTCGAATAGCCTCGGTGGAGCAGATAGTTGGATTAGGGTTTCTCTTTGCTGTTAGTCAGTGTTCAGTTTTATCAAAGAAATAGCACAAGTATGAATGTAAAACTGAAAGCTGTAAATAACACAGAGACTTTTACGTGGTTCGGAAAAACTCTTTCCTACATCCACGGTTGGTTGATCAGACCAACAATCCACTCCGCAAGTGTTTGCCTGGTGCACTGCAAACCATAAACTGAAGATAAACTCTCTTCAGCACCTACACACCTCGCGTAGGGTTTCCCCACCTACACACCTCGCGTAGGATTTCAGCACCTACACAACTCGCGTAGGATTTCCCTGCTAAGCACACCTACACACTAGGGGAGAGGTTTAAACGAGTGCCAACTATACTTACAAAGAACAAGTTCTTTGAAGCAAGTTTGACCTTTGGCTTCTGGGTACACAGATATATGCCTAGGGTCTAAGAGAATGTATGTAATCAGAAGTGACTGATTTTGGCTTTGGAATTCTCTTCTTCGATTCAAGCTTTGGGCGGTTAAGCTTTAGGCTGAGTAGCTATTTCGGCAGAGCTTCAGCTTATGTCGTTGAATCGGTGAAGATTGAAGTGATCCTCAAACGCTATTTGTAGGAGAACTCTTGAATAGATCCGTTGGCGTAAATCATCCTCAAGATTTCTTCCGTTGGAGAGCAATTCGAATTTGGGTTGAGGCTTCAATCTTCGAGGTTCCTTGTCTGTGTGGAAACGGCTCTCTTTGAAGCACATGAGATGTGACATCTCTGAAAAGTAACCACCAGATAGGAATGACCTCTGCAGAGATAAGATATTGAGATATCTCTGCATTTAATGCGGCTGTACTTGAGCGTACGTGGCTTCCTCTGAACGTTGGAAGATCAGTCCTAGGAGGAATGTTCAACTGATACTTGACTTTAGTATCAGTCCATGGCGCGCATTAATTAATCAGTCTTCAACTGATTCTTCAACTGATACTTCAGTTGGTAACTCCAGTCTTCAGTCTTCAGTCTTCGTTCTTCAGTCTTCAGTCTTCAGTCTTCGACACCGTAACTAAACTAGAAACCAACTCTAACACTTGAGTTCAAAATGATTCTAGTCTATTACATTTAATTCCTATGAATTTTGGTATCATCAAAACAAGGGTTAGGATATTCCACAAGGTTCCCAACAAGTTATGAGGATTTTGTGTGTTTGTTGATTTATTTGAGCTTATATTGGTTTATGGTCAAGAACTTGTCACTTGCTTGTTGTTTGAACGAATTTTCAGAAATAATGAAACAGAATTTGGAAGAATTGGCTGAAATACAAGTTGTAGAACGTCTCGAGAGGAGTTCGTGAGCACAAACGGATCATAAATCAAAGTTTGGACGAGAGAGAACGAGCCAAAACAAAATCGCTGCGCGAAGTTGTCAGGAGTTCTGCTTCGTCACGCGGGCCAGCCATGCGGCCGCGCGACGTGGCCGCGCGAGTCGCCGTATTTCCGCCCAAAATTCGTTTTTTAGCGATTTTGGGTAATTTTTGAGAGCTACAAGACCTAGGGCATATAAATACTCCCCAAGAACTTATTCTCTGCACCTTTTATCATCTTTTATCATATTTTACTTTTCCTGAGAGCTGAGAGAGACGGAGAACGGAGCGAGAGCAAGAACTGAAGATTCTCAATTTTACTACGGTTTTTCTTGTTGAATGTTTATTTATTTGATTGAGAATTGTATTCTAGTTCATATGTCTATGTGTGGCTAGAATCCCTTTTTCCCAGGGTTTAGGGAGTAGACATGATTTGAATTTCTGACTGTTTGATTCAATTAATTGAGATTGTTATTCCTTTTTATGTTCTTGTTATAATTGTTTGCTTTATTGATTGGCCACCAATTTAGCATAATAATAGGTTTTAATTTGATATCGGGAGATGATAATTATTACCTGAACTAAGAACATAGAACACATATATTTAATTCTAAAGGGAATTGATATTTGTGATGGCGTTAATCCTAGGAACTTTTAGGAGTTACATGTTAGAAGTGTGATCCAGGGATGGTAGCCTTGCATGTAATCAACGGTTTGTATGCCATGGGAGTGGGTATGAACTAGCTTAGAGATTGCCTTAGGAATCATCTGATTAATTGAATTGAACATGTTAGTTAGGAGAATCTGTTGAAACCTTTGCCTTGGGAAATCTTCTCTTATCTGTTTCGCAGCTTGATTTATTTTGTTTCCTGTTCTTTATTTATTTATTTAGTTTTTAAACCAAAACTCTTAATTTCGTTTGTCCAGATAGAGTAGAATAATTTAGGATAGGAATTGGTAAATTCAGTCTCTGTGGAATACGAGCTTGCTTGCTACTGTACACAATTGCACCCGTACACTTGCGGCGTGTTAAAAGAAATTAGCGAACAGCAGGGCCATCATCTGCTCCGCCAACACAAAGTTTACCGGTCCACCACGAGATATGGGGACCAAGCTTGGTAGATCAGACCCGGGAGTCACCAGTGCAGATCTCTGAGTAGTGACATTTTGACCCGTCAGCGGGGTAGTGGAGACGTTGTGAAAACCCGGCGGAGTGGTGAAAACAGTGCTAGCTGGTAGACTGTTGAGCAGTGAAGTAGGTATCTCAGTGGTGCGGACACCGGAGTTCAGCCCAGTGTTATCAAACTCATTCTCGAGAGTGCGGTGAACACCAGAAGAGTCCATAGTACCTACATGTAAAAAATGTGAGAAAATATTTCGAGTAAAAAATAGATCAGACCATCCGTTGTCAGAGGAACCCAAAATATAGAATGTCCCGAACACTGGCGCGAAGGCCATTAAGAGATCCCATGAAAAATACCCCCGTGTACTAGGAAATAAACTCAGGACACGGATTAAGATGTAAACAGAGGGAACGATGGAGATTTCCCCTTAGATTTGGAGTCAAACTCGTAAGACAGAACATATCACTCAATAAACCAACCGTGAAATCCCAAACAACACCAAAAACAGAGCATCAATCAACAGATCGTTAGCAAAATACGTTAGATCCGTACGAAAATCATAAATTATGCAAAGAAACATAACAATCGCACACAATTATCACAATTATGTGTAAAATAATCACAAATTAACACCCGATCTTTAGTTTCCACCACCTTCCCAACATGCACATGCAAGGAAAATCACAAAAATCACAAATCTCAAAGGTTCGTAAATGGATCAGCCCGAAAAACATGATTATCCATCCAGATTCGCTTGGGTATTCGGATCATTGGCTTAATTGGGACCTACGCACGCAAATCCGATCGTAATTGCAAATCTGCATGCGCAGGTGGTCGTAACTCACGCCTTAACTCAGATTTCCCACAGACGGCGCCAGCTGGTGAATTCTAAATGAACATGTATGAAATTAATCGGTGTATTATTGCTGAATTGTGAATTATACCTAGTATTGATTGGAAAAGCGAGAGAGAAATGTTAAGTCGTTGAGAGCACGAAAGTAGGATTGTAGTAATATTGCAAGTGAAGATAGCGTCCTTTACAGAGTGTGTGTGCATGGGTATTTATAGATTACACGCTAGGGGTAAAATAGTATTTTCGCCTTCGAAACATGCTCCCCGCGTGGTCGAGGGCATAATAGTAAAATTGCCCCTAGGCGGGCGATTTCTCTGCTCTTTTGGTGATTTCTCTGACGAAGGCCATTCCTCTAGCAAGAGCCATTCCTCTGGCGAGAACCATTACTCTGGTATAAGAGCCATTTCTCTGGTAAAGGCCATTTCTCTGACGACATCCGTTCCTCTGACGAGGCTCGTTCCTCTGATAGAGACCATTCCTCTGCTCTGCACATATTACTCCTCATCACCATACAAAAAACCAAACAAAATGTCACATCTTCCTACGTACCCCTGACTGCTATTGCCGTACACCTGACCATGAAAGAGAATAATTCAGTAAAACATACTACTATGTGTAAGAACACACTTAGGGATGATATAAGAGGATTAATAGTCTGATTATAATTCACAAGTCAAACAAAATATATACCTGATCAGTCCAATACATGTAATAAAACACACTTAGCCCATTCCTCGTGAACTTCATCAATTTCAACTTGAGAATAAGCTACATTCGTAAACTGTAAATAAAAAATAGTGATCAAATGTAGTTTATTAAGAATGTTACATTAAAATATGAGTATATATTTATAAGCACAAACATGAGAAATCTCTTTTTCTCTATCATGAACAAATTTAAATTTCAAACTACTAGTTTTTATGATGGAAGCTGAGCTTAATCACCTGCATTTAACGGCATAAACACCAAAACAGAATCCTTCATCATAGAATTGATGGCTGTTTTTGTGTGGTTTCAAGTAGATTGGGCAAACACTACGAAAATTCAAAGGTTGTGGAGATGGGGATGAAGTTTTACAAGCAAGAGGAGTTTATCATGCCTTTAATTAATCAGGTAAATCTACCAAAACAAGAACCAATCAGCAATATAACACCAATTCTATTCAATAAATGCAATATAGTAACAGACACAAAAAAGAAGGCATATAAAAGGGAGAACCGCACAAAAGTTTTCATATTCCAGATGCTACTCTAATTAAGAGAATCATGAGCTCAGTATGGCTCATATCTCCCATTCATTATCAAGGCAAAAATTGCGCTTTACGTAAACTAGTGTGTAACCCGTCGAAATTCGACGGGTAATCATTTTACATTATTATTATCATTGTATATTGTATATTATTTATAATTATAATACTCTCTCTGTCCACAAAAAATAATCTTTTTTTACCGTTTTGAGATGTCCACAAAAATGAGTCTCTTTCTATTTTTAGAAAATTTCTATCACATGGTGGGCTCATTTCTCCACTCATAATACAATAAATTATTACTACCTTTTAAGTTGCACTCTTTCTTCACTTACAATATATAATCTAAACCATTTTCATTAAAATCCATGCCGTCCCCTTCTTGGACTATTTTTGATAGACGGAGGGAGTATATAAAATGGCCTTTGTATAAATTATTTTTTAATTAATTTTATTTGATCAAAATAAATTGATGGTACAGTTGAAACTATAATAATCTCAATAATTTTCGCCAGTTATATGTTAATTTTTTATTGAGAGTTAAATAAATTGCCTTTTTATATAAGTTTTTATTTGATGAAATTTCATAAAAACTTGATGTGAGGTTGGAGATTTTAGAACAATAAGAAGAAAAAGATTTAGGCGTATTTGACATGGGATATGATGAAGGATTAATACATCGTATTTCTTATTAATCATATATAGATATAGATTTACTATAGGAGTATAATTTAAGACCACGTCTTATATGTGAACATCATCTCATTCGAACCTTACAAGACTTTTGAGCATCATCTTGTTTGTAGTTTGAAATATCACATTGGACTTTTGTACGTCTAACTTCTAATCATTATCTTATCTGAAGCTTGTTATATGATATTTGACTTATGAGTATCATGTCATCTGCAGCTTGATAAAACCTGACTTATGAGCAATATCTCATCTAGAGCTCATAAGACCATAATTTACTTGTAATCATTATCTCGCGTGGAACTTAAAAGACTATAATTGACTTGTGGGTATCATTTTATCCATATTTTGATAGATGGAGCTGATTTTTAAACATCAATCATTTGGAGTTCGAAAGACCGTAGCTGAGTGCTGAAGATTATCTCATTTGAATATTAAAATGTCGAAATTAAGTTATGAGACTGATCTCGTTTGGAGATTGACAAACCAATTCTAACTTATGAGCATCATATTGTTTGGAACCAAAATACTCGTAAGACCATAATTGACTTGTGAGCATCATCTCGTCCTTAGTTTGATAGACCGGAGTTGAGCACTAAGCACCACTCATTTAGAGCTTGAAATACCTAAGCTGAGTGGTAATCATTATCATTATCTCATTTGAAGTTTAAAAGGTTGAATTTAAGTTATGCGCATCATCTCGTTTGGAGATTGATAAATCACTTCTAACTTGTGAGCATCATATTGTTTGCAGCCAAAATTGAGTTGTGAGTACATCTCTTATGAAGTTTGATAGATCACCTCTGACTTTTTAACATTATCCCGTCTGGAGTTTGAAATATAAAAAATGAATTTTGAAAATCATCTCGTCTAGAAAAGAAGCATATACCTAGCGAAAATTGCTTATAAATTAATTGGTCAATTTGTATTGTCATTAATTTAATAAAAAAAAAATCACGTTGAATAACAAAAAACTTATGCAGTTGGCATATCAATATGAATTAGTTTTAATATATTAAGCCAAATTTTATTTTATTTATATTTGTTTTACATAAAAATATTGATGTTTAGAAAATTATCTTATTAATAGACAATTAGAATGTTCAACCTTCTCAATGTTGGTATTGTGGTAAACTCGTCATTTAAAAAAAATTGAATTAGATAACTTAAATTTAGAGTTTTCACATCTACGCTAAACTGAATTTCCCTCCAACCTATATCAAATAATTTAATTTTTCAATCTGATTATTGGCTAATATCCGATTAAATCAAGTAACATTTTTAATTCTGAAAAAATCAGTAATAATTCATACTGAAGTTGGTTGATTTGATTTTATAAAAAATAACAAAACTAAATTATTATAATTAATTAATTAACTATTTCAAATAAATTGTTATTGTACTATCCAATTAATCTAATAAAATATTATATGTTGTTATACATAGTTCTTTTGATCATAAATTTAGTTTGTCATTTAAAATAAAATCATAGAAAAAATCGGTGTGTAATTTAAAATGAAGTTAGAAGATCTAAATAAAATGATATAATTTGAATCTCATATCAATTTTTATCATTCTATTAAGATATAATAACATTTTTTGTCATTTTATTAAGATATAATAGAGTATATTAGTTTACGTGAAGCAAATCAATTTTATTATATTAGTTTATGGACTTCTACTGGCTAAATCATTATTAGTTAAACTAAATTAAAAATTGTTGGCAAAGAGCCAATCCTCCACATGGGTTCGACTTTGGCCTTATCTGAAAATTGGGTTTGTTTCTAAATACTTGATTATTTTTTTTTGTCATAATTATATGCCCCTCTGTCAAAAGAGGTATAAACTTTCTCTTAACGTCAATGAAGATAAAGGATTGAATTTTGTTGCCCTACATGAAAGATCAAAATTATTTATGTTACATAATCAATGTTCTGCTTGAATAAACTAATTATTTTCTTTAAAAAGTAAATTATTTCAGCCATATAAAACATTTCACATTCATCGATTACAATCATCTCAAAGCATTCTCGGCCTAATAAATCACACTTTTATTCCTAGGCTCAATCCCCATTCATACATTCCTGAAATTGTTGCTTGCAATTAAAAAATAAAGCTGCAGAGAAAGCATCATCAGTCTTATTTCACCCTCTAGAGTTCTCTATTATGCTATTGCTTAGTGTGAAACAATCATTAAGCTTTCTAGTGTGGCAAGTAAACTTGCACCAAAAGTTGACTTGTGAGGCTAGAACCCGATTATCATCAAGTGACAAAGATTACATGTATAGCACTATATATACTTGGAATGCTCCCTCCATTGTGTTCATCTTTTAGAATCTGGAATATTAATTCATCTATTTTCAAGTCCATGAACGACTCTTTTAGAACTTCATTTTCAGTTGATGCTGCAGTGACAACTGAGAAACAATCTAAGATCTTCACATCTTCTCTTTCATTGCTCAGGATACCTATAACTATCTTTGGACCTCCATTCTCCCTAAATATTTCAGTAGTTTGAAGATTTGCACAAACACATCACAATTATACGATATTTCCTACCCATCGAAGTAAGCCAATTTTTTCTGTATTGTCCACAACATAACATATTGTTGATATTAATCTGAAAATTGGTCTGCATAAATATCTTAAGGGTAATTTTAAACATAGCCCCCAATTTTATCACTATAGCCTCTTATTTAAAAAAATTATAAAAATAATTAAATTGTACTATTATATCCTTATAGCCCCCATTTCATCAGAGAATGCCTGTTATGGATTCTTATTTTCTCATACATGAAGTAATCGTGGAAATCAGAGAGAAATTTCCTGAGTCTAGATAAAATAAACAAGATGAGCGGATGCTCTTTGATTGAAGGCAATAACGAAGAAATCCAGCTTTCACATATGTGGATAAATGGAATTCGTAAATGAAATGGAATTCGTAAATGTGGAAACATAAAGTGCTTTTAGCAGAATATGGTAAGGAATGCAACGTAGGCAAGATTTCAATTAATGTAGCCAAAAATAAGATTAGATTGTCAATTACAAGAGTAACAAATAATCAACTCACTATGAAAGAGACACATACATCAGGAGTAAGCCACTAAACTATCTATTAACACTAAAAACGCCACTAAAATGAGACTCAAAGCACACAGACAAAATACTGTGGTAGTTTATTTAAGCTTTATTTAGGTGCAGATTGATAAATAAATCAGTTCCCAAAAGGTTTTAGTTTGGGAATAGAAAATTAATAGTAGCTCCATAATTTATCTGCAGAAATTGAAAAGTCCTCAGAAAGTGATTTATAATCTCAAGAATTTTACAATGTAGTTTCTTTAGGTTGGTTAGGGATCCAAATATCACCCATAGGTCGACAAATTGTCTTCAAAGAGACCATCATATAACCTCAATATTTCATCCACAGTTACGGAGGGTGATGGATAATGCACAATTTCAAAGTCAATTATAAGATAAACAGAATACTTATCAGTGATCAACACACCAAAAACACTGTTATTACATATGCATAGATAGATGACTTAATATGAAACTAAGAATGAACTCTGATATTCATCCAAACTATGAAACAGACACGAAATGCAGCAAACGAGACCCGAGGATCGAGATGTTTATTACTTTACTTAACCAAATGCATCAGACCATATTAATCAAGCTTCGAGTTACTTCAAACAATCCATATTTTAATTTAATTCAGAATTTGAAATATGAAAGATTTGGAATTTAATTTAGTAAAAGTTGGCACCTCCCAAGTCTCTATTAATCTTCTATATCAGACAATGTGTAACAATGTGCCTCAAAGCAATCAAAAATAGTTGATAAATGATAACTAGCTAAAAATGTCTTTAAATAATCTTAACAATAAAAAAGAGAAGGTCAAAGCAGAACTCGCAAAGGGCTAACAATCATCTTTCCAGCCACATTCCACAAGCTAATTCTCTAGTAATACATACTTCAGTCGCTCTTTTTCTCCTCTCTCCACTAAGTAAGAAATCACCAATTGATCAACAAAAATAAATATCTAAATCTCCAAAATCCTAAATCCTGTCTCAACAGTTCACTGTGTAAATTTTCTGTACACTGAGCAAATCCACTCTTAGAAAACCCACCAAAAAGATGATATTTTTTTTTTCATTTCTTCATCTTTTATCTCTCTCTAACATATACGATGCAATCTTGATTGTTTGTTCATAGTTTTCTTTGCCGCTTTTCCGTTGATGGGTTCTTCTTTTCTGATTTTTGAGTTGGATCGTTTAAGATTCGTTGAACTGTATAAACCTGTATAAATTTAGAATGGGGGCTATAAGGGTATAATAGTAAGATTATAATTATATTTTTAATTTTTTTAAATAAGGGGCTATAATGAGAAAATTGGGGGCTGTGTTTAAAATTACCCATATCTTAATTACTCCAAAAAATAGCTTAAGTCTATAAAGCAAAAAAGATTTATTACATCACATTCATGAAACTCAAACTTTAGAACTATTTCCATCTGGAGTGTAAAATTGAACTATTTCCATTTGAAGTACGAATAGGAAAAACGGCAAAAACTACCTAAACCATAGCACAATTTTTCGTTTTACAACTCAATCCATATTAGAAGCTATTACGTCCACTTCTATTGTGCTACCATTGTATTGATCTCGACTCTTGAAGAGCTTAGTCTAAGGACCACTTATATTGTGCTACCATAGTGTTGATCTTGACTCTTGAGGAGCTTAGTCTAAGGAATGATATCTAAACATATTATCAGGGTATATTTAAGTCCAAATTACCAACCATAGCCTTTTTTAGACATATACATCTATTACAATATACCCAACACACATATATATATATATATATAGATATATATGTAGATAAAATACTTAGTAGTGGTGGAGTTATAATATTCTTCTAGAAACTAAATATGTTTATCAATCAACAGTTTATCACACATGACTAAGAAGCCTAAGACAACATGTTTGAACGACTATGGTTTGATCATCAAATTTATGTATCTTGAGCTAAAAATTCTTTGACGTTTTGCTTTTTTAGGGAAAGTACAAGGAAAACATACTGCAATTCAATTTTAAATATATATGTATATATAGACAGGGAAGGGATCAAAAAAGAAAGCTAAATGTAGGAAGAATAAAGAATTAATCCTATTCATTGATTCACGATAATCATACGGTCCCAATTTGATGGATTTGATCTCTTTATTTTAGGCAATAAGGGTTAAAATGTAATTCCCTTATTCAATCAACGTGTTATTCTTATATTTAAGTCAAACATGATTAGTTTATTTTTGGAAGATAATATGCATGCCTATCATTACGTTTTTAATTGTTTGTTATTTTTTTATTTTTATTTTCATTCAACATACTTTTTATTAGTAATAAATTTAATTTCAACAATTCTGCAATTCTTTTTTTTTTACTAATATTTGGCTTATTTGTTTTAATCCGTAAAACATTGTTTTTTATTCATCCAAATTTTCTTTTTCTTCAAATAAGTTTAATGTGTAATCACAAACTAATAAAATCTTCCCCTAATTTATATATATTTCTATCCATTAATTAATTATGCATGCAAAATTTAAGTCCTAATCGCTCAAATAAAATTAGTAATTTATGTAGTAGCATTTTATTTTTCTTATTAGTGTGTTTGTACCATATTGACTTTTTCATTAGTATGTTTGTGTATTAAGAGTTATTTCAAAACTTGTAAATATTAATTTTCGTTCTTTATGCAATAAATAATACTAATTGTATTGTATTGTTCAAAATGTACGTAAATAAGAATTATTTTTGCGAATAAGGATATTAATTTGCTGAATAATTTTCTTTGTGCGATAAACAAAAATTATACATTATAGAATATTGTTCTAAATGTACCTAAATAAGAATTATATTTTTGCGAATAAGGATAGTAATTTGTTGAATAACTTTCTTGGTACGATAAACAATAATTATATTCTATTTGAATATTGTTAAAAAACGTACCAAATAAGAATTATATTTTTGCGAATAAGAATAGTAATTTGTTGAATAACTTTCTTGGTATGATAAACAATAATTATATTCTATTTGAATATTGTTCAAAACGTATCAAATAAGAATTATATTTTTGTGAATATGGATATTAATGTGTTGAATTACGTAATCGTGACTCATAAATTGTGAATAAGAAAAATAATTTGTTGAATAAAGTAGTATTATTCATGAATATATCGTATTCGAATATTGTTCAAGACGTATCGAATAAAAATCATATTTATGTGAATAAATTGTTTCTGCCTCAAATTTAATTATATAAATAATAAATAAAAAAACATGACATATACCACACATAATTTATATACATTATAGAATTATTAAAAGAATAAAGATCAAATTTATTTGAATAAACTACAAAAGTTAATGAATATACTTAGAAAATTTAATAATAAACTACATAATATACCGAATAACCTATAATCAAATATTAATTTTGTACAAAAACAGAATCCTAGATAAATTGTATCTGCCTAAAATTAAATTATTATAAATAATAAATAAACAAATATGACGTGACCACACATAATTTATATGCATTATAATATAATGAATTTATTTGAATAAACTACAAAAGTTAAAGAATAAACTTGGAAAAGTTATGAATAAACTTCATAACATACCGAATAGCGTATAATCAATTTTTATACAACAACATAATCTTAGATGATAACCTGTAATCACTACATCCTGTGATGATAATCAGAAAACTAATTTTAAATCCAAATTCCATTCTAATGAAATCCTGATGATGGGGACGAAGCTTCCCCAAATTGAATACTAGTACTATAAATTTATGAGCATCATGACTAATTCTTTCTAGATTAGGTGAAAAGTCAAATTAATCAAATCAGACAACATATCATAAAAGAGGCAAATTATTGGGAAGAAGGAACAGAAGGTGTATGAGTATCAGGCACGAGGGAGTTGGCGAAGTCTGGTCACCAGCTGGTGCAATTGATGAGGCCATTGAGGATCGATGCGGATGGGCTTAACTGTAGATGACTGCTCATTTCCTCTCCATGTTGCTGCTGCATCATTATCGTAATTCCTATTCGCTTTCTCCTTAGATTTGTTGGCTGCGGCCCTCTGGAGCGCCCTCAATAGATCGGAACCACTCAGCCGCTGCTCCGCCTCACTGCCTTCGTCTATGCCGACGGCCACTAACTGACGCTTTGGCTTTGGGGCGGAGGAGATGCCGCCCAAGGACAGGGGTAGGGTTCGTTTAGGAGGAGACGAATCGCCGTTCGTTTGGGAGGAGATGCGTCTGGTGTAGGGTTTTCAAAGTGAGGAGTTTGTTTGGAAAGACGTGGGTGGGAGAGAGTAAATTCCTTAATTACACGCGTAAATTTAGGAGCGACAGTTCAGTGAATATTGAAACTGACACAAACACCCCTAAACGTATTTTTCACAAATTTTTTAGCTTATTCAGAAAAAATAAAAACGGGATTAATAATTAATTAGATGTAATCCTGGCCATTAATCTATTCAGATTGTATGGTTAAGATTAATTCTTTAATCTTTAGACAAAGGGGATTCTTTGTAGATCCCCACCCTATATAGACATATATAAAAGTGAGTTTGCTTTTACTTCGCTTCTCAATTCACAGAAAAAATATAACCAGATTGACAAACCACATTAAATATTTGATTTTTAAGATTCTTGGATAAAAAGTGCTTTGCTTTTAATTAGGCTAAGCTACTGGTGTGCTCATAGTGAGATTGAGTGACCAAATATATTCATTCATCTTTAAATTCTCTTGTCAAACAGAAACACACAACAGAATCCAACAACACAAAAGAAACAGACTTCAAAGGTATCAGGGATAGAATAAATTATACCTCATCGTCAGCCTCTTCTTCATCCTCCCCATCCTCTTCAACATAATAACAATTTGTATTTTCTTTACTCATTCCTTCATGATTCAAACACCAGATTCCATATTACAAATACAATTCTCAACACGCAAATACGCAATGCCACCATATATCAATTACAGCCAGCCATCACAGGTTACATTCTACATATGAATGTGTTGTGTCATTTGCTATATATTATCGGGAGCATCTCTAATTAACATGTCAGAGCAAGATAAAAGCTCAAAGAATCCTCACTTGAAGACATATCAGCCAGCAATTTTAAATACATGAAATGCATATTTTTTTCTATTACATTACTTCCCAAGCACCCTATATCTGGGAGTAATCAAGGATAAGAATATAAAATAAAAGGAGGAAGGAAAAACCACATTAAGAAAATAAGACACCAAACTCCTCTTGCATCCATCTATCAAATACAAATGACAATTCTTACATCTTTTCTTCCAATTTTCTCCAACTTACCTAAACCACAGAAGCCTTGAATCTTCACCCCCACAATTTAAAAGAAGGGCCAGGGAGAACAGTTGATCAGAGCCATCATGTTATTCTGGTGAAAAATTAAATATTGTCTATATACAATAAAAAGTCATTTAAATATCTTATGCTTTACCCATTCAGATTAGAACTACAAAACACAGACAATATCTGGGTAAATTCGCAGAGAATAAAAACACAAGATTCATTGAATAAATAAATAGATGACCACACATATTTATCTTTGAAACTATACATTCAATCAAAAAAGGATTAGGCAAAAACTAACTTGTAACTGAAAATTTTGGCGTACATGACTTTTTCCTCTCGCCGGCGTGCAAACTTGTTTGGCTTAAGGGGAGGGCTGTGACGGGTATGGGGTAGATGGTTCATTTCCTCATTCATTGAATTTATACAAAAGATCAAGGTTTTTGAATAGTTTAGAAATATAAATTGAGATGAAATTAGGGAGAAAATTAACATGTAGAAAATCAAGTACCTCTCAAATTTGATTAATCACAAACTGATTCGTGAATCGTAGATGGACACAGCGAGGGAGATTGTTTCGGTGATCGACGAATTTGAATGCTGAGATGCGAGGAAAATCTTTGAGCTTCGTGAGATTTGCTGAGATTGAAATTTGTATGTAGACTAATTCATGAAACTTTAGATGGACTCGACAAATTACGTGGGTGATTGACGAAGATGCAGAGTGAAGATGGAAATTGTTTCGGTGATTGAAAAAGATGCAGGGAGAAAGATAGCGATTGTTTCTGGAAGAAGCTGCAAGGCGAGAGAAAAATAAAAAATAATTTTGAAGGCACGGTGTGAGGAATTGAGAGCTGAGACTACCCACAGTCGTGTGACACTCACCCAACCCAATCTTACTCCACTTTTTAATAAAATATTCATTTCTCTCTCATCCACCTACACAACCCACAACCTAACATAATTTTTACTCCCAATGGTGACACCAACCCAACCTACATATTCTTTCTTTTCACTTTATTTTTAAATTATCTTAATATCTAAAATAAAATATAAATTAAAATTAAATATTTATTTATTATATTTAATAAATAAAATAAATTTTTTATAAAAAAAATTGTAATTATATTATAATTAAACATTGTCATATATTATAATTGATATTTAACTCAATCACAAAGGAAGATTACAAGAATTAAACACACAACTGAAATTAAATATATCAAAGTACAATACGTGAAATTTTAAAATACAATTAGAAAATACAAATTACATATTTAATTGCCAGTGCCAAATTTTTCCCATATGTGCTCAATCAAATCACCTTGAAGAGTCCTATGAGCTTCTCTATTGCGAAGTTGATCTCTATTAGTCATATAAGTAGACAAGCTCGCAATACGTTCAGTAGAATAGCGAAAATGTTCGTCATCTTCTGTTTGTGCTCTTGTAGGTGTATCCATAAAAAATTCTGTTGGATCACAATAATTTTGGTAGGTATCTCGTTCATCCTCGACTATCATATTATGCATGATGATACAAGCCATCATAATTTTTCCCATCAAAACTTTATCCCAAACAAGACATGGGCGTCGTAAAAATGCAAATCGAGCTTGTAGGACTCCAAATGCTCGCTCAACATCTTTTCGGACAGACTCTTGGTGTTGAGCGAACAACTTGTGTTTGCGGATCTGTGGGGAAGTAATTGACTTGACAAATACAGCCCATGAAGGGTATATACCATCAGTTAAATAATATGCAATATCATAATGACGGCCATTCACTACGTAATTAACCTTTGGTGCTCGACCTTCTAAGACATCATTAAAAACAGGAGATCGATGGAGTACATTAATATCATTACACGAACCTGGTGTTCCAAAGAACGCATGCCATATCCACAAGTCGTATGAGGCAACAGCTTCCAAAATGATCGTGGGTTTTCCACTTCTCCCAGTATATTGGCCGGCCCACGCATTAGGACAATTTTTCCACTCCCAATGCATGCAATCAATACTGCCAATCATGCCTGGGAAACCACGTTGTTCTCCAACATAGAGCAGCCTTGCCAAATCTTGTTCATTAGGCCTTCTGAGATACGTACCACCGAAGCAAGATATAACACCTTCCACAAAATGGACTAAAGCATCTCTTGTAGAAGATGAACTCATTCGCAGATACTCATCGACAACATCGGAAGATGTCCCATATGCCAACACCCTCATAGCTCCAGTACATTTCTGCAATGATGAAAGACCTACTCTGCCGGTGGCATCTCGTCTCTGTTGAAAAAACTCATCATTAGCAGTAACAGCTTCCACTATTCGAATGAATAGCGATTTCTGCATGCGAAATCTCCGCCGGAAGATTTCTGGAGTATACGTTGGGCTGTCACTGAAGTAGTCGTTGATCAAACGCTCTGCACCAAACTCGCGTTCCCTATCACAATATCTCCTGTTGACTGTTGGAATTTGATTTCCTACAATCAGATTATGATTGTTTATGATCATATTTTGGATGATGCTATCAAGTTGACGATTTTGTTGATAAACTCGTTCTTCCCATTCATCAAGTTCATTGGAATGGGAAACATCAGAACTTGAGTCTGAATCAACCGAAGAGTTTTCATTCACAGACATATTTGTATGAGAAATGGAAAAATAATAGGGTGGAGGTATACTCGAGCAAAGATTGAGATGTGTTTGTGTTTTATTGAGATGTGTTTCATCTGGCATTTATAGACTAATATTGAAAAGTGGGATAACAAGTGCATGTGACTGCACTTAAAGCTTTGTCAGAATTGGTCTTTGTCATTTGGGAACCTAACGGATCCAATGCTTACATGAAATGACAAGTGCATGTGACTGCACTTAAAGCTTTGTCAGATTTGATCAAATGCTTTGATAACCTAACGGATCCAATGCTTACATGAATTGACAAGTGCATGTTGATAGGAAAAAATGACAAGTGCATGTGACTGCACTTAAAGCTTTGTCAGATTTGGTCAAATGCTTTGGGAACCTAACGGATCCAATGCTTACATGAATTGACAAGTGCATGTTGATAGAAAAAAATGACAAGTGCATGTGTAACACCCCCATCCCTTGCGAATAGGAGATGCTACCAAAAATATTCATTTATTTCATTTCTCTAATATTAATTTAAGTATAGGCTATAAAGAAAAATAGAAAAAAAAAGAATTTCCTTTTTGATTATATAGTAATCTAATAAATATTACTATATGTGTAATAGAAAAATTATCAAAATTTTATTTCTCTTTTCCAATATAAAAAAAATATGTAACGGAAGCTAATAAACTACAATAATATTCCTGCCAATACACTATATATATATTTTAAAGGCAACGGAAGCTGTAAGTTATATAAACAACATTCAATAATAACTTTATCTAAGCATCATATTTATATATATAAAAAGGTGGAGTACAAGCAAAACCATCAAGTTTAATATTATAATTAACGTGTTCGAGGCACAGCTCGTAACTACACATACGGTAAACAAAATATATATAATCGGTCACAGCCGTCATCAAAATTCATGATCATAAACCAATATATATAAAGTCTCGACCCACCAAAATTAGAAGAGATTAAGTTGGTTAATAGCAAGATATATTTACCAAAAACAGCAACATATAATACTTCATCATATAATAGAACGGGAGAATGTGGAGCTCCATGTCTGCCGTCTTGCCGTCAACTCCTTAACCTGAAAAGAATCATAAATAATAGGGTATGAGTGTGCAAGCACACTCAGTGGGGTAAACACTGCAAGCAGTTATAACCAATTGTGTAATGAATCATAACATGTTGAACTCTTATATTTTTCACTTAGCTGACATCTTGTGAGACTAGTCTCGGTCCCTTGTGGACCTGACCCCTTGTGGGCCGTTCAGCTCTTTGATCCCTTGTGGATCCGACCCCTTGTGGGTCCCATTAGTTCATATGAATGACGCACAACACAACAATGATTATAACCATGTAACAACTACGCTTACAGATAGAAGTAAACCCCACCTTAAGTGATTGAATTCAAACCTCTTCAAGCTTGCTTCGGTTGTCCTCCTCGAGCCTTGGATGCGCCGCTCCTAGCACTTGAAACACTTTAAACTTAGTTTCATTACAAGCACTTATTCTTGAATAAGCTCTCATTTCTTTAAACAATATTTTTAATCTCTCTTGAATATATTCTTGATAATTCTACAATACACTTGAAGCCGAAGACCATATTTGAACATTTTATGAATCTACAAATTATAAATTCATAGTTTCGATTACTAGTATAAATTATACTAATCTAACTTCATTATAATCATATAATTTAATTATATAATATACTAAGTTTAGATCACCATAATCCTTATAACTTATTTCAATTCTTGGCTAATGATATTAAAAGCAAATGTCTTGATTATCTATTTGTGTATTCAAGGTGGAACAATCATCAAAAATCTAATTCAAATGCCCAAATAAAAATTAAAATAAGCATAACATATTAAATTAAACTCATATTCGACACGTAAGGAGCTACATCTTGACGTCTATTCCGGCCAATTCGACCTTAGATCTCAAGAAGAAAACCTATGATTAGAACGTCTACGACATGAGCTACAAAACCCCTAAACTTATTCTCCCTCACGGCGTCGATTTGACGCCGGAAAGTAGTCTCAAACTCGCGCGGAGACAATCCCGCACAGACCCGACACCCTGACTTGATTGGCTCATAACTCCCTCGTCCGGTGTCGGATTGACGATCCGAAGGTACCGTTGGAAAGCCAACGACGATAGCTTTCCAATGGTACCTATATTGATGGGGTTTGATGACAGAAAACAGATGAAAAACGGATCGCAAGATACGATCCTGCTGCTGTCAAAAACAGGGGAAAAATAAAGCACAGAAAAACACATGCCGGCAGCCACCACGCCGCCGGAACTACTGTTCCGGTAATCCCTCCTCCTCACTCCCACACAAGAGACTCCATCCCACCAATATCTACTCAAGACCTTTAGCCATCGATTAAGAAGAACAAGAATGGAAGAGAAGTGATAAACCCTTTCAAATTCAACAATCAAAATTGAGAAAAAAACAAGTAATGGATTAGAAGAAATTACCTTAATTAGCTGCTGGAAATTAAATGAGAGAATGAGTGAAGAGTGGTGATATGCAAGGAATGAGAGAGTGAGAGATTGGAGAGATATGAGTGTAGGAAAAAAAATAAGACTCCTTCATGTATATATACACAAAAACTAACACTAGAAAAATCTAGATTTTTACATCTTTATTACTACTTTATACAAAATATCTTAGATATTTCTTAGCAATAGCAATTCTAGAATATTCAAGTTTATTCATTAATATTATATGACTTATTACAAAAATCCTTAATATTTTAATATTAAATCAATTCTAGAATATTCCATTTACTTATACCCTTTTTTTTTTATAAACAATTTACATATTAATATCTAACATATTCTAGAGTTTTCATGTATTTTATTTTACTAATCTTATTCTTTAAGATTTATTTATAAGTAAATTTTTAATTTTGCTAGGGCGGATCCTCGCTCTAAGTCGGACAACCTGTACAACATTTTAAAATCAAATATTATTCCACAAATTTCAGGTCGTAAGCCTTGCTCGAACCGACGCGCTTTCTTCACATCCGTGTCGACTAGGTATGGTGCATATCGAGACAATTTGTTGAATTTTCTCTCATAGTCGACTAGCGTCATATTTCCTTGCTTAAGATTGAGGAACTCGGTCTCCTTTTGTGTTATGTAGGATTGAGGAAAATAGCGATCCATTATCAACTCCTTGAAGTCCTTCCAAACCAAAGCTTGGCGTTGTTCAAGTGTCAACGTTCGAGCATGAGATTCCCACCAGTGGCTTGCTTCTTCGGCCAATTGATAGATCGCACACGAGACTTTTTGCTCTTCACTACAGCCCATAAGCTCAAATATTCGTTCGAGCTCACGAATCCATTCTTCCGTGTCTTCAGGCCCTTCGGTTCCCTTAAATCTTGGTGGACCCATCCTTCGAAACTGTTCAATAATTTCAAAAATGTGAATTCTGGTTGGAACGAGTAGCTTTTCTCGGACACGTGATTACACCGAAAGGGATAGAAGTAGATCCGTCCAAAGTTGAAGCAGTAAGTAATTGGAAGACGCCAACCAACGTGAAAGAGATCAGGAGCTTCCTTGGAATGGCTGGGTACTATCGGCGATTCATAGAGGGATTTTCGAGAATTGCCGGTCCGTTAACAAAGCTAACGCGGAAGAATGAAAAGTTCCAATGGAGTGACCAATGCGAGAAGAGTTTCCAAGAGCTTAAACAACGCCTAATATCAGCCCCAGTTTTGACAGTACCCGATGGTGCTGAAGGCTTTGTTATCTATACGGATGCTTCAAAGCAAGGGCTCGGATGTGTATTGATGCAACATGGTAAGGTCGTGGCATACGCATCAAGGCAGTTGAAGCCTCACGAAGAGAAGTACCCGACTCACGACCTCGAGCTCGCAGCAGTTGTGCACGCATTGAAAATATGGCGTCATTATCTCTATGGCAGCAAGTGCGAAATTTACACCGACCACAAGAGCCTCAAATATTTCTTCACTCAAAAGGAGTTAAACCTCCGCCAAAGAAGGTGGTTAGAGTTAGTTAAAGATTACGACTGCACAATCCACTATCACCCTGGAAAGGCGAACGTGGTTGCTGATGCGTTAAGTCGAAAAAGTTATCTTGCCACATTACCTACTAGCGAGAAGAAGCTTATTAGAGAATTCGAGATGCTTAATTTGGAAGTGGTGCAACCGCCGAACACCACATCAGGAGTTATAGCTGCACTTGTCGTCCGTCCAATGCTAAGAGATCGAATTCGAGAGGCGCAAAAAGATGATCAATTTTTGTGCAAAATAAAGACGAGAGCACTCGAAGGTACCATCCAAGGATTCACAGTCACAGAGGACGGAACACTCGTTTACGAAGGAAGATTGTGCGTGCCAAATAATGAAGAGCTCAGACGGGAGATACTTGAGGAAGCACACAATACTCCATACTCCGTGCATCCAGGTGGAACCAAGATGTACAAGGATTTGAAAACGATCTTTTGGTGGCGAAACATGAAGAGATCCATTGGGAGCTTTGTAGAAAAATGTATCACTTGCCAACAGGTAAAAGCTGAACACCAACGCCCCTCTGGATTACTAAACCCGCTCGAGATTCCCGAGTGGAAATGGGAGAAAATTGCTATGGACTTTGTGGTTGGATTACCTCGCACAGTGAAAGGCCATCATGCAATTTGGGTTATTATTGATACGTTGACGAAATCAGCCCACTTTCTTCCTGTAAAAATGACCTATAACATGGATCAATTGGCGCAACTCTACATTGATGAGATAGTAAGGCTACATGGAGTACCAGTGTCAATAGTGTCAGATCGAGATACAAGATTCACTTCTAAGTTTTGGAGGAGCCTTCAATCAGCCTTAGGCACCAAGTTAAATTTCAGCACGGCCTATCATCCTCAGTCGGACGGACAATCGGAACGAACTATCCAAATCTTAGAAGATATGCTTCGTGCTTGTGCGCTTGACTTGGGAGGAAGTTGGGAGAAACACTTACCATTGGTCGAGTTCGCGTACAATAATAGCCACCAAGCTACAATTGGGATGCCGCCATTTGAAGCTCTTTATGGAAGAAGATGTCGATCACCGATTCACTGGGATGAAGTCGGAGAAAGACGAATTTTGGGACCCGAGATCATTGAAAGAACAGTTGGAGTAATTGCAAAAATTAGAGAAAGAATCAAGATAGCCCAAGATCGTCAAAAGTCTTACGCCGATGCAAAACGAAAAGACGTGCATTTCGAGGTTGGAGACAAAGTATTCTTGAAGATAGCACCGATGAAAGGAGTCATTAGATTCGGCAAAAAGGGAAAGTTACAACCTCGATACGTAGGACCATTTGAAATACTTGAAAAGATAGGGGGCGTAGCTTATCGCTTAGCTTTACCCCCAGACCTAGCAGGCGTACATAACGTATTCCACGTGTCGATGCTTAGGAAATACGTTTCTGACCCAAGCCACATCATTTCTCGTGGGAGTCTCCAAATTTCTCCTGACTTAACCTATGAAGAAACGCCTGTTGCCATCTTAGATCGAAAGGTTCATACCTTAAGAAATAGATTAGTACCATTAGTAAAAGTCCAATGGAGTAGGCACGGACCTGAAGAAGCAACGTGGGAGAAAGAAGACGACCTTTTAGCGCGATATCCTCACTTTAAAGACTTGCAAGGTTAATTTCGAGGACGAAATTATTTTTAAGGGTGGTAGGGTGTAATACCCCGAACCTTTTTAATTTATTTATAATTTAATTACAATATATTAGAGATGTTTATGTTTAAGTTAAATATTTTATGACGTTATTAAAACTAACGGATTTGATTTTAAAATGTTGTACAGGTTGTCCGACTTAGAGCGAGGATCCGCCCTAGCAAAATTAAAAATTTACTTATAAATAAATCTTAAAGAATAAGATTAGTAAAATAAAATACATGAAAACTCTAGAATATGTTAGATATTAATATGTAAATTGTTTATAAAAAAAAAAGGGTATAAGTAAATGGAATATTCTAGAATTGATTTAATATTAAAATATTAAGGATTTTTGTAATAAGTCATATAATATTAATGAATAAACTTGAATATTCTAGAATTGCTATTGCTAAGAAATATCTAAGATATTTTGTATAAAGTAGTAATAAAGATGTAAAAATCTAGATTTTTCTAGTGTTAGTTTTTGTGTATATATACATGAAGGAGTCTTATTTTTTTCCTACACTCATATCTCTCCAATCTCTCACTCTCTCATTCCTTGCATATCACCACTCTTCACTCATTCTCTCATTTAATTTCCAGCAGCTAATTAAGGTAATTTCTTCTAATCCATTACTTGTTTTTTTCTCAATTTTGATTGTTGAATTTGAAAGGGTTTATCACTTCTCTTCCATTCTTGTTCTTCTTAATCGATGGCTAAAGGTCTTGAGTAGATATTGGTGGGATGGAGTCTCTTGTGTGGGAGTGAGGAGGAGGGATTACCGGAACAGTAGTTCCGGCGGCGTGGTGGCTGCCGGCATGTGTTTTTCTGTGCTTTATTTTTCCCCTGTTTTTGACAGCAGCAGGATCGTATCTTGCGATCCGTTTTTCATCTGTTTTCTGTCATCAAACCCCATCAATATAGGTACCATTGGAAAGCTATCGTCGTTGGCTTTCCAACGGTACCTTCGGATCGTCAATCCGACACCGGACGAGGGAGTTATGAGCCAATCAAGTCAGGGTGTCGGGTCTGTGCGGGATTGTCTCCGCGCGAGTTTGAGACTACTTTCCGGCGTCAAATCGACGCCGTGAGGGAGAATAAGTTTAGGGGTTTTGTAGCTCATGTCGTAGACGTTCTAATCATAGGTTTTCTTCTTGAGATCTAAGGTCGAATTGGCCGGAATAGACGTCAAGATGTAGCTCCTTACGTGTCGAATATGAGTTTAATTTAATATGTTATGCTTATTTTAATTTTTATTTGGGCATTTGAATTAGATTTTTGATGATTGTTCCACCTTGAATACACAAATAGATAATCAAGACATTTGCTTTTAATATCATTAGCCAAGAATTGAAATAAGTTATAAGGATTATGGTGATCTAAACTTAGTATATTATATAATTAAATTATATGATTATAATGAAGTTAGATTAGTATAATTTATACTAGTAATCGAAACTATGAATTTATAATTTGTAGATTCATAAAATGTTCAAATATGGTCTTCGGCTTCAAGTGTATTGTAGAATTATCAAGAATATATTCAAGAGAGATTAAAAATATTGTTTAAAGAAATGAGAGCTTATTCAAGAATAAGTGCTTGTAATGAAACTAAGTTTAAAGTGTTTCAAGTGCTAGGAGCGGCGCATCCAAGGCTCGAGGAGGACAACCGAAGCAAGCTTGAAGAGGTTTGAATTCAATCACTTAAGGTGGGGTTTACTTCTATCTGTAAGCGTAGTTGTTACATGGTTATAATCATTGTTGTGTTGTGCGTCATTCATATGAACTAATGGGACCCACAAGGGGTCGGATCCACAAGGGATCAAAGAGCTGAACGGCCCACAAGGGGTCAGGTCCACAAGGGACCGAGACTAGTCTCACAAGATGTCAGCTAAGTGAAAAATATAAGAGTTCAACATGTTATGATTCATTACACAATTGGTTATAACTGCTTGCAGTGTTTACCCCACTGAGTGTGCTTGCACACTCATACCCTATTATTTATGATTCTTTTCAGGTTAAGGAGTTGACGGCAAGACGGCAGACATGGAGCTCCACATTCTCCCGTTCTATTATATGATGAAGTATTATATGTTGCTGTTTTTGGTAAATATATCTTGCTATTAACCAACTTAATCTCTTCTAATTTTGGTGGGTCGAGACTTTATATATATTGGTTTATGATCATGAATTTTGATGACGGCTGTGACCGATTATATATATTTTGTTTACCGTATGTGTAGTTACGAGCTGTGCCTCGAACACGTTAATTATAATATTAAACTTGATGGTTTTGCTTGTACTCCACCTTTTTATATATATAAATATGATGCTTAGATAAAGTTATTATTGAATGTTGTTTATATAACTTACAGCTTCCGTTGCCTTTAAAATATATATATAGTGTATTGGCAGGAATATTATTGTAGTTTATTAGCTTCCGTTACATATTTTTTTATATTGGAAAAGAGAAATAAAATTTTGATAATTTTTCTATTACACATATAGTAATATTTATTAGATTACTATATAATCAAAAAGGAAATTCTTTTTTTTTCTATTTTTCTTTATAGCCTATACTTAAATTAATATTAGAGAAATGAAATAAATGAATATTTTTGGTAGCATCTCCTATTCGCAAGGGATGGGGGTGTTACAGCATGTGACTGCACTTAAAGCTTTGTCAGATTTGGTCAAATGCTTTGGGAACCTAACGGATCCAATGCTATTCAAGTTTACACGAAATATACTTTTTCATTAATTAAACATAAAACAAGTACATAACACAATTTGCAAAAACTAAAATCAGACAAATAGAAAGCACACAAATTAAAAGCACACAAATAAAAAGTACATAAACTAAAATTACATAGAAAGCACATGATTAAAATACATTCACTCTCCAAACACAATTTTAGTTAGTTGACGTTTCATCTCTTCGTCTTCTGGAGATAAGTGATCTTTCGCCAACAATTGAAGCAACATTTTTTCTTTCATCTTCATTGCGTTTCTTTGCAACTTCTCGCGCTCCAGTTCAATTCGAGTCTTTATTAACTCAGCTTCGGCATCTCTAGTGAGTCTCATTGCACGAAGTTCTGCAGCAACAGCAGATTCATGAGTAGATTCAGATTGTGAGACCTTACCTTTTCCTTTCCTTTTTGCCTTATCTCTTCCAATGGGACGAGTCGCAGTTGACTGTTCAGATGTTGGAGTTTCTGGATTAGAAGGGATAGAAAATCCCCCATCTTCCGAAGTCTTTGATCTTTTCGAACTGCCACCACTTTCCTGGTCATCAGCATCTTCACTTTGACGACGAAAAACATGGGTGGTATCATGAACATTCCACTTGGGATGTTTACTCATAACTTCATTAAATACAACCAAATCTAGAAACTTATTTCCACCTGCTTCGTAAATGGAATGAGCTTCTTTCTCAACATCGTTGTCGCTCATGCCACTCCTTCTTCGAGCATTTGCTTCCCTGCAAGCAGCAACCCATTTGTTTCCATTTTCGTTAAGACGTTTCCAGCGACCTTTCATCGATTCAATGTTTCGTTCGTTGAGCTCATTTGGATTTTCTGCTTGGGTGTTGTGATACAATTTATGAACACGTGCCCAAAGCGATTCCCCTCTTTGATTTTTTCCTCGAATGTTATCTTCGCTAGCATAGATCCAAGATGACATAAGAGCAACATCTTCCTTCACACACCAAGCTACATTTTTTGCCCCTTTATGATTTTTGTTTGGGCGTTGTTGAACACCCATAAACAAATTACGGGAGACATTTTCTGGTGTGGAAATTCTTTGAGATGTAGGAATCTGACTTAGATTTGGAGAAAATTGAGATTCATAAAATTGAGAATTTGGTTGATTTTCGAAATTTGGAAAAAAAGGAGGAGTCGGATAAGATGAAAAATTTGCAGAATCTTGAGGATTAGGATAATCTTGGGAGTTTTGATGATTTTGAGAATTTTGATAATAATAATTGGGATAATTTGGATCCATAATGAAAATATAGTGAAATGAAGAAAGAGAGAGTTTTTGTTTGGGTGTAAAAATATAGTGAAATGAAGAAAGAGAGAGTTTTTGTTTGGGTGTAAAAATATAGTGAAGTTAGGCTCTATTTATAGAGCAAAAAATAAGAAAAATTTTAATATAATTTTAATATATTTTTTATAAAGAAAAAACATTATAAAATTTTGTTTATTCAAATATTTAATCTACCACTTAAAATTTGACAAGTGGCATGACAAGATAAAAGTGGGAGGGCGTGACCCTGGGGCGGCAGATCCCCCAGGTCACCCATTTTTGCCGACTTTCCATTTAATTTAATTAAACCCTCCCCTTTGTCGTTTCTGGTGACCCCCGCCTCGAGGTCACCGTTGGGGATAGTCTGATAAAATCCTGAAATTTGAGAGCGCCACATAGGATAGAGAATTGCTGTGGGCTCTAAAAAATAATCTATATATCTATATATCTATCTATATACTATATTATATGAAAACACAGTTCTAACCTACACTTTTTAGCGCCAAATTTTCTCTCTCTTATAACTTATCATACTCTCCATTTTCTATCCTATAACTTTCTCCCACGGTATTTATGCATATTCCATAACCACCACGTTTCATAAATGAACAACCCACTACACCAATTAGCAAATAAACTGCAGCAACCCACTATCGAAAAGCAATAACAAAACTGCTACCAAAAAAAAAACGTTCAGATTTACAATTTATAAATACCATATCATTTTCATTTATCATTTCCCACTTCTCTCTACACTCATTTTCTGAAAAAAAAATTACACAATTCAAAGCAACCCACTATTTTATTTCTCAATGTATCAAAGATTGCTCCACTGAATCGGTTTTCTCAAGGAATTGCAGCCGAAAAAACTCAAAATTCACGAGCTTCTAAGTATACAAAATTCATGGATGGAGAAGGAGAATGAGAAGAAAAAAGGGATGCTTTAAGGAATAAACGAATTACGTGTTGGCTGCTATTTTTGAGGGCATATGTGGGAGCCGAGGCTGAGCCACGAGGCCGGAGAGGCAGACTTATGTGTACCTGAGTGGTATTGCGGCAGGATGATCCGCACGGCGATGAGTGATATGCGAGGCTACGGAAAAGACAGAGTGAAAGAGAGGCGGAGAGAGCGAGGAAAAACGGAGACTTTGGCGTGCTGCGGCTGCTAGAGAAGGCGGGGCGGATCTGTCCGTACAGCGGCGAGATGACCGCAAAGGTTCTGAGAAAAAGACGTGAAGAAAAGGAGGAGAAATGGGCGTGTGTTAGCCCCTTGATGGTTGGCGCCGAGACGTGTCGAGTCAGAGGCACGCCTCGGCATAATGGTGTCGAGTTGCCCCGCCTTAGGCAACTTGGCTGGTTCGGTGGTGGGCATCGGATGTGTTGTGCGTCGGGCACGCACACTGCCGAGTGGGCGCGCCGGGTGATGCCGGGCGCCGCACGTCGGGTGTGCGGGGCGCCGAGCGTAAGTGTCGGGCGAGCGCGAGTGTCGGGCGAGCGCGCGTGTTGGGCGAGCAAGGCGTGTCGGGCGAGCACGGGCGATGGGTGATGCCAGTCTGAGTACCCGATGGAGCAAGTACGCGCGGGACGACAGGAGTGCGTGCGCGCGCGCGCCAAGCGATGGGTGCGCGGGCCGTGCGCGCGAACTCCCGCCACGACACGTAGCTGGCGCCGAGCCACCCGGCAGACACGCGGCCGACAGTTGGCGATGCGCGCCAACAAAGTAAACACGGAGATCCTTGTCCCTACGGTTATGAGACGGTTTGTGGGCTGAAGGCTGGAGTTAGTGGGTAGTTTTGGCTGGGGAAAACTACCCACGACGTGGATGCACTTGATTGGCCGACCCGACGGTTATCCTAGTGATGGGGGATTGTCCATCACATAGATAGGCAATTTTGGGAACGGATCTGAGATAGAGATTCGTGTGTGTAGCCTTGATTCCTTTGTACGAAGTTGTGAGTAATACGAAGGTTGGGAGTGAGTTATCCCGTATGATTGTGTGTGCTTTATGTTTATGTCCGCTGTGCGTTCTGTGATCTTGTTGTCTTGCACGAGTACACGAATACTCACCTAAACTATACACGAGTGTTGGTGAGGGAGAGTGGCTGGTCGTTTGTGCGTGAACGGCGCCGCACAAGGCGAAAAATTCAGGAGCGGTTGGCTCTGGTCCTATCGGATTTGCTACGTTGCTGTGGCCGAGATGGTTTAAAATCGAGAGTTCATTGCTCTTGAGGAGCGGGTGAATCGGTTGGAAAGCTTGTTGGGGATGCCACCTGAAACTTCCGCACGGGTTGATGTCTTTGAGCGGATGCGAGAAGCGGAGATCGTGCTTGACACCATTCAAGCATCGGTTGTGGATGTGCGGAAGTCTACGGAGGATTTACCCGGATTTGTGGAAAGCCGAGTTGTGTCTTGCGAGGAAGACGTGAACAATCAGGTGGAGAAGTTGTCCATGAAAGTGGAACGCCTCCTTGATGAGATACATGTGATGAAGCAAGCGATGTGTTCTACATCAAAAGTCCGGATCCCTGACCCAAAACCGTTCGAGGGAACTCGAAGTTCCAAGGAGTTAGAGAACTTCCTTTGGGATATGGAGTCGTATTTTCAAGCGGCTCATGTTGCTGATGAGGAGAAAGTTTCGATCACCACTATGTACTTGTCGGGTGATGCAAAATTGTGGTGGCGCTCCCGACAGTCCGGGGAGAACCATGCCCGGAATCGGATTGAAACGTGGGAAGATGTGAAAAGGGAATTGAAAGAACAATTCCTTCCTTGCAATACGTCGTGGCTTGCAAGGGATGCGTTGAGGAAACTCAAGCATAGTGGATCCGTTCGTGAGTATGTCAAGGAGTTCAGTTCCTTGATGTTGGATATACGTGAGATGTCCGAGGAAGATAAGCTATTCAACTTCTTAGCGGGATTGCAAACTTGGGCCCAAACTGAATTGAGGAGGCAAGGGGTCAAAGATTTGCCGTCCGCCATTGTTGCTGCCGATGGTCTCGTTGATTACAAGACTATGGGTTCCACTGAGTCCGGTCAGAAAAAGAAAGAGACGGGCAAAGGGAAGGAGAAGGAAAAAAAAGGCAAGGATGGCTGGAAAAAGAAGAAAGCCAACAATGGCAATGCCGGTGGTTCGAAGGATTCGTCCCAACAAAATGGTGGTGAGAAGAGGCGTGGATGTTTCATATGCAATGGCGACCACCGTATGCGGGATTGTCCAAAGAAAGGCAAGTTGAATGCGCTTGTGGCGGAAAGTGATAAAGAGAGTGATGTTGGTGCCCCTCGGATGAACCCGTTGCAATTGCTATCTGCAATTCAAGGGGATGCTAAGTCCGACTACGGATTAATGTATGTGAAATGTGTTGGGAATGGTCAGAATGTGTTGGCCATGGTGGATTGCGGAGCCACCCATAACTTTGTGTCCGATCGGCTTGTGAGTAAGTTCGGTGTTAAGTTGGAGCCTTATGCTAGCCGAATCAAAGCTGTGAATTCAGAGGCGAAGCCTGTTCTAGGTGTGGGAGATGTTGATCTTCGGATTGATGCTTGGAAGGGATCGTGCTCGTTGATGGCGGTTCCTTTAGATGACTTCGAGATTATACTTGGGATGGAATTCTTGAAGATGGCGAAAGTTGCTGTGATGCCCCATGTGGGTGGGATTATGATCCTTGATGAACGCTGCCCAACGTTCATTAAGGGCGAGTTTTTGGCCGAAAGGAAGTCCTTCGGGTTGATTTCAGCCCTTCAATTGAAGAAAGGCTTGAAGCAGGGTGTGCCTACTTATCTTGCTGCGATGGTTGAAATCAAACCCGGCGTGTCCCAAGAAGTCCCTGATGCTGTGGCAGAATTATTGAATGAGTTCAAAGATGTGATGCCTGCAGAATGTAGCAGGGGCATTAGTAAGACCAAACGGCATCACCAAGAACTCAAATGAGCCATACCTCGTCACACAAGTGGTCTTAGCTTCATCACCCGGCGTGTTAAAAGAGTTGCCGCCGAGGCGTGCAACGGATCATTGGATTGAGTTGGAGCCGGGTGCGAGACCTCCCGCACAAGCCCCCTACCGCATGCCGCCTTCCGAGTTGGCGGAGCTAAGGAAGCAGCTTGATGAGTTGTTGCTTGCAGGTCTCGTGCAGCCGTCTAAGGCCCCCTACGGGTCGCCGGTGTTATTCCAAAGGAAGCAAGATGGATCATTGCGGTTCTGTATAGATTATCGGGCTTTGAATAAGGTTACTATCAAAAATAAGTACCCTATTCCAAACGCCTTTGATCTATTTGACAAGCTATCGAGGGCGAGTTTGTACACCAAAATCGACTTGCGGTCCGGATATTGGCAAGGCAGAATTGCGTCGGGTGATGAAGCTAAGACCACTTGTATGACGAGGTATGGTTCATTTGAGTTCTTGGTGATGCCGTTTGGTCTTACTAATGCCCCTGCTACATTCTGTAATCTCATGAATGACGTGCTTTATGAGTTTTTGGATCGATTTGTGGTGGTATATCTTGATGATATTGTGATATATTCGGAGTCATTGAATGAGCATTTGTTGCATATGCGGGCTGTATTCTTGAAGTTGCGTGAGAATAAGTTATATGCAAAGAAGGAGAAATGTGAGTTTTGCAGGAACTCAATTACTTTCCTTGGCCATATCATCGGCCAAGGGCAGATCAAGATGGATCGAAAGAAGGTGCAGGCTGTGCTGGATTGGCCCGTGCCGACCAAAGTTGCGGAGATGAGATCCTTCCTTGGCTTGGCAAACTATTATAGGCGGTTCATTGAAGGGTATTCAAAAATTGCAAACCCTTTAACGGACTTGCTCAAGAAAGATGCTGTGTGGAAGTGGACCGAGGCATGTCAAAGTGCGTTAGATGAGTTGAAGCACAAGCTGTCCACGGAGCCCGTGCTAAGGCTGCCCATATTTGATGAGCCTTTTGAAGTACAGGTTGATGCCTCGGACCGTGCCATTGGGGGTGTGCTGGTTCAGAATAAGCACCCGCTTGCCTATGAAAGCCGGAAGCTGAAGGATTGTGAGTATCGTTATAGTACTCACGAGAAGGAGATGACTGCGGTGATCCATTGTTTGGAGGTGTGGAAACATTATCTATTGGGTACCAAGTTCACGGTGGTGACGGACAATGTTGCCAACACTTATTTCAAAACCCAGAAAAAGCTCTCACCAAAGCAAACACGTTGGCAAGAGTACTTGGGGGAGTTTGATTTATTTTGGGTGCATCGTCTGGGAAAGCATAATGATGTTGCTGATGCATTGAGCCAGAAAACCGTGGAGGAATATGTGGCAGCGCTGACCCTTGTGGAGTCCGATTTCATTGGGAGAATCCGGGATTCTTCCAAATCTGACCCCCTTTATCAAAAACTTGTTTTGCAGGTGAATGATGGGGAAGTGCGGAAATATTGGCTAACTGATGGTGTATTATTTGCTCGTGGAGGCCGGGCTTATGTGCCAGCGGGAGCGTTGAGACGCGAGCTATTAAGGGAGACCCACGACCCACACTGGGCCGATCATCCCGGCATTGAGCGTATGTATGCCTTGCTGTCCCGACGATACTATTGGCCAAAGATGGAGGATGACATTGAGGCGTATGTTAAAACTTGCCTTGTGTGCCAACAAGACAAGCTGGAAAGGAAGAAGGAGGCCGGGTTGTTGCAGCCCCTACCTATTCCAGATCGGCCGTTCCAATCTATATCGATGGACTTCATTTCGGGTTTTCCGAAAGTCGATGGAATGGCTTCTATATTTGTGGTGGTGGACAGATTTTCTAAGTATGGGATTTTTATTGCTTGCCCAAAGGCTTGTCCCGCTGATGTAGCTGCTGACTTGTTCGTGAAGAATGTGATCAAATACTTTGGTATTCCCGAAGACATTATCAGTGATCGGGATACTCGGTTCACGGGGCGGTTCTGGACCAGTTTGTTCAACATGTTGGGGACGGATCTTAAGTTTTCTACAGCCAATCATCCTCAAACCGACAGGCAGACAGAGAGGATGAACCAACTGTTGGAAGATTATTTGAGACACTATGTTTCAGCGAGTCAGAAGGATTGGGTCGGTTTGTTGGATGTAGCTCAGTTTAGCTACAATCTACATCGTTCCTCGGCTACGGGGAAGAGTCCGTTCGAGATAGTGCATGGAGTACAGCCGTTAGCCCCACACGAGATTGCAGTGCAACGGAGTGGGAAAAACTGTCCAGCCGCTTATAGATTTGCTCGTGAGAAGCAAGAGTTGATGGATGAGGCAAGAGATAGCCTTGCCAAAGCCCAGCGCCGTATGAAGAAGTATGCAGATCGTCATCGGCGTGATGTGGAATTTGATGTGGGTGATCAAGTGTTGCTGAAACTGACACCTCAAATTTGGAAGAAGATTTCTTCCAAGTCCGTGCATCGTGGGTTGATTCCAAAGTATGATGGGCCGTTTGAGATCGTGAAACGAGTTGGGAGAGTTGCTTATCGATTGAAGTTGCCGGATCGGTTGAAGATACATCCAACATTTCACGTATCATTCTTGAAGAAGTTCAATGCTGATTTACTTGATGCTTCAAGAAAACAGGCGCGGCGTGCGCCACCCGTGATTAGGCAGCAGTATTCCAAGTCTGTGGAGAGAGTCCTTGATCACCGTACCATGGGGCAAAGCAAGAAAAATCGACGGACAGATTATTTGGTGCAATGGGGCGGAGAATCAGAGGCTGATGCAACTTGGGAAAAGGCTGTTGGCTTGTGGCAGTTTGAGAAAGAAATTGCTGAGTATTGGAGGTCTAAAGGAGGAGATCACACTACAACGACGAGGGCGTCGTCGAGCTTCGGTGGGGGTGGTTTGTTAGCCCCTTGATGGTTGGCGCTGAGACGTGTCGAGTCAGAGGCACGCCTCGGCATAATGGTGTCGAGTTGCCCCGCCCTAGGCAACTTGGCTGGTTCGGTGGTGGGCATCGGATGTGTTGTGCGTCGGGCACGCACACTGCCGAGTGGGCACGCCGGGTGATGCCGGGCGCCGCACGTCGAGTGTGCGGGGCGCCGAGCGCAAGTGTCGGGCGAGCGCGAGTGTCGGGCGAGCGAGGCGTGTCGGGCGAGCACGGGCGATGGGTGATGCCAGCCCGAGTACCCGATGGAGCAAGTACGCGCGGGGCGACAGGAGTGCGCGCGCGCGCGCCAAGCGATGGGTGCGCGCGCCGTGCGCGCGAACTCCCGCCACGACACGTAGCTGGCGCCGAGCCACCCGGCAGACACGCGGCCGACAGTTGGCGATGCGCGCCAAAAAAGTAAACACGGAGATCCTTGTCTGATTTATGCTTAATTTACTCTATTTTTAAGGGTTTGAATGTGCGTATTTTAAGATAATCTTCTGGAAATTGGTGCGCTTATGGTGTATTTTATGCTTTGCAGGAGATTTAGGCTTTCGAGATGAAAGAATGCAATTTTGGAGAATTTTGGATGAATTTGGCGTCTCCAGTGCAGAGGAATCAGAATCTCCAGAGCAGCGAAGCGAAGGCGCCAGAGCGCTCAAAAAGCCAGAGGAATCATAAGGCGCCAGAGGAGTCGCCATTCCTCTGGTGATAGTCAGAGCAGAGAAATCACCATTCCTCTGGAGCCAGAGAAGTCGATGCCAGAGGGTTCCCTTCCTCGCTGCCAGAGAAGTCAAGTCCCCAATTCCAGAGGAGTCACCATTCCTCTGGAGGAATGCCAGAGCGGAGGTCCATTTCTCTGGCGCAACCCATTCCGCTGACGAAGTACCAGAGAAATTACCCATTCCTCTGGCGATACCATTCCTCTGGCGAATAGCAGATAAATCGTCATTTCTCTGGCGCGACCCGTTTCCCGAGAGACAACCGTTCCTCTGGCGAGAGCTGCGAAGTTGGCAAGAGTGGGAGTATGTTCCGGAGAGCGCGTCCAGCTGGAGAGTTGCCTTATTTCACACGATTCTATTACCTTTAGAATTCTACTTTGCATGGCAACTTCCATGTTGATCCGAAGGAAATCTGAAAACTATAAATAGGTCCTCTTTTGACCTATTGAAAGACCCCCGAAGAACCCTAGCATTCATACCTTAGTTTTTAGCTTTAGAATTTTATTATTGCTTTCTAGTTTTTAAGGCTTGGATCAAGATTGAAGATTCAAGCCGCTACTTCAGTTTTTATTCGGTTTTTATATAATTCAGTTTTACAATTGCTTTTTTTTTAATTATGTTTAAGTTTTATTTAAATATGTCTGGCTAGTTTCGTTTAGCTGATTCTAGGGTTTGTAAATAGTTGATTGAATTTATGTGATTTATTTGTTAATACCTTTGTGCCTTCCAGTTTATGATTCATAATTCCTGGTGCTTAATTTCTTGTGAATTATCTGATCAATAGTTTGCATGTTTAGCTATTCAGTTTGAGACCTAGCGGAGATAACTGTTTAGCGGATTCAGGGATGTATGATATGATTTTAACCTTGAGACCTAGCGGAGATAGGTGGATCATAGGGAGCTATTCTTAGGAGCTTTTGGGAGTTAGTAGATTTTCTTGAGACCTAACGGAGATAGATAATTTACTAATCTACGATCGTTGCTGCTCTAGCGAGAGTAATTGATTAATTAAGTGATCTCTCATCATAACTGGATTAAACTGGTACATAGGATTAATAGATTTATTGCATAGATTTAGTTGATGAATTTACTACCCTAGGATCAGTTGTCTTTTATATTTGATTTTTCCTACGATCTTTTAGTTATTGTTATTTGCATTTTAGTTTAAGTTAATTAAACCTTCCTTCTTTCGTTTGCCTGAATATTACTAGAGTTTAATTAGGATTACTTAGAGTAATTCGTTATAATAGTCCCTGTGGATACGATACTCGGTTACTTGTTATTTATGCTACAATTGCACCGTGTTAGTTGCGGTAATTTGTTGCTAATAATTTAGTGATCAACTTTTTGGCGCCGTTGCCGGGGAACTATTTAGAATTTACTTTAATATTTCTGATTAGACTTAAGCATTATTTCAGGCGTTATAAGTTTCTATTTTATTTTTAGTTTTTAAATTTCTGTTTTTGTTTGTTGTCTCAGGCGTGTATGATCACGAGATCCAAAGGAAATGAACATCTTGTACCCTTGAATTTGGACATCGGCAAGCAGTATAAAAGAGACAACCGCGATAAGAAGAAGCAAGCAATGGCAGAGCAACAGAATAACATGGACCTTGAAACTCTTGTGCGAGCCGTGACACACCTTCAGAGGCAGCTAGACGAAGAGAGAGAGCGCAACCAAACTCCTCCACCAGAGCCACCACTGAATCACATGTATCAGCCTCGGGTTGATCAATTTCATGGAGGCAGCTGGGGACCAACTGTGCAGGCTAACTCATTCGAGCTGAAGCCGGGATTGATAAACATGGTGCAAGCTGAACAGTTTAGTGGAATGGCTGATGAAAATCCGCATGTTCACATCACTCAGTTTCTAGATATCTGCGACACTATTAAGCAGAATGGAGTACCACCGGATGCCATCAGAATGAAGATGTTTGGATTCTCTCTCAGAGACAGAGCAAAGGAGTGGTTCAAGAGTTTGGACATATGAGCTATTACTGGTTGGGAGGATCTGTGTAGAGCTTTCTTAGCAAAATACTTTCCTGCTTCTAAAGCTCAGAAAATCATTGCGGAGATTTCTCACTTTTCCCAGCTAGGAGATGAGACCATTCATGATGCCTGGGAAAGATTTCGTGAGCTGCTCAGGAACTGTTCACAACATGGTTTCACAGAGGATCAGCAAATCATTCACTTTTATAATGGTTTGACTGGTCTGACAAAAAGTATGGTGGATGCTACTGCAGGTGGATGTCTTCTCCATAGAAATACAAAGGAGGCTTATCGTGTGATAGAAGAGATGGCTTCCAATAGTTATCAATGGCCGAATGACAGAAGTTCCACGAGAAGAATTTCAGCTGTGAATGAGGAGAGAGATAATTTTAAGGAGAAATATGAAGCTCTTCAAAAGCAGTATGAGTTGGAGAGAAAAGCATTGCTAGCTAAAATTCCTCAGCAGCCGATTTTATCCGATGTAGCATAGTGTGAAGATGCTAATTTTGTCCAGCAGCAGTACCAATTCAATAGACCAAACTATCAGGGTCATCAGGGCGGAAATCCATCGTATCATCCCAATAATAGGAATCATCTAAATTTTTCCTATTCAAATCCCAACAATGTTGTGCAGCCTCCACCTGGGTTTTCTGTGTCTAGTGGAGGAGTCATCAATGAGCCGAAGAAGGATTCACTAGAGGAGATGATGAAGCAAGTGTTGGTGAAGGTGACCGGGATGGAGGCAAACTCGGCAAACATGGGGACCAAAATTTCCAACATGGAGCAAAATTTTTCAGCATTGTCTAAGCAGGTGCAGATGTTGGAGACTCAAGTTGGTCAGATGGCCAACCAAGCAGCTGCGCAGAATAAGCCAGGCCAATTTCCTAGTAACACTCAGTTCAATCCGAAGAGCCAATATCAACAACCTCAGTAAAATCAGCAATGTCATTCCATCCGGGTGGTTGATAATTCAGTTGAGGATGAAGAACAGCGGGATCATACAGAGCAGAGGAATCACTATTCCTCTGTAGAGCAGCGAGATCGTACAGAGCAGAGGAATCATTATTCCTCTGCAGAGCAGCGGGACGGCAAGAATGGAGAGGAGAAAAATGTAGAGATTATGGAGGACGATGACCTGGAGACGATTGTGTGCGATTCGCCGCCTATTTCTAAGGTATCATCGAATACCTCTGCTGTTAAGAAGCCTATTCCTACTCCTACGTTTCCCAGGCCAGAGTACAAGCCTGTAGCACCTTTCCCTCTTTCATTTCCGAGGCCAAGATTAGATGAGCAAAGTTCCAAATTTTTGGAGATATTTAAGAAGTTGGCTGTGAATATTCCTTCTATGGAGATCTTGAGAAACAAGCCAAATGAGGTGCAAATTGTGAAGGCTGTGATGGAAAATAAGAGTGCATTCAATGAATTTGAAGAGATGCTGGCAGTGAAGGAGTATCAGTTGGCTCCAAAGAGGGAAGATCCGGGCAGCTTCAATATTCCTGTGAAGATTGGAAAGTCATTATTTGAAAAAGTGATGTGTGACACCGGAGCAAGCATCAATGTCATGCCTCTCAAAGTGTATAGGAAGTTGCAGCTGGGGGATTTGAAGCCAACTAACAAGACAATTCAGCTTATTGATAAGTCTTGCTCTAAACCTCTAGGAGTTGCAGAAGATGTGCTTGTGAAGGTGAGTAATTTTTTCTTCCCAGTCGACTTTGTAGTGTTGGATATTCCGGAGGATCCAAAGATGCCTTTGCTGTTAGGGAGACCTTTCGTTGCCACGTGTGGAGCAAAGCTAGATTTGCAAAGGGGGACGATGACATTGGGAGCCTATGGGGAAACTGTGATTTTCAAGAAACCTCCACCAAAGGAAGTCCCCCAGAACGAAGTGATTAATTTGGCTGATAGTTTTCTAGCAAATTCGGAGGATGAAGAGGTTGAGAAAAATGAGCTGCCCAAGAATGAAGCCAAGAAAAAGACCCCAAAACCAAAGGAAGTTCTGAATTTTGAGATGAGTTTATTTTTGGAGCATGATGGGGGGTCATTGAAAACCCATACCCCCAAGAAGAAGAAAGTGAAATTCCGGATTTTTCGGAACAAGAATGAGAATGGGGCAATGCTTGTGGAGGATGTCCGAGCCAGGAGAAGTGTTTTGGTGGAGAGGGCACCCAAGAGTCGAAAAGCTTTCCAATGGTTAGAGTGTTGTTTCCGACCTCCATGAGCCATGAGGTATCGTCGAGCTCTAGACGTTAAATTAAGCACTTGTTGGGAGGTAACCCAACCATTTTTGTTTTGTTTGTTCTTTCTTTCAGTTTCGTTTTGTTTCGTTTTGCTTCTCTTTGTTTCTTTGTTTTGTTTGGGGGCGGGTGTTTCTCTGCCAGATTTCTAGAGGTATTCATGTTCCAGCGTGGCCACTTTAGTCAGAACAGAGGAGTCGCCATTCCTCTGGTGATCTCCCCTCTGCCCAAGGCCACAAACCCACCTTTTCACCACCTCTCACGATGCTTCAGTTTTTCAATGCCGATAATCAGGGACGTTTTCTAAACTCTTCTTATTTCTTTTGTGCCCTGAGGACATGGCATGCTTTAAGTGTGGGGGGGTGTTTTGTTGCTTATATTTTATATTTTTCAAAATTAGGGGAAATTGATTTTTCTATGCTTAGTTTTTGGATTCGAATCTTGCTAATTTTTATGAATTTGTGGAAGAGAAGATGATTTTCGATGTACATTTTGGGTTTGTGTTTGTTTGGTGGTTATTCTTATTTTACTTTTAATATATGTTTCTTGATTGTGCAAAGAATTATGAGTTTTGTTGCAACACTTTTGTAAGTTAGTAAAACGTGATTTGTCCGGTAGATGCTAGAAAGAGTGTTGTCATTGTGATTTTCTACGATCGTATCTTATCTGTGAAAATGTTGGACGAATTGCCAACTCTAAAAATTGCCAGCTCTGAAACATCTGGCCTGTTCTAAAAACGTGATAGCTCTGAGTCTCTGCTCCTCTAGTCTAACTATGAGCATGGGAAACCACGTGAAAAGACTTTGGATTACATCCAAATGGTTTTATTTCATGAATTATGGCTCAACTGTCGAAATCTCAAAACACACAAAGTGTGAAAATTGGTGATATTGATTATAAAGGCGATCACATTATGGAATTCACTTCTAGTGGAGAATTGGGTCTGATCGAATTACTTACATTAATCTTTTGTTGCTTCTTAAACTTTGAGTTACTTGCATGACCGAGAGATGTGTGTTGATTGTAAAGTTTTGAATAGACTTTGTGAATGATTGGATGGAAATTTACATTGTTGAAATCAATCTCTTCCTAGGATTCATATAGATTTTGCTTGAGGACAAGCAAAAGACTAAGTGTGGGGGAGTTGATTTATGCTTAATTTACTCTATTTTTAAGGGTTTGAATGTGCATATTTTAAGATAATCTTCTGGAAATTGGTGCGTTTATGGTGTATTTTATGTTTTGCATGAGATTTAGGCTTTCGAGATAAAAGAATGCAATTTTGGAGAATTTTGGATGAATTTGGCGTCTCCAGTGCAGAGGAATCGAAATCTCCAGAGCAGCGAAGCGAAGGCGCCAGAGCGCTCAAAAAGCCAGAGGAATCATAAGGCTCCAGAGGAGTCGCCATTCCTCTGGTGATAGTCAGAGCAGAGAAATCACCATTCCTCTGGAGTCAGAGAAGTCGATGCCAGAGGGTTCCCTTCCTCGCTGCCAGAAAAGTCAAGTCCCCAATTCCAGAGGAGTCACCATTCCTCTGGAGGAATGCCAGAGCGGAGGTCCATTTCTCTGGCGTAACCCATTCCGCTGACGAAGTACCAGAGAAATCACCCATTCCTCTGGCGATACCATTCCTCTGGCGAATAGCAGAGAAATCGTCATTTCTCTGGCGCGACCCGTTTCCCGAGAGACAACCGTTCCTCTGGCGAGAGCTGCGAAGTTGGCAAGAGTGGGAGTATGTTCCGGAGAGCGCGTCCAGCTGGAGAGTTGCCTTATTTCACACGATTCTATTACCTTTAGAATTCTACTTTGCATGGCAACTTCCATGTTGATCCGAAGGAAATCTGAAAACTATAAATAGGTCCTCTTTTGACCTATTGAAAGACCCCCGAAGAACCCTAGCATTCATACCTTAGTTTTTAGCTTTAGAATTTTATTGCTTTCTAGTTTTTAAGGCTTGGATCAAGATTGAAGATTCAAGCCGCTACTTCAGTTTTTATTCGATTTTTATATAATTCAGTTTTACAATTGCTTTCTTTTTAATTATGTTTAAGTTTTATTTAAATATGTCTGGCTAGTTTCGTTTAGCTGATTCTAGGGTTTGTAAATAGTTGATTGGATTTATGTGATTTATTTGTTAATACCTTTGTGCCTTCCAGTTTATGATTCATAATTCCTGGTGCTTAATTTCTTGTGAATTATCTGATCAATAGTTTGCATGTTTAGCTATTCGGTTTGAGACCTAGCGGAGATAACTGTTTAGCGGATTCAGGGATGTATGATATGATTTTAACCTTGAGACCTAGCGGAGATAGGTGGATCATAGGGAGCTATTCTTAGGAGCTTTTGGGAGTTAGTAGATTTTCTTGAGACCTAACGGAGATAGATAATTTACTAATCTACGATCGTTGCTGCTCTAGCGAGAGTAATTGATTAATTAAGTGATCTCTCATCATAACTGGATTAAACTGGTACATAGGATTAATAGATTTATTGCATAGATTTAGTGGATGAATTTACTACCCTAGGATCAGTTGTCTTTTATATTTGATTTTTCCTACGATCTTTTAGTTATTGTTATTTGCATTTTAGTTTAAGTTAATTAAACCTTCCTTCTTTCGTTTGCCTGAATATTACTAGAGTTTAATTAGGATTACTTAGAGTAATTCGTTATAATAGTCCCTGTGGATACGATACTCGGTTACTTGTTATTTATGCTACAATTGCACCGTGTTAGTTGCGGTAATTTGTTGCTAATAATTTAGTGATCATTGTCCCTACGGTTATGAGACGGTTTGTGGGCTGAAGGCTGGAGTTAGTGGGTAGTTTTGGCTGGGGAAAACTACCCACGACGTGGATGCACTTGATTGGCCGACCCGACGGTTATCCTAGTGATGGGGGATTGTCCATCACATAGATAGGCAATTTTGGGAACGGATCTGAGATAGAGATTCGTGTGTGTAGCCTTGATTCCTTTGTACGAAGTTGTGAGTAATACGAAGGTTGGGAGTGAGTTATCCCGTATGATTGTGTGTGCTTTATGTGTGCGTTCTGTGATCTTGTTGGCTTGCACGAGTACACGAATACTCACCTAAACTATACACGAGTGTTGGTGAGGGAGAGTGGCTGGTCGTTTGTGCGTGAACGGCGCCGCACAAGGCGAAAAATTCAGGCTCGAAAGAAAACCTTGTGACAGCGTGTGTGAAGAGTGGAGAAGAGGAAGAAGATTTAATAGATTTACTAATATATAGTAATAGATTTAATACTTTTTATTTATTAATAATTAAATTTAGGTATAATATTTATTTTTATATAATATTAGTAATTGAAGTTTTTTGAATTGAATGTATAATTTGAAATATATATATATATATATATATAATGATTGAAGAAGTATAATTAATGCTTCTAAAAAACACAATGAAGTTATAATTAATGTTTACATTTTCAATTGTTGTATGCATTAATTTGAAAATATTATTACTCGCAAATTTGCATATACTAATATAAAATATATAAAAATATACTTGGAAATAATAAATTATGGTTATATAAAAGATCGCTTAAAATTTTACGAATATGTGTCAATAAAATTATCAACAAATGTCTACGTAGTATTATGATTTTTTTTCTTTTTTTTTCTAAGCATATCGACAAATTTCATTCATGAAAAACAAATATTCAATATGCATGTTAAATTTAAGTTCGTGAAAAAAAGTTAAATATGTATAAATATCACAAAAAATATTGATAAAACGAATAAGTTATGAAAAAAAAATTAAAATATTTTATTTGGTTTAAGTTTATTTTTTATAGTTGTGTTTGTATTTTATTTATATAAACATATTCGCTATTATCTTTTCTCAATTAAATTTAATTCTACTTTTACATTTATATATATTAAAAATAAAATATGTGATACTCTTTGTTTATGATTTAACTATTAATATACAATACTTATTCAATTTAATACTCCAATATTTTTTGATAATCTATATCTATATGTAGATATTATGACAAAATCTTTAATTTAATGTACAAATAATCAAAACTAAATTTAGACCGACTATGTTTTTTTTCTTAATGTTGAACTGTCACAGATCGGCGTAGTAGAAGTGTTTACGTGAGAAGATCTATTGATTTTACGTAGGAAAGTTGCAGTCTTTAATGAAACAGTAAGAATATAGAGATAAGAGAGATAGGAGGCAAGATAGAGAAGAAGATAGGAGAAAGTTGATAGTTCATTGCTAGGTTAAAAATCCTCATGCAAATACATATCGCTAATTATCCCGTGCGACGGTCGCACGCTTGTGCGACCGGTTCAACCGGCCCGTTTAGGTACCCGCCCCGACCCGGTTTCCAAACATATAAAAGAGTTTTTTTCATTTTTCCCTCATTTTCAGCCTTCCTTTCTCTCTCTTAGATTAGGGTTTTCTCTCTTCTCTCTCTTTGTTCATTCCGCCCCGACTCTTTTCGCTCTCGATCGATTCCTCTACATTTTCGACTTATTTTCGGTGTTCTTCTCATTTATACTCACTGATTTACGAAGCAATCTTGTGTTCATCGGTTCTTGTTAGTGATTCTGTGGTGTACGAAGGTATGAGGGTTTTTCCTTTTTCCCCCCTTTCTCTTTTATGTTTTTTCTTTGTTTTGATGTTGTTTTGTGTTTATTTTGTGAAGTGATTCTTCGGATTTCACAATCTGTTGTTGTGGTCGTCTCGTCGTTGATTTGGAATCTGAGTTTCAAGTTATTAGGTATTTCGTCTACTGCTGTTTTCTTCTCTTTTTTTTTGAACGAATTACTTGTGTTGTTGTTATATGTGATGTGTTTGTGTTTTCTAAGATCTGTTGTTCATTAGTTTTGGTGTTGTTTAGATCTGTAGTTTTTTAGATCTTGTATTGTTTAGATCTGTTTTTGCTTATATATGTTGTTTTTGTTTAGATATTTTTTTGCGAAAAATGTAAATGTTACACTGAAAAAAAATAATTATTCATGTAAGTAAATGTATACTTCATCATATATGTACATTTGAATATTACTTGTGCATGATTACTTGCTAAATGTATTACTTATGCTTAGCAAAAGTAAATACATATATTATGATAAGTATTTATGTTTTCTGCCACTACTACTTTTTAGAATGGCAAAGAAGAAACATGTGGAGGGGATAACATCTTCTGCCAGAGCTACTGATAAGGAAAGGTAATACAAGTATAAAATTAAAAGTATACTTTGTGGTTGAATAAAGTATGTATGCCTTCCCATAAAATGTATTACTTATGAATGAATTCTTTGAAATGGTATATTGGCTGGAAACATTCCTCGTGCCCGATAGATCACCTAGTTGGTGAGCTGGGTCTGAACTTAACAACGCCACGTACCTTTGATTGTTTTAATTTGCAAACTTGTGAATGATTACTTGCTGAATGTATTACTTCTGCTTAGCAAAAGTATATGCCTATATTATGATAAGTAAACATGTTTTTCTGACACTACTTACTTTTAGTATGAAAATGAAGAAACCTTTTGTAACACCCCGATTTTTCCTAATAGGATTTTCCGAGGTACTTGAACTTAGAATATTATTTAGGTGAATTTCTGTCACACCCCAAATACTTGAAACAATAATTATAACTGGGGTATGACTAATCATCTAAATGATCAAGGGAAAGACCTTGTACAATACGAATAATGAGATGATAAATCGGGCTTCGCCCCTTTGGATGAAGAAAGACAGATATCCAAACGATATTAATCCATCGACACACATTACAACTTCAGGATCACAAGTTTAGTTTCATGCTTCGGATAACCAACATTCATTAATCAAAATACTTAAGAATCAATAGTCTAAGCTTATCAAAAGAGATATCATTTAGAGTCATAACATAATGTCTTAAGTCAAGGAAACGAAAGACAAAAAGAGCTAGTACTACAGCGGAAGTCAAAACACGGAGTTGAACCCTAGCCTCAGCTCTGCCCCGTCATCACCTGCCGTTAACCTGGAAAAAAAAACATTTGAAAGTATTTGGGCTAAGTACTAATGTACTTAGTGGGCTGCAACTTTAAAACATTTCATAATCTGAAGAACAGTTTATCCAATCATACTTGACATGACTTAGAAGGTTTTAAAGTGAAAGGACTTCTAAGCATGTTAAAACATCTCATATATATATATATACTTAGTTTTTCGCGCAGATGTCACACTCATTTCTGTTACTCGCTATGATCCCGGACCTTTTAGCCACCGACGGATCCATTTATCCCAATTACTTGAACTGAGGGCGTAACCCAGACAAGTTTACTTTTGACCTCGGGATGCTACCCAGACAGGCCCTTACATTACATGCTTCGGAACACATCCAGCAAGCACCCTTATAACGCCTCTTAGTTAGTGCCCGAATGGAGATCAACCCACCGAGTCAGCTAACGGTGTACACAATTCTCAAATAACGTGTTAGGCCATAGGAGAACCTCAATTGATTCGTTGTGGCGAGCCTTAAACAGAGCAGAGTGTACATAAACATTTTATTGGATAAACAGTTTATATTTCACGAACATTTAAGCTCAATAGCTAAATCATACATTTTGGAAAAAATAAGCCCACCTTTATAGGCAAAGCCCGTCGTTAACGTTATCTCTGAGTCGGAATAGCAGCGCTAATCCTCCTGACGTTCAAAGCCTACAAGAAATCTATTCTCAATATGTCTCCTTGAATCTAATCTTAAGTCGTGGTGAAGTGCTTAACATTCTATGATTCACTTAGCCGGGTTTTCAAAATTTAATGAATAAATAATTGAAAACGTTTCTCTTGAGTTAAGAACACCAACAATATTCTTACTCATCTTTCTTTAGTAATTGGAATTAGAAATAAAACCAATTAAATTATAAATACTTTACTGCAAAATAAAATGCAATTTCATGTCATGCTTGTAAAATTATATACGAACAGAGTGTATGCACTTGCAAAAACTTATACTGGTATGTTGGTTTACTGGAATGACACCATTGATATGCTTGAATTTACAGTTGAGTAAATGAGATAAGGGCTCAAGAGGGAACCTTAAGAGGTTTCCGTTGAGATTCTTTCTTGTTGTTGCTTGAATGAGGAGTTGATGGTTTAACTTCTTACAGAAGAGATAATGAATGTGCCGAGAAGGGTGGAGTAATCTCATCAATGGTGTTGGGTGATGACAGTCGAGAGAGGAGAGAGAGAAGAGAGAGGAAAGAGAGAAGAAAGAGACGTCTGTTATGGGGGATGAAAGAGAAAGGTGTTGGTTTATTTAACCCCGTTTACTTAGCCATCAAGTATTGGATAAATAACACATGCTTAATTATCCACTTGTATAAAATATCTTATCCGTTAACTATGTTTATCCACTTGCTTTGACTTCTCTCTCTCTAAAGATTAGTTCCGCACCGGAGCAGAGAAATGCTCGCCAGTGCAGAGGAATCACTCGCCAGAGGAATCACTCGGCAGAGGAATCACTCGCCAGAGGAATCACTCGCCAGAGGAATCACTCGGCAAAGGAGTCACTCACCAGAGGAATCACCCGGCAGAGGAGTCACTCGCCAGAGGAATCACTCGCCAGAGGAGTCACTCGCCAGAGGAATCACTCGGCAGAGGAGTCACTCGCCAGAGGAATCACCCGGCAGAGGAGTCACTCACGTATTTAAATTAATATGCAATGCACAAAAATAAAATTTAAATAACTTGAAAATTTACAAATGCTTTCGTAAATCATTTTTGTTGGAATTAAATAAATTTTTTTTTCTCAATCCGGCGTGAATCATCATCTTAAATCTAAGTTCAAAATTATTCTAAACTTAGCTCGAGGAAACGGGGTATTACATCCCTCCCTCCTTAAAGAAAATTTCGTCCTCGAAATTACATACCTTGGTAATCTAGCTCGGGGTACTTGACTTTCATCGAATCTTCAAGTTCCCATGTGGCCTCTACCATCCCGTGATGGTTCCATTTCACTTTGACAAGAACAATGTTCTTGTTTCGTAAAACTTGAACCTTGCGATCAAGTATCTGGACTGGTTTCTCTTCATAACTTAAGTCCTGGGCTAGGACCACTTCATCGTGCTTAATCACATGTTTTGGATCAAACACATACTTTCTTAACTGAGAGACATGAAACACATTGTGCACGTCTCCAATACTGGGCGGCAAAGCCAACCTATAGGCTACGAGGCCTATCTTATCTAGGATCTCAAAAGGTCCTATATAACGGGGTCGTAACTTGCCCCTCTTTCCGAAACGTATAACTCCCTTTGAGGGAGAAACTTTGAGGAAAACTCGATCCCCAACATTGAATTCTAACTCTGATCGGCGTTTATCAGCGTAAGACTTTTGTCTATCTTGAGCTTCTTTGATTCTTTGCTTGATGTGGTCGACTTTCTCAACCATCTGTTGGACCAGTTCAGGACCTAACAGCTTTCTTTCACCCACTTCATCCCAGTAAAGTGGTGATCGACATTTTCGGCCATACAAAGCCTCATATGGAACCATTCCAATTGTTGCTTGATAACTGTTGTTATAAGCGAATTCCACGAGAGGTAACAAATCCTCCCAACTTCCACCTTTGTCTGTGACAATCGTTCGCAACATATCTTCTAGAATCTGAATCGTCCTTTCTGACTGCCCATCAGTCTGAGGGTGGTACGCTGTGCTGAAATTTAGTTGAGTGCCCATGGCTTCTTGTAAACTTTTCCAGAAACGCGATGTGAATCTGGTGTCACGATCTGACGTGATAGATACAGGTACACCGTGAAGGCGTACTATCTCTTTGACATATAACTTTGCAAGTTTCTCCAATCCAAATGTCATTTGAATTGGCAGAAAATGCGCTGACTTTGATAATCGGTCCACTATGACCCAAATTGTAGTGTTTCCACGTGCCGACTTCGGTAGGCTCACTACGAAGTCCATGTTGATGTGCTCCCACTTCCACTCGGGGATTGGTAGTGGTTGCAGCATTCCATACGGCCTCTGATGCACGGCCTTCACTTGTTGACAAGCGAGACATCGCTCCACAAATAAGGCTACATCTCTTTTCATTCCTTTCCACCAGCAAATTTTCTTTAAATCCTGGTACATCTTTGTGCTGCCTGGATGTGCAGTGTAAGGAGTATCATGAGCCTCGCTCATAATCTCGTTCTTTAACTCTTCCTTATGTGGCACACACAATCTTTCACCAACCATAAGTGCGTTATCATGTGCTTCAGAGAATCCCTTCGTTTCATTTGTTCTTGCAGCGAGACGCATCTTCTCCAAGAACCAATCTTCTCTTTGTGCTTGCACAATTCTTTTTCTCAAATCAGGTTTAGCTATCAAGGCAGCTACATAACCCGATACTGTGTTCGGAGGATGAACAATCTCTAAACTGAGGGATGCGAAATCACGAATCAGTTCCTTCTGCTGGGTGATGAAACACCCTAGCTTAGCCTTCGTCTTTCGACTCAGGGCGTTAGCTACTACATTCGCTTTTCCTGGATGGTAACTGATGGTGCAATCGTAATCCTTTACTAATTCGAGCCATCTTCGTTGTCTCATGTTCAAATCCTTTTGCTCGAAGAAGTACTTCAAACTCTTATGATCTGTAAAGATCTCACACCTAACTCCATAGAGGTAGTGTCTCCAAATCTTCAGCGCGTGCACGACGGCTGCTAGTTCTAAATCATGAGTTGGGTAGTTAAGCTCATGGGGTTTCAATTGACGAGACGCGTATGCTATCACTTTCTGATTTTGCATCAACACGCAACCCAATCCTAGTTTCTAGGCATCAGTGTACACCACGAATTCTTCATTCTCTTTTGGTATTGCTAACACTGGTGTTGTAGTTAGCCTTGTCTTGAGCTCCTTAAAACTTTGTTCACAAGCTTCAGACCAAACATACTTAGTCCCTTTTCTCAAAAGCTGAGTCATTGGCCTAGCCACTTTTGAGAATCCTTCGATGAATCTTCTGTAGTAACCTGCTAAACCGAGGAAACTTCTAATCTCATTGACATTTGATGGTGCCTTCCATTCCTTGACCGCTTCAACCTTGGCGGGGTCTACTTTGATTCCTTCAGTCGACACTATGCGACCGAGAAACATCACTTCCTTCAACCAAAACTCGCACTTGCTGAATTTGGCAAACAGTCTCTCATTACGCAGGGTTTTGAGTACGATGCGCAAGTGTTCCTCGTGTTGCTCTTCAGTCTTAGAGTATATGAGGATGTCGTCAATAAACACTAAGACAAAACTATCGAGATATTGATGGAACACTCGGTTCATCAAATCCATGAAAACTGCTGGGGCATTCGTTAAGCCAAAAGGCATCACGGTGAACTCGTAATGTCCATAACGCGTTCGAAACGCTGTCTTTGGGATGTCTTCTCTTTTCATTCTTAGTTGGTGGTAACCAGATCTTAGGTCAATTTTGGAAAACACACCGGCTCCTCTCAACTAATCGAACAGGTCGTCTATCCTCGGAAGAGGATATCTATTCTTTATCGTGAGCTTGTTTAATTCCCTATAATCGATACACATCCTTAGTGAGCCATCTTTCTTCTTGACGAATAGGACCGGTGCTCCCCACGGTGATACACTAAGTCGTATGAAACCTAGGTCCAACAATTCTTGTAGTTGCACTTTCAATTCTTGTAACTCCGGCGGGGCCATTCTGTATGGTGCCTTGGACACTGGTGCTGCTCCAGGTTCCAGATCTATCATGAATTCTAATTGTCGGTCTGGTGGTAAACCGGGCAATTCTTCAGGAAATACATCTTTGAACTCTCGAACCACGCGAACTTCTTCGATCGTTTTCTCTACTTCATGTTCTCCTGTCAAACTGACTAGGAATGCCTGACATTTTCCCTTTCTCATCATCTTCGTGGCCTTCATTGCTGAAATCACTGGTACTCTTTCTCCCATTCTTATGCCATGAAAACTTGCTTTCTCCTTTCCAGCGGATTGGAAAGAGATCTTTCTCTCGTTACACAGTATCGTGGCACCGACTTGAGTAAGCCAGTCCATCCCTAGGATCATGTCAAAATCTATTATAGCGATGACATACAATTTTGCCTTAAATGTTTCAGCACCTATGTTTAGCTCTAAGTTCGAGATAACGTCCTTAGCAGCCAATCTTCCACCACCAGGGGTGCTAACCTCTAAAATTGTCTCAGCCAATTGTGGAGTCAGTTCTAATCTCTTACAAGCAGCATGTGAAATGAAAGAGTGGGACGCTCCAGTATCAAACAAAGCTATGATCGGTATGTCAAAGACATTAATCATACCTGCCAAGTTTCCTTGGTTTCCCGCTGCTTGATTTTGGTTAAGGGCATATGCCCTAGCATTTTGAGGCGGCCCCTGATGTTCTCCACGACCCTGGTTCTGTGGCGGTTGCGGGGCTCCTCCTCTCTTTCTTGGACATGCCGGAGCATAGTGCCCAGTTTCTCCGCAGGTAAAGCAGACGTTCATTCCTCTCAGGTATTCTCCCAGATGGAGTTTCTGACACTTCGGGCAAGGTGTTTTAATAATTGCCTGATGTTGTTGGTTCTGAGGCTGATTCTGATTTTGGTTTACAGTCCATGGTTTCTTCCCAAATCCATTTCCATTTCCAGGGTTTCCACCCATTCTCTCGTTCCACTTTCTTTTTCCTTTACCACCATCTTGAGGTGGTACAAATCCAGACTGTCCCGGAGCTTTTCCTTTCTCCCTTGGTGTCACGACCGAGCCTAATTAAGGATAATTAAGCCGGGGAACCGTGACTAAGGGAGGGAGATTAGAAGCGGGGTAGAAGGGGGATAATTAAACAAGGAAGGATCGTATTTAATCATTGATATCAAAAGGAATATTTATAATATAACGGAGGTTTAGTCATATTGACTCAAATAAACTAGTAAGTTCGGATACTCCGACTTAGCCAAGATAACATAAGACTTCCGAGTACGCAGCGGAATAAGGTTCTAATTACATGTATGAAGACATGTATCCCCAGAGTTCATTAATACATAAGGATAAGACAAAAGGGTTCCGCTCGTCACTTCATCACCACCGGCAGCTGCTCAACCTGCACATTTAGAAATATATGCAGGGCTGAGTACAAAAGTACTCAGTGGGCACGTATGCCTAAATATAAAAATACATGCTTCAAAACTGTAAATTGTCATGCCATCATAAACAGTACAGCAAGGGAGTTTTTCGCTAAAAAGGCCCAAGCTTACTAAATTCATTTGTGATTCTTAAAGTTCGTCTGCAGACTAAGTTCTCATAATCTATCATATCTGAAGCTGTGTGCCGGAGAGGTGGCCACCTCTCACGGACACTTGACCGGCCAACCCGCTCGATGACTCACGGTCACTGGTGTACACTAGCCCTGGCAGGATAGCTATCAACTGCTCAGGACCCGAATTCGATTACATAACTTGGCAAAGCCACATCAGATAGATATCATACTGAAATTGAAACATTTTATGGCAAGACAATACTTGAAATAACTTTCAGTTCAAGGATTTTGCAATGAAATAACTGTTCAACTGTAATTTGAAACTCATTTGATATATATGAAAGTAATACCCACCTGATAGCAAAGCTTTGCTACAGATTAGTAACTCCTTGACGAGCTCTTATTCTTGCGCTCGACCTTTAATCCGAGAAAATAACGTAAGACTTTAAATCGAGGGAAAATTCTCAATTGAATGAGAATGCATAATTTAACTATGCATGAACCTCGTATGCATGAACTATTATTCTAAGATAATAATCAGGGAATTTCTATTGTTAATCCAGGCTATCGGATTTAAACAAAAGCTAAGTCTCGTCTCATGAAGCCGGATAATTAACTAAAATTAATCCGTTCTCTTCGGGGTGTTCTAATCCGTCAATTAAATAAACCCCGCTTCTCGTAGTCAATAGAGAATAAATAAACACTTTGGCTTATTCGCTGTATAACCTCATAAAACTCAATCGGGCTTAATAAATAGGAACAAGTAATGTTATAAGATTAAATAATTAAAAGGCCCAACATAAGGCAGCCTAATAATTAATTAAGTAGAAGTGGGCTTGAATAATGAATATGAGAGGCCCAATTAAAATAATTGACTAGCTGGGCTCAAATAAATAAATCAATCAAGGCCCAGCTAAGATAATACAGCAGCCTACTTAAATAGAAAGCAGTTGGGCTTTAATTAAATAAACTCGGCCCAAGTGAAATAAAACTAAAGGCCCAAATTAATAACTCTCTCTCTCTCTCATTCTCTATCAGTCAGCCTCTATCTCTTTACTCCATCAGTCGAGCTCTCTCTCTCTCCCTTTCTCTCGTATTAGTCGCGGTCTCCGCCGCCGCCGTATCTTGCTCTTCGCGAGCTCCGCCGCGATCTGCTCCGGCGAGGACGACGGCCCGCAGAGCCTCATCCCTTCGTCTTGTTTCTTCCTCCATTCAGTTTTCAGCCCTCACTCACAACTGAAGGTCGCCGTCGTCGCTGCAACTGGGTGTCCGGCGAACGGCCGTCGTCTGCGCCTCTGAGGCCGCCGCCTTCGTTCGTCCTCCCTCCTTCCTCAATTTAATGGGGATTCCCAAATGAGGAGCCCTAATTCTCCCCCTTCCAAAATCGAGCCCTAGCTCTCCCAAATCAGAAATCGCCGCTGCTGCGACTGGATGACCGGCGAGATTCGCCGCGTTGCTGCACTGTGTTGAGGTGCCGCTGCCTCTCCGGCATTTGGCTCCCCCTTTTTCGTCCGTCGGGCCCTGTCAAGCAGCAAGGTTTTGCTCCACCGCGATGCTGATGCTGCTGTCGCACGATTTCCGTCGAGGCAGTAAGAGTTGCTGCCGTCATCGTCGTCGTCGGCTCACCCGAACAGGCAGCCGGCCCTATTTCTTAAGCTAAGTTCTCTTAGTCTCCGTCTCCTTTCTCTTCGTTGCGTGATTGAGTTTCGATTCGAACATAAATTCCCTCGAGTAAGAATCTAGTACTTAGCACTCTATGTGTGTGTGAGCATGCCATAGCAGGGCTAAACTCTATTTATGAGCTAAGGTGTTCTCTTTTCTCATTATCTGCGAAGCAATACTGGTGCTATGTGATTCTACATGAACGAACTGATCATGCTCTGGTACGAATGCTTGCTAGAATAGATATTCGAAATAATACCTTGGGAATGACTGTTGGTTGGTGATTTGTTGCTGAGTTAAAAGAACTGGAATGACTGAACTGAAAGATCAAACTTGTTTCTTTCAATAACTGTAAGTTGTAATTGGAAGGAGATGATGAATCAATACTAATCTTTACCTTAATGTTTGGTTGGCTGTTGTTGAGGTACTAGATGAACTGGAATAGCTCTGAAATAATTCAAGATTGCTGTTCTTGTATTAATGCAGGTGGAATACGGAAAAAAGTGAAGAAACTGAACCAAGCTTACCTCTGAAATTTTGGCAGCAGGGCAATGAATGCAGATTTCTCCTGTTCTTCGGAATTTCTAAGTGGAGGATGAAGAGTATGGTGTATTCTTGGCTGGAGTTGAAGCAAATAGAGGGAGATGTTGGCTGCATACTTGAGTATGCTAGAGACAAGGTATAGGGTAGAGTGGAGGTGATTGGAGGAGTTGGGGCTGCTGGAGCATGCTAAAGAATAGATGGTAGGGTGTAGGGAGAAGGGAACTGGTGGAGTTGGGCGGCTGGCAGCTGGGCTGTTTCAGCCACACGCCTGCCCCCTCCTTTTTTTTTTTTTTTTTTTTTTTCTTCTTTGCTTCCTTGTTGGCTGATGGTGTTAACAAAAGAATGTGTTGCATTTGATGTGTAGTAATGTGGGATATGGCTAAAGTAAGGCTCTTGCCTTTTGGTAATTCTAAACTTGTAATATAGTAACACCCTTAATGAAATACTAGTCTTGGATTCTCACTAATGTAGCGTATATATATATACTCGCACGATAACTGATTTCTCGCATGCTAGCCTCGATGTAAAATAAATCTAAATTAAATCCGTAGATTTAATTCGTTTGCTCATCTTATATATAAATTAAATCCGAAGATTTAATTGGAAAAAATTCACGACTCAAGCAAGTACAAAAATAATAACAATTAAATATAAATAATACTTCTATTGCACTTAATAATTAACGGGACTTAACATGACTTTGCTAAGTCAGTTATAATCTGAAATAATAATTATTGACTGCTCAATAATCCTCATAGCGGTTTTTCACATGAAATAAAATAATAACTCTGTTTCAAGTACTATATAACTCAAAGTCATAAGTCGAAATTAATCAAAGATCAACACTGAAAGATGCAATAATTAATTATTGCATTACTGGTTTTAATAAATTAAAAGAGCGGGTTACTACACTTGGTAGCAATGACTCAATGGTGAGAGCCCTGCTCAGTGTTTGTGCATAAGTGAGACCTCCATGACTTGCTAGGGAGATTGATATCTCGTGGCGCAGTCCGTTCCTGAATTTCTCAGCGCGCTTCTCATCAGTGTCCACTAAGAGTGGAGCATATCTTGATAGCTGGTTAAAGGCCCTATCATACTCAGTCACTGTTCCAGCCCTTTGCTTCAAATTCCAGAACTCATTCTGTTTCTTTTGTCGATAGCAGCCTGGTATGTATTTCTCGTATAACTCATTCTTAAAATCTACCCATGTGAAATTTTCCCATCGTTCCTCAGTCATTGTGCGCCTTACTGATTCCCACCAGAAATCGGCTTCGTCTACCAGTTGGTAAGTCGCGCAAGTCACTTTGTCTTCGTCATCGCAACGGATGTAGCCGAAGATTCGCTCTACTGCTCTAACCCATTTCTCGGCGTCCGCAGGATCGCCTAGACCATCAAACGTTGGAGGCTTTTCTTTACGAAACTTTTCCTCAGCAGTACGCTCTGGTGCTACTTGAGGGATAGGCTGTTCAGGGATGAATCCCCTGCCGCGTCCGCGACCACGTCCTCGTCCCCTACCGCGTCCTCTCGGCGCATCTTCCATTCTGATTAACGGACGAAATCAACACAAATGTGAGACTCATTCCGCATGCATGCATACATGTATACATACATAGATATACCCAAGGTATATTGCCTCTATAGTGTAACCCTGTGAAAGGCTAATTCTATGTGGAAACTGATCTTAACTTAGTGGAGTACTTAAGTGAATTCTTAATCTCATCTCATTGCTTCTACGTTATAACATATCTATGTTTAACGTCTCTATCTTTACCAGTCCTTACTTAAATCGATCAAGCGGAACTATTACGACTAACATTCCCAAGGTATTCTTGGGTGGTACTCAAACAGTTTGTAAGAGGACCCCACATTCTGATCGTATAGGCATTGAACCTAAAACGATAACATAAACTTCATTCATTCTTTCATTCATTTGTTTGTTTCTTTTGAAACCTTTATAACACGTGGACAATAAATGTCCCATTCCTTAAAAACTTTGCTTTTGCCGGAAAGATTCAAAGAATCTAACTCGACAATTCGTACATTGATTCGTTAAGGGCTCGGTAGTCCCAAACACGAAATAACTTGGTTATATGAGTCGAAGACTCAAAATAACAATATGAAAGCGATTAGCAATTCATAACTTATAGCATATGGAAAGCGATAAGCAATTCACATAGCATCATTCATTGAAAGCGCGCACTTCTTGAAAGCTCTCAAAATATTTAATAACTTTGAAACTTTTAAAACGTACCTTACTTGTGGCAGTGTGACGGTGAGCTGAGGTTCAACAACTTTCTTAGAAGTCTAGTGGTACTAATCTAGACTCAACATTAGGAGCTTTTGGTTATCAGAGACATGAAAGAAAACTTATGCTCTAATACCACTCTGTCACACCCCAAATTCTTGAAACAATAATTATAACTGGGGTATGACTAATCATCTAAATGATCAAGGGAAAGACCTTGTACAATACGAATAATGAGATGATAAATCGGGCTTCGCCCCATTGGATGAAGAAAGACAGATATCCAAACGATATTAATCCATCGACACACATTACAACTTCAGGATCACAAGTTTAGTTTCATGCTTCGGATAACCAACATTCATTAATCAAAATACTTAAGAATCAATAGTCTAAGCTTATCAAAAGAGATATCATTTAGAGTCATAACATAATGTCTTAAGTCAAGGAAACGAAAGACAAAAAGAGCTAGTACTACAGCGGAAGTCAAAACACGGAGTTGAACCCTAGCCTCAGCTCTGCCCCGTCATCACCTGCCGTTAACCTGGAAAAAAAACATTTGAAAGTATTTGGGCTAAGTACTAATGTACTTAGTGGGCTGCAACTTTAAAACATTTCATAATCTGAAGAACAGTTTATCCAATCATACTTGACATGACTTAGAAGGTTTTAAAGTGAAAGGACTTCTAAGCATGTTAAAACATCTCATATATATATATATATATACTTAGTTTTTCGCGCAGATGTCACACTCATTTCTGTTACTCGCTATGATCCCGGACCTTTTAGCCACCGACGGATCCATTTATCCCAATTACTTGAACTGAGGGCGTAACCCAGACAAGTTTACTTTTGACCTCGGGACGCTACCCAGACAGGCCCTTACATTACATGCTTCGGAACACATCCAGCAAGCACCCTTATAACGCCTCTTAGTTAGTGCCCGAATGGAGATCAACCCACCGAGTCAGCTAACGGTGTACACAATTCTCAAATAACGTGTTAGGCCATAGGAGAACCTCAATTGATTCGTTGTGGCGAGCCTTAAACAGAGCAGAGTGTACATAAACATTTTATTGGATAAACAGTTTATATTTCACGAACATTTAAGCTCAATAGCTAAATCATACATTTTGGAAAAAATAAGCCCACCTGTATAGGCAAAGCCCGTCGTTAACTTTATCTCTGAATCGGAATAGCAGCGCTAATCCTCCTGACGTTCAAAGCCTACAAGAAATCTATTCTCAATATGTCTCCTTGAATCTAATCTTAAGTCGTGGTGAAGTGCTTAACATTCTATGATTCACTTAGCCGGGTTTTCAAAATTTAATGAATAAATAATTGAAAACGTTTCTCTTGAGTTAAGAACACCAACAATATTCTTACTCATCTTTCTTTAGTAATTGGAATTAGAAATAAAACCAATTAAATTATAAATACTTTACTGCAAAATAAAATGCAATTTCATGTCATGCTTGTAAAATTATATACGAACAGAGTGTATGCACTTGCAAAAACTTATACTGGTATGTTGGTTTACTGGAATGACACCATTGATATGCTTGAATTTACAGTTGAGTAAATGAGATAAGGGCTCAAGAGGGAACCTTAAGAGGTTTCGGTTGAGATTCTTTCTTGTTGTTGCTTGAATGAGGAGTTGATGGTTTAACTTCTTACAGAAGAGATAATGAATGTGCCGAGAAGGGTGGAGTAATCTCATCAATGGTGTTGGGTGATGACAGTCGAGAGAGGAGAGAGAGAAGAGAGAGGAAAGAGAGAAGAAAGAGACGTCTGTTATGGGGGATGAAAGAGAAAGGTGTTGGTTTATTTAACCCCGTTTACTTAGCCATCAAGTATTGGATAAATAACACATGCTTAATTATCCACTTGCATAAAATATCTTATCCGTTAACTATGTTTATCCACTTGCTTTGACTTCTCTCTCTCTAAAGATTAGTTCCGCACCGGAGCAGAGAAATGCTCGCCAGTGCAGAGGAATCACTCGCCAGAGGAATCACTCGGCAGAGGAATCACTCGCCAGAGGAATCACTCGGCAGAGGGTTCACTCGGCAGAGGGTTCACTCGCCAGAGGAATCACTCGCCAGAGGAATCACTCGGCAAAGGAGTCACTCACCAGAGGAATCACCCGGCAGAGGAGTCACTCGCCAGAGGAATCACTCGGCAGAGGAGTCACTCGCCAGAGGAATCACCCGGCAGAGCAGTCACTCGCCAGAGGAATCACTCGGCAGAGGAGTCACTCGCCAGAGGAATCACCCGGCAGAGGAGTCACTCACGTATTTAAATTAATATGCAATGCACAAAAATAAAATTTAAATAACTTGAAAATTTACAAATGCTTTCGTAAATCATTTTTGTTGGAATTAAATAAATTCTTTTTTCTCAATCCGGCGTGAATCATCATCTTAAATCTAAGTTCAAAATTATTCTAAACTTAGCTCGAGGAAACGGGGTATTACAATTTCTCGCCCGGATAAAATTTTTATTTATAAAAAGGGGTATTTTCTTTTAATAAAAGATTTTATCAAATTTTACCAAAAGAGATTAAATGCAAATACGTGACTATGTAAATATATTTCATATTACATTTTATTTTTTCAACTACTTTTAATTTGAATTGAGCCCAAATAAAACTATATTACTAACTTATCTAGTTTGGGTCTTATTTAATTTTGAGTAAAGATTATGTGTACTTTATAAGCCCATTTATCTTTATATTATTAATTGTCTGTTAATAATTTAAATGGCTTCTAATTTATTTATTTATTTCATTTTTTTTATGGGATTTACGTCCAGCCAGAGTCAGCCATGTTTCACTCTGCAATTCACCACATTTTTAACCAATCACTTTACATGCATTTTTCCCTCTGCAATTCACTACATTTTTAACCAATCACTTTACATGCATTTTTCTCTCATGTAATAAATTTGTCAAAACTCTCACAGTGTTAGCAGATTTCCTCTTTTCTTACCTTTTCTTTGAGCAGAGCTTCTTTGAAAAATTCGTAGAAATATAAAAGAGTAGGAGGAAGGTGAGTTAAGAGGAAAGCAGTAGAGAGTGCCATTTATTTCTTGAGGAAAAAGTTATCACAATTTACAGATCTCGTGCTATTTATATAGCATAACACGAGTCAAGTAAAAGCAATAAGCAAATAAGAAGAAGACATATGGCAGATACAACTAAAGCAAAAAGCATCCAAAGATATGCATGTAGCTAACAGTACGCGCAGCAGTAGAAACGCGCCTTCCATCAGCAGTAGAAACGCGCCTTCCATTACCCCCCTCAAGCTGGACATGGTGAAGATCCACCATTCCAAGCTTGGACAGCAAGGTTCGGAAACGAGGTCCAGCAAGAGACTTGGTGAACAAATCAGCAAGCTGCGTGGTAGTGGAAATATGCAGGGGAATCAGAAAACCCTCTTGGTATTTCTCGCGAACAAGATGGCAGTCTATTTCCAAGTGTTTCGTGCGCTCATGGAAAACTTGATTCTTGGTGATGTGAATCGCAGCTTGGTTGTCACAATAAAGAGGTAAGGGCAGTGGGAGCTGCACATGAAACTCAGCACACAAGTGGGACAGCCAAGTCAATTCACGAACTGTAGTACTGAGAGCCCGATATTCGGCTTCGGCAGAGGAAGCAGAGACAGTAGCTTGCTTCTTGCAACGCCAAGAAACTAAGGATCCGCCAAAGAAGACACAATAACCAGTAAGAGAGCGACGCGTATCAATACAAGACCCCCAATCTGCATCGCTATAAGTCGTGAGAGTATGTTCACCAGTAGATGGGTAAAAGAGACCAAGGGAAGGACACCCCTTTAGATACTTAAGAACATGTAAAGCTGCTCCCCAATGATCCTCAGTTGGAGAGCCCACAAATTGGCTGAGCTGCTGAACAGCGTAGGTGATATCAGGTCTAGTAAGGTTGAGGTAAAGTAAGCGCCCAACCAACCTGCGATATGCATCAGGCTCAGCATAACCAGGAGAGTCATTATGAGCTAATTTACAATTCAGAGGTAAAGGAGTAGCTACTGACTTGCAACCAAGAAGTCCTGCAGAATCGACCAAATCAAGTATATACTTCCTCTGATTGAGGCAAGTACCAGACTCTCCTCGTGCTATCTCCATGCCCAAGAAATATTTAGCAACACCCAAATCCTTTATAGTAAAAGTAGAGTGTAGAAATTCCTTCAACTCTGTGATAAGATCAAGGTTAGGTCCTACAATAAGGACATCATCCACATAAACCAAGAGGCAAATAAAGCAATCACCTGTTCCCTTAACAAATAAGCAGTGGTCTGAATGAGATTGAGTGAAACCAAAGCTGAACAGGTGGCGGCAGAACTCAGCATTCCACTCCCTAGAAGCTTGTTTCAGCCCGTATAGGCTTTTGACCAATTTGCATACTTGTCCGGGCCGTGCCTTATCATATCCTTGAGGAGGCTGCATATATATTTCATCATGTAAGAATCCATGCAAGAATGCATTATTAACATCAATTTGATGTATATGCCATGCTTGGCACGTAGCAATTGCAAGTAGAAATCTCACAGTAACGAGTTTGGCAACCGGTGAGAATACCTCTGTGTAGTCAACACCATACTCTTGGTTGTAACCCTTTGCAACCAAACGCGCTTTATAGCGCTCCACAGTCCCATCTGCATTCAATTTAACCTTATAAACCCACTTCGATCCAATTGCTCTCTTCCCCTGAGGTAGTGCAGTAAGAATCCAAGTATCATTTGACTCCAGTGCATGTAATTCAGCTTGCATAGCAGTCACCCATTCTGGTGAACGGCTAGCTTCTTGATAAGAACTAGGCTCACGAATGGATTGGATATTCACAAGAAAAGCTGTATAGTGTGGATCTAGAATGGGAGATGTTACATAAGGAAAAGTATGTGGTGTAAGGGTTTCTGAGAAAGAAGGTAAGACAGCTATGTTTGATGTAATGTTTCCAACATAGTCTTTCATCCAAGATGGTGGGCGGCGAGCTCTCTTGCTAGCCCCATTCCCAACATCCGGGACAGAATCAGTTGAGGGTGTTTGATTAATAGAAGGGGCAGAAACTGGTGATGAATTATTATCAGTAGGTGATAATGAGGTAGGTATAGCTGTGGGTATAGTAGAAGGCAACTCAGAGGGTAATATGGTGAGTGGCTCATCATTATAGAGAGGTGGAGGATATGATGGATATATAGGAGAAAGTTGTGAGGAGGAAACATAGGGATAAGTATCAGGTAAAAACTTGACATCTCTCCAGGTGAGAACTTTGTTTTCTGCCAGATCATATAACAAGTATCCCTTGTTATTCATTGCATATCCAAGAAAAATGCACTTGATGCCTCTGGAGTCAAATTTCTTTTTAGTTGGTGACAAATCCACTGCATAAGCCAAACATCCAAACGGCTGCAAGAGAGTAATATCAACTGTCTTATTATACATAACAGAGAATGGAGCTTCCCAATCAATAACTTTGCTAGGCAGGCGATTCAATAACCATGTAGCAGTTCATAGAGAAAAAGGCCAAAAAGATGTAGGTAAATTGCTGTCAAACATTAATGCCCTTGCAATCTGTAAGAGAGTTCGATGTTTGCGCTCCACAACTCCATTTTGTTGTGGTGTGTAAACACAAGTTCTCTGGTGATGAATACCAAATTCAGAAAGCATAGCACTCAGCTCCTTATTGACAAATTCAGTCCCATTATCTGTTCTCAGGTTTTTAATAGTCTTTCCAAATTGATTTTGTATCATCCTAATGTGTGTTCTCAATGTTGAACATACTAGACCTTTAGAACTCAGTAAATAGATCCATGTTAGCCTACTGTGGTCTTCAACAAGTGTGAGCATAAACCTCACATTACAAACATTATCATCACTATATGGCCCCCACACATCAGCATGTATAATTTCAAACAATTCATGTGATCTCCTATGTAACACAGGAAATGAATCTCTAGTTTGTTTAGACTTGATGCATACCTCACAGTGCCTTAGCTTAGTTTTTGTGTCCTCATTAATCATGTCAGCAATGAATGGAATGTGTTTCATGACTCCAGTTGAAGGATGTCCTAGCTCAGCATGCCACTGTTCAACGCTCCTTCGATTCTGATTTACGGCAAGAGCAGAATCAGCCATCATCCCTTCTATCAAATACAAGTTTTTGAACAACCTTCCCATAGCAAGAATATGATCATTCTCAATCCTTTGTATTAAACAATGTGTATTGAGGAACAGACATTTGGCTCCATTATCTTTTGTCAACTTAGCAACAGAAATCAGGTTATGAGTGAAATTGGGAGCATACAATACTCCTTTGAGAACCAGATTCTCAGCTATAGTAGCTTCTCCCATATGAGTCACCTCCTTAACACTTCCATCCGGCAGATGGATATCTTGCTTTCTGTGCAGCCTATGTATAACACTCATAAGCTTTGAATTACAACAGATGTGTGTGCTAGCACCAGAGTCTAACACCCACACATCTTGTGAATCCCCATTTAACACACTGAAAGCATAATGGCCTTGAAATTCTGATTCATTCTGCACACTTCCTTGTACCATATGAACATCATTCTTCAGAGATCCATTAGTGCCCTGTGTGACTAGGCTACCAACACATTTAGTAATCTCTGATTGTATTAGCTTCACAAGAGAAGTGTTAGTGTCATCAGCTGCTTTGCTATACTCCCCTGTATCCCCTTCAGATGAAACCTCTGCACAATTGACTCGTGTTTTAGGCCGGCTTTCCTTTAGCCTTTTATACCAATCGGGGAAACCGTGTAGCTTGAAACATTCAGATTCCTCATGACCGTTGCGGTCACAGTGTGTGCAATATAACTTCTGCCTTTCCTCCTTGCTCCTTCTCAGTTTGTATGACTGTTGTTGTTTAGAATAGTTAGCCGATTCCTTTCATTTCTGATTGACTTGCTTAGCAAGTGCAGCAGTTTGAAAAGAATGTGGATCACAAAAACTCTCGACAGTGAGCTTTTGATCTTCTATCTGCAAGACCATGGAGTACGCCTTATTGACATTCGGCAGTGGATCTAAGAATAGAATCTGTCCTCGCGCACTCTCGAATGAATCGTTAAGACCTAAGAGAAACTGCATCAATCTCTGATTTTCCTCTCTATTCATCCCTGCTTCGCGAGTTCCACATACACAAGTTAACGGAGGCAACAACATATCTAACTCATCCCATAGAGCAGTTAAATTGTTAAAATAGACAAGTACACTTTGATTCCCCTGCGTGTAACTTCCTATTTCTCTTTGCAACCTGTAAATCTTAGGACCGTTGCTTCTCCCAAACCTTTGATTCAAGGCATCCCAAAGTTTCCTCGAATTGTCAATGTGAACAAACGCATTCACAAGTTCTTTCGAAATAGAGTTTATAATCCAAGAGGAGACCATATAATCCGCCTTAACCCAAGCCTTATAATAAGGAGAATCAAAATCAGGTTCTAACAACGTACCATCGAGCAATTCCAGTTTACTCTTAGCTCCTAGAGCGCGCTTAATAGATCGGCTCCAGTTGAGGAAGTTGTTGCCAGTTAACTGAGCTGAAACCAGCTGCATTCCTGGATGATCCGCATTATGCAGCTGTAAAATCTCCTCGATCTGCTTCAGATCCATGGGAGATCGATGTTTGTCGCGACGATCGTCAGATTTGTGTAGATCTTCCTTCAGTGGTGGTTGATCTCCCGCTTCTTCATTAGCTATAACATTCCACGGAACTCGTCGTGATTTCGTCATTAAAATGATCTAAACCAGTGCTCTGGATACCATGAAAAATTCGTAGAAATATAAAAGAGTAGGAGGAAGGTGAGTTAAGAGGAAAGCAGTAGAGAGAGTGCCATTTATTTCTTGAGGAAAAAGTTATCACAATTTACAGATCTCGTGCTATTTATATAGAATAACACGAGTCAAGTAAAAGCAATAAGCAAATAAGAAGAAGACATATGGCAGATACAACTAAAGCAAAAAGCATCCAAAGATATGCATGTAGCTAACAGTACGCGCAGCAGTAGAAACGCGCCTTCCATTAGCAGTAGAAACGCGCCTTCCATTATTCTTCAATCTGGAAATTTCATGAATCATTTTCTTTTAGCAGAGCTTCTTCATCTGGTAATTTTATGAATTCTACTCACTCTTATAATTTTCAACACAGCGATATATATATTTTTCTTCTTATTGGCATCAACACAATAGCAAGCATTTCACAACTGCTACCACACAAATTTTGCAAACATTCAAACTGAAACACACTCTTTTGCATAATAAAAAAAAAAAATGAAATCTTTCAAATCATAACAAATCATATGAGGAAGGGCTTTACAGATTTTTCACATAATAGAGGATAGAATAAGATGATTTTGGGGAGGGGTGTTGGCCGGCGGTTTTTAGCCGGAGAAGCAGAGCAGCATCGGCTGCTCGGCGTGGCAGGAGGAGGCGGCGCCGGCGCTGCTGCTGTGCTGTTGTCGGACGGAACGAGGGCGACGGCGTCGCCGGATCTGGAAGAAAGGAGAGGCAGCGGCGCTGCATGCTTTGCAGCAGCCCGCCGGCCGCTCGCGGCCGAGGCAGGCGGAGCCTGAAGCGCGGCGGCGCAGCTGGTGGCTCACCGGAGTTTGAAGGGAGAGGGAGCGGCGGCAGATTGAGAGGGAGAATCGGAGGTGGTCGTGGCGAGGACGGCGGCGCGGCGGTCCTTCGGGATGCTGCTGCTCCCCCGGCCGAGAGGAAGAAAGAAGAGAAGGCGGCAGCTGCTTCCGGTCAAGAGAGAGACGAGTGAAGGGGAGGCGGCGGCTGCTGCGGTCGATGCGGCGCCGGCGGTGGCTTCCCCTGCCGTCGACGGAGGAGAAGGAGAGAGCAGGAGGAGAAGAGAGGGGGCGACGCCGCTGTTACCGCGGCTGTTGACGCCGGCGAAGAAGGGGCGGCGGCGGCTGCAGATTCGAAAAGGGAGAGAGGGGAGAAGAGAGAGAAGTCGGAGAAGAGAGGAGGAGGGGGCGGCTGCCGGCCTCCGTCGGGCGGCGCCGCCGTCAGGCGGCGGCGGCAGCAGACGTGAGAGAGGCGAGAGAGAGAGTGTTGGGTGTGCTGAGTGTGTGTATTTGTGTTATGTGTGTGTGTTATGTGAATTATATGTGTAAAATAGGGTTAGGGTTAGCCCTTGGGCTAAGCCCATTTGGTTTTATTAATTGGGCCGATTTTTAAAACAAAAACTGATGGGCTTTTAAAATTATGGATTGATCCAATCATTATAGTATTGGACTGCATTTTTATTTTAGATGTTGGGTTGATTTAATTTTTGTTAAATCATACTTTACTTAAAATTGTCTAGTTAAATTCTTAATCAATTGATATATTAATATGACTATTTATTTTATTAAGTGTAATTATTTACCTTGTGTGATTTTGAGATATGATATGAATTTGCATAGTGAATAATGCAATAAAAATATTTTGATAATTTCGATTTTTAAGATTATCAATTGAGTTTTGAAAATCCGGGCGCAGAATATTAAGATTTAGCAGCTTTGTAGAATTGTTAGCTCGTACGATATTTTGCGACCTATTAAGATTAGATTATCTTGTAGGTCCACTTGTTAGAATGTTTTAGCACTGGTTTTACAAGAAGAGAATTGTGCAAATTTTATCTACAGGCTTGTCCTATCAAGGTGGGTTTTATTTTCCAAAGTATGCTTTGAGTTATTGAACTCTACTTGTATTATGCAAATGCAAATGAATATCCATGTTAAAATGTTTCTTATATCTCTATTGTTTAAAGTGCTCCTATGTTATCTAACGATCGGGTCCTAGCCGGCGTAGCGATTGGATCGCCCTGGTTAGGATTGTGTACACACAAAGGGGTATTGTGGGCTGCTCCCACTTGCCTCAGACTGCCAGACTTGGGTTACTCCCATTTCTGAAACATGCATGGTAGTGGACCTCTGTGGGCTGCTCCCACATGTTCACATTATAGGTGAAGAACCAATAGAGAAAAGACTGGAAATGGATCCACAAATTTATTTTAAGTATGCATGGAATGCTTTCAAATATTTCTATGTCATACTGTTCATAGCATGGATTATTCTTTTAAATGGATTTTCAAATGTTTTCAAATGGCTAAACCCACTGAGTATTTTAGTACTCAGCCCTGCAATTGTTTTCAAAACCTTTTGCAGGTTGAGCGGCAGGTGGTGTCGTACGAGGCTGAGGGAGGATGTTGCTGTAGTTTCATATAATAATTTCTGCTGCCATAATATTCACTTAGGTGGATATCTTTTGAGATTGACTCTTTAAATATTCTTAGTCTAATTATTATGAATTCTATGGCAATCGCATTTCTAGCAATTGAACCTCGCATATATGTATGTCTAGTATGAAGTGTTATCTTGTTGTCCCAGATCGACCTCCGAACTTTTGATCCTGGTTGGGAAAATTTCTATCTTAATTGTTGTATTTATTATCCTTCAATTGCGGCACTCCTTTATTAACAATGTATTACCCGAATCTAAGAACATATCACCCATTTTATTCTAACAAAGTCTAGCAAATCCCTTTAAGTAGTCGTTTCTTATTCTCCCGGGAGTCGGGCTGTCACAGATGGTATCAGAGCGAAAGTTCTTGGCTCTGAGACTACAAGTTCATTGATGTTGAGTCTAGGATATCATCTCTAGGCTTCTAAGGTTTATACAGCAACCCTCAGCTCGTCGTCACACTGCTCTCAACCAAGGTATGTTAAACTTGTTTTCAAAAATGTTTACTGAACTACACGCACCACATGAATATGTTATAGGACATGTTAAGATTGAATATGCACTGAGATGGAACATGCATTATGATTGAACATGCATTGAGATGAACATGTATTGAGACTGAACATGCATAGAGACTGGACACTCATTGAGACTGAACATGCACTGAGACTGAACACGCATTGAAAAAGAGCATGTATGGAAACTACAAACGCATTGAGACTGAACATGCATTGAGACAGAATATACGTATTGAGACTGAACATGCAATAAGAGTAAATGTGTTTTAAGATTGAATGCATTGATATGAATTGTGACTGAACATACACTGAAGTGGATCATGTATGGAGACGTCCGTACACTGAAACGCAACATGTATGGAACCTTAACCTATATTGAGACTAAATATGAATTTGAGACTGAAAACATTTTTATCATGCAAGACTATGTGCTAACTTGATTTGAATATGGAAATATTGCATAACTGCATGATATGTAATTTATTACCATGAGATGATTCAACCACTATGTGTTATTACAATTTTAGTTAGGTTATGAACCTAGAAATAATATGATGACAGACTATAGTCGCTTAGTGAACTGATGAAGGATGTCTTTAGATTTTTATGATCAGAGGATTTTAGAGGACATGAACAGACTAGAAATAGAAAGAACTATACATTGAAAGCACTGAACATAGACAGAGAGAACATAGAAAGTATAGAATGACATAACATAGAAAGATGATCAAGGAAGGGTAAACCATAGAAAGTCAGAATACGAAAGTTAGAATATTAAAGCACGATACATGAAATGATGACTTGTAGACAACCAACGATCGTTTCAGACAATAGAAGGATCCTTATGTCACCAGTATCACAAATTTTTATTAGAAAGAATGAAGAAGGAGTCCAACACTATTAATTGAATGCAGAATGGCTGGAGAAGGAGAAAGAGGACCTAACCCTGAAGGACATGCGCCACGAATTATACCAGAGCGTAGTGTGGAAGAAAGGTTTCGCAAGCATAATCCACCAACTTTTGATGGCCTCGGTGATCCTCTGGATGCCGAGAGATGGGTAAGAGCTACTGAAAGGATACTCAACCACGTTGGCTGTGGGGATAGGGAGAAACTCACATGCGCAATTTTTCAACTCGTTGATGAGGCTGAATTCTGGTGGGAATCGGTGCGACGAACCTTGACCCCTGAGCAATGGGAGGTGTACACGTGGAATGATTTTAAAGAAAGATTGTATGAAAAGTATATCCCTGGATGCTATAGGAAGAAGAAACAAGATGAGTTTTGGAATTTACGACAAGGAAGTATGACGGTCACTGAGTACGACCGAATGTTTAACCAGCTTTCGCGATATGCTCCACATCTAGTTGACACGGATGAGAAATGTGCAGAAAAGTTTCGACAAGGTCTGCGGCTTGAGATAGCCGTTCCAATAGCAAGTCAGGGAACGTTAACATATGCTCAATCTTTGAGCAGGGCCCTAAACATCGAAGCAATACTACCAAAAGAAAAGGAGAATGTGTTAGCACAAGCACCGACCCAAGACTATGGAAAAATGAAACGTAAATGGGAAGACGAAAATGAAGGAAACCCAGGAAAAAGAAAGCAACCATGGAAAGAAAATCGGCAACAACAGCAAGGACATGCGGAAGGAAAGCCGTTATGTCCAACATGTCAGAAAAATCACTATGGTGAATGTAAGAGAGGTTCCAACGACTGCTTTAGGTGCAAGCAACCAGGGCATTTCGCCAGAGACTGTCCAAACAATAATGAGAACATGAGATTTCCACAACCTCATAACTTTGCCCCTCAAAGGCAAAATCAGGCACCAATTGACAATGAACGACCAAATCAGAGAGAACATGCACGTGCTAGGGCTTATGCTCTTAACCAGCAACAAGCAGCTCAAGCACCTGAAGATTTAGAAGGTACAATCGTCATAAATTGACGTATCTGCTTTAACATCAAGAGCTTCATACTTTTATCTCTACATGCATGTTAAATGTTAAGCCTATGGTGGTGGAAGCTTTCGAGATGATATATAGATTATGATAAAGAAGCATCGCAAGTTAGTCATATTGGGATTCGGAAAACGAGAAGAGATTGATGAACATATTCGATCGAAAGATCAAAACTTTATGGGACAAGCGGTTTTATCCTATCTTTATAGAATCACTACGAACGAGAAAAGTATGTGTAGACTAGAAGTCGAGTTAACTAGTCAGGGTATTCCAATTTCGAGGACGCAATTTTTTTTTAGGGGGGAAGGATGTAACACCCCTATTTTTCCTAATAGGATTTTCCGAGGTACTTGAACTTAGAATATTATTTAGGTGAATTTCTCGCCCGAATAAAATTTTTATTTATAAAAAAAGGGGTATTTTCTTTTAATAAAAGATTTTATCAAATTTTACCAAAAGAGATTAAATGCAAATACGTGACTATGTGAATATATTTCATATTACATTTTATTTTTTCAACTACTTTTAATTTGAATTGAGCCCAAATAAAACTATATTACTAACTTATCTAGTTTGGGTCTTATTTAATTTTGAGTAAAGATTATGTGTACTTTATAAGCCCATTTATCTTTATATTATTAATTGTGTGTTAATAATTTAAATGGCTTCTAATTTATTTATTTATTTCATTTTTTTTATGGGATTTACGTCCAGCCAGAGTCAGCCATGTTTCACTCTGCAATTCTAAATTCACCACATTTTTAACCAATCACTTTACATGCATTTTTCTCTCATGTAAAAAAATTTGTCAAAACTCTCAAAGTGTTAGCAGATTTCCTCTTTTCTTACCTTTTCTTTGGGCAGAGCTTCTTCAATCTGGAAATTTCATGAATCATTTTCTTTGAGCAGAGCTTCTTCATCTGGTAATTTTATGAATTCTACTAACTCTTATAATTTTCAACACAGCGATATATATATTTTTCTTTTTATTGGCATCAACACAATAGCAAGCATTTCACAACTGCTACCACACAAATTTTGCAAACATTTAAACTGAAACACACTCTTTTGCATAATAAAAAAAAAAATGAAATCTTTCAAATCATAACAAATCATATTAGGAAGGGCTTTACAGATTTTTCTCATAATAGAGGATAGAATAAGATGATTTTGGGGAGGGGTGTTGGCCGGCGGTTTTTAGCCGGAGAAGCAGAGCAGCATCGGCTGCTCGGCGTGGCAGGAGGAGGCGGCGCCGGCGCTGCTGCTGTGCTGTTGTCGGACGGAGCGAGGGCGACGGCGTCGCCGGATCTGGAAGAAAGGAGAGGCAGCGGTGCTGCATGCTTGGCAGCAGCCCGCCGGCCGCTCGCGGCCGAGGCAGGCAGAGCTTGAAGCGCGGCGGCGCAGCTGGTGGCTCACCGGAGTTTGAAGGGATAGGGAGCGGCGGCAGATTGAGAGGGAGAATCGGAGGTGGTGGTGGCGAGGACGGCGGCGCGGCGGTCCTTCGGGATGCTGCTGCTCGCCCGGCCGAGAGGAAGAAAGAAGAGGAGGCGGCAGCTGCTGCCGGTCAAGAGGGAGACGAGTGAAGGGAAGGCGGCGGCTGCTGCGGTCGATGCGGCGCCGGCGGTGGCTTCCCCTGCCGTCGACAGAGGAGAAGGAGAGAGCAGGAGGAGAAGAGAGGGGGCGACGCCGCTGATACCGCGGCTGTTGACGCCGGCGAAGAAGGGGCGGCGGCGACTGCAGATTCGAAAAGGGAGAGAGGGGAGAAGAGAGAGAAGTCGGAGAAGAGAGGAGGAGGGGGCGGCTGCCGGCTCCGTCGGGCAGCAGACGTGAGAGAGGCAAGAGAGAGAGTGTTGGGTGTGCTGGGTGTGTGTATTTGTGTGATGTGTGTGTGTTATGTGAATTATATGTGTAAAATAGGGTTAGGGTTAGCCCTTGGGCTAAGCCCATTTGGTTTTATTAATTGGGCCGATTTTTAAAACAAAAACTGATGGGCTTTTAAAATTATGGATTGATCCAATCATTATAGTATTGGACTGCATTTTTATTTTAGATGTTGGGTTGATTTAATTTTTGTTAAATCATACTTTACTTAAAATTGTCTAGTTAAATTCTTAATCAATTGATATATTAATATGACTATTTATTTTATTAAGTGTAATTATTTACCTTGTGTGATTTTGAGATATGATATGAATTTGCATAGTGAATAATGCAATAAAAATATTTTGATAATTTCGATTTTTAAGATTATCAATTGAGTTTTGAAAATCCGGGCGCAGAATATTAAGATTTAGCAGCTTTGTAGAATTGTTAGCTCGTACGATATTTTGCGACCTATTAAGATTAGATTATCTTGTAGGTCCACTTGTTAGAAGGTTTTAGCACTGGTTTTACAAGAAGAGAATTGTGCAAATTTTATCTACAGGCTTGTCCTATCAAGGTGGGTTTTATTTTCCAAAGTATGCTTTGAGTTATTGAACTCTACTTGTATTATGCAAATGCAAATGAATATCCATGTTAAAATGTTTCTTATATCTCTATTGTTTAAAGTGCTCCTATGTTATCTAACGATCGGGTCCTAGCCGGCGTAGCGATTGGATCGCCCTGGTTAGGATTGTGTACACACAAAGAGGTATTGTGGGCTGCTCCCACTTGCCTCAGACTGCCAGACTTGGGTTACTCCCATTTCTGAAACATGCATGGTAGTGGACCTCTGTGGGCTGCTCCCACATGTTCACATTATAGGTGAAGCACCAATAGAGAAAAGACTGGAAATGGATCCACAAATTTATTTTAAGTATGCATGGAATGCTTTCAAATATTTCTATGTTATACTGTTCATAGCATGGATTATTCTTTTAAATGGATTTTCAAATGTTTTCAAATGGCTAAACCCACTGAGTATTTTAGTACTCAGCCCTGCAATTGTTTTCAAAACCTTTTGCAGGTTGAGCGGCAGGTGGTGTCGTACGAGGCTGAGGGAGGATGTTGCTGTAGTTTCATATAATAATTTCTGCTGCCATAATATTCACTTAGGTGGATATCTTTTGAGATTGACTCTTTAAATATTCTTAGTCTAATTATTATGAATTCTATGGCAATCGCATTTCTAGCAATTGAACCTCGCATATATGTATGTCTAGTATGAAGTGTTATCTTGTTGTCCCAGATCGACCTCCGAACTTTTGATCCTGGTTGGGAAAATTTCTATCTTAATTGTTGTATTTATTATCCTTCAATTGCGGCACTCCTTTATTAACAATGTATTACCCGAATCTAAGAACATATCACCCATTTTATTCTAACAAAGTCTAGCAAATCCCTTTAAGTAGCCGTTTCTTATTCTCCCGGGAGTCGGGCTGTCACATCTTTGAAGAGGACAAAAACATCGGCTGCTGAAGCCGGTGAGCAGGAAAGGTAATACTTATTTTTAGTTAAAGTAAACATAAGATTGATATAATATATTACTTAATTTGTATTACTTATTCTGTATTAAAGTATAGATTTTCTATCACAAATGTATTACTTATTCTGTATTAAAGTAAATATTAATGCATTGCTTGTTATATTTAAAAAATGTAGAATAGTGAAGAAGAGAAAAACAGATAAATCTGATCCAAAAGTTCCTGATGGAAAAAGGTATTTAATTTCATTTTTTAATCAATGTATTATGTATTAATTATTTATAGGCTTATTTCATAATGAATTTGCTGATATTTCTTATTTCATAATATATTTAGTGTGATAGTCCAAAGAAGCAAGAAAGATGAAGATGTGGTAATAAATTCAAAGAAAGAAGTGAAGGTTGTTGTAAAACGTCAGAGGTATTCTTTTTATATATATCTAGTGTTATATTAAAAGTTTTACTTATGTCAAACATATGTAATAGTTATAATTTATAATTGTAAATATTACTATTGATGAATGTATATTATAATTAGTATATATTTGTAATATCTTCTATTTAAATTTGGTATACATTATATCAAACAAATGCAATAGTTATAATTCATAGTTGTAAATATTATTTATCACAAATGTTTATCTTATTATGGTATTTAGTTTGAATTGTATTACTTGAATAACTAGGATTGTTTCTGGTATTTCAATTAGTAATATAATACTTATTCGTTTGAAATGTAAACATAAGTTTTATGTAATGAAAGTAAATATAAATTTGGTACTGTTTGTTTTTATGTAGGTATGAAATAAAATGTAAAGCTGTCAAGTTGTGTAACTTGATTAGATTGTTGAATGATGCCCAAAAACAGAGTATTAGAGATGTAGGTTTTGGTGGTTTGTTGTATATGAAAGAGTGGAAATATGTTGTTTGGAAAAAGATAATGTGGTTTCTAGAAAATTTTAATCCTTGTTCTCGTGTCTTAGCATTTGAGAATGGACACAATTTGGTTCTGACAACTGCTGATGTAGAAGATTTGTTTTTGTTACCTAGACCTAGGGAAGAAGGGTGTGATGTTTTATCCTATGATAGGAATGACACTGCTGGGTTTGAGTTTGTTGAAGGATTTAAGAATAGGTTGGGTTTGGGGGCTGTTCCTACCCAGAAATCAGTGTTTGATCTTATCACTAATGTGAATGATGTTAGATTTAACAATGGTGGTGACGATTTTGTTATACTTTTCATTCTCTATGCTCTTTCTACTTGCCTGGCTCCTACCTCCAATACAACTCTTGAGCTAAATCTTCTTAGAACATTTAAGGATGTTAGAGATATTCATAAGTTCGATTGGTGTTTATTTGTTCTGAAAAAGCTATGCAAAGCTTTGGAATCATTTCAAAGGGGTCATTACAATGTGCTTAATGGCTGTTTGCTTATTCTTCCCCTGCTGTACTGTCACCATTTCAAGTGGCAAGGTAAACGTCTGCCATTTACCTTGCCACTTGTAAGGCATTGGACTTCTAAGAAGTTCAATACTAGATTTAATGACGAATGTCTAGGGAAGACAGTTTTTGGAAGAGGGGAGTGGGTTGTAGGTGTATTTCCTATAAGTGAACAAAATGACGAAGAAGCTGCTGCTCATGTGGGGGAAAATGAGCAAGATAGGGAGTGCCGGAATAGGAATGAGCAAGATAGGCAGGCTAGGAATAGAAATGACCAACAGACAGAGAGTGACAGAAGAAATGAAGCAGAGGGACGTCCAGCTGATGAAGATGTTTCAGGGAGCTGTCAATTCATCACTTACATTCTTCCTGAAGGTGAAAAATCTGACATGTGCATTGATGCCATATCAAAAAATGTAAGTTCTATATTTATAACAATTCAAATTTTTAATTTTGTTATTCTCATTCATATATCTTACATTCTTACTTTGTTATTTTTTGTAGGATTTGCAAAAATCATTTTTGATTTTGAAAAGGGACTTCAATGTGATAGTAGCTAAACACATTGATAGAGTTCAAGAAATCAAAAAGAGTAGTCCTAAAATTGTTGAAGCAGAGATTGCTGAACCATCTAGTCCTAAAGCAAATGAACCAGAGATTGCACCTGAACCATCTAGTCATAAAACTGGAGAACCAGAGAATGCACCATCTCCAGCTCCACCTCCACCTCCACCTGCACCTCCATCTCAATCTCCATCTGAATTTGATATGTTTAGTGTTGACTTCTGGACTGATGAAGTTCTTAGGGAAGTCGAAGATATCGTTTCCAATTTTACGGCAGTGAACAAGGAGAAAATCTTAAAGAATGACTATCCAAGATTTAATGAAATTCCTTCATGTTCACAACCAAGTAAGTTTAAATTAATGTTTATTTTGATTAATCTTTATTATTTACTTTATTATTATTTGTAAAATTTATCATTTTAATTTTTATTACAAGAGAGGAGCAGGAACAAGTTGGAGAAGGATTGGAGAATTTGCATGCTTGTGATACTGTCATTCTATCGGCTGATATCATGAGTAAGTGTAAATATTTTTTTTTTTTTTTTATTTTTGTCTTTATAAATTAGTTTAGCATTATTTGTATAAGTAACTTCTTATTTTGTTGATTTTTAACTGTAGAAGGCAAGCAAAATGTGGAGGAAGAGAAGAAAAATTTGCAAGTTGACAGCAGTTTGGATGGTTCCCCTATTTATCTTGGTCTATCTGATAGGATGAGTAAGTTTAAATAGTATTTAATTTTAATTATATCTTTATAATTGATAATTTTATTTATTTGTAAATGCAGATGAGCAAGATAGTGGGATTGAAAATATGGAAGTTATTGGAAAGCAAGATGCTGAGGTAAATATCAATGTTGACAAGATACTGCAAAAGCTTGAGAGGCCAATGAAGGAAATTTGTGAGATTCCTTCTTTTAAGCTTTGGAGTCAAACATCTTCATTGGGAGATGATGAAGCCGAAAAGGAGAAATGTGTGGCTGAAGTACTTATTAGTTTATTAGAGTAAATATTTATATCAAGAAATGTATTACTTGTTGTGCTGTAGAGTGAATATTATTCAACTTATTTTTCAGGGGATTGTCTTGAGAAGCAGACTGAAGTTGAAGATCCAAAGAATAAAAGTCTTGCAGTTCAAATCTCTGAAGATGTGACAGTTCATTACAGGTTTGATAAGGTCAATGCAGGTATGAAATTTTTCTGGAGCATTGAATTAATTTATTATCAGTTTTTATAATAGTTAATTGCCTAGTATAATATTTACATACAATAGAAGTAATAATTGCCTTTAAGAAAAGTAATTTGCCTTGTTTATTTTTTGTGCTTGTAGTTGAGAATGTCGCCATTATTGATCCTATGAAATGGAACTCTGATTCTGATTGGATTATTGAAAAACCATCATTCAAGAGCAGAATCATAATGAACAATGCAAAGTATTGGAAGGACATGTCTAGGCGACAGAAAGACATTGCTGATTTTTGCTTTCATGAGCATCGACCTATGAACACGTATGTAATTTCTTAGTATTATATTCTGCAGATTTTAGCATTAATTTAATTCTTTCATATGTATTCATAATTTGCAGGAGCAACGTATTCAAACATGATCTTCACTGTTGGAGATTTGTTGTGGACTTCAATGGCATTAGGTCATTGAATGAGGGTGTATTCATTGACACTATTGTCATTGATGCTTGGTCTTTGATCTTGAACAAGTCTGTTCAGTATCATAATGCACAGAATTCATCTTTGACTCGGAAATTCTATTTCAACAGTCAACATTCCAGTATGTTCCAAATTTTATCTCTTTATTAGTATTTTATGATTTCATAAATTAACTTATCTTTTATTTTCTTCACTCGTCGATGTTTTTTTATTTTCAGTCTTACCTTCAAGGTATATTGCGTGCCACTGATCCTGCCGTTATTGATATAATGGGATACAATGCAAGAAGTTGTTGGCACTTTTCAATGAAGCAAATGCTTCAGCTTAATGACTTGAAGAATATTCAATTCGTAAGAAAATTTATTTCAGTTTCATTTGTAATGACAAAAGTAGAGATTTATAGTGAGTAATATAAAGAGTACTATTTATTATATAATTATTTAAATGTGAAGTAATCTTTCTGTTCACCTAAAGTAAATCATACTCTGAAGAAAAGTATAAGTTTTTTGTAGTATTTAAATTTGGAATTGTTTGTTACTAATAATATAATCTTGTTTTTGTTTTTACAGTTTTTTATCCCAATCTGTGTCAATAACCACTTCATAGCGGTTGTCGTTAATTTTGAACATCGGAAAATTCAGTACCTTGACAATATTCTTGGCAATTGTGAAGAAGGTTCTGATGTTTGGAAGCTCTTGGATATTGTCGTATGTCATTTTAATCATATTTTATGTTAATTTATCATTCTTATTAGGGATAATTGTGTGAAAATACACAAACTTTGCCAAAAATCCATATTTGACGCGAAGTTAGGATTTTACATTTTAATACACCAACTTTCGTTGTTGTCCAAATTTGACACGACTTAATTCTTAAAAATTCAAAAAAAACCCCTTTTTGTAAATAATTATACAATGACCCACTTATGTTATTTGGGACATTTAAACCTAAAATGGTTTAAAAGAAAACATCATAAGGAAATATCTTGTTTTGGTTTAAATGTCCCAAATTATAACATAAGTGGGTCTTTGTATAATTATTTACAAAAAGGGGTTGTTTTTTGAATTTTTAAGAATTAAGTCGTGTCAAATTTGGACAACAACAAAAGTTGGTGTATTAAAATGTAAAATCCTAACTTCGCGTCAAATATGGATTTTTGACAAAGTTTGTGTATTTAGGTGCAATTTTCCCTTCTTATTACTTACAGATTGCATCTTTTATGCAGAAAAATCAATTCTCTATATTCCTGTTAGATATGGAACATCCCAGAGCTCTAGATATGGAATATTTTCCCATTGAAGATGTACCATTTGATTGGAAAAGTGTGAAGTCAAACATCGATTGTGGTGTCTTCCTTATGCATCATATGGAATTCTTCAATGGGTATCCATATATATGTCCTAATCTGTTACAGTTAAATATTTATATATCTTTCATGTTTGCTGTGCTATTTAAAGATCCAATCAGTCACAAGAATACTTATATAGTTTTTTTTTGTTTCAAGGGACCTCAAAGAAGAAAACTAAGGGCAGAATATTGTTCAAGAATCATTCTCTCTGATCTGAACCAATGCAGAGATGAGATTCTTAGTGAGATTTTGAAATTTGCAAAAAGGAAAAAGTGATTATGAAACTTGGAGTTCTGAAACTTGGGAGTCTGAATATTGTTTCTTGTGTTTTGGTAAATATTTATCTGTACAACTTGGGAGTTTGAATATGGTTTCTTGTGTTTTGGTAAATATTAATCTGTACAACTTGGGAGTCTGAATATGAGACTTGGATTGGTAGTATTGATTTTATGTGATTAGGTATCATTTTGCACATTAATCTGCAGAATTTGGTGTTATTATGTTGATTTGGTTAACTAGATGTTGGTATAAATTGGTACTAAATTGCGGTTCTTATGATATTTTTTAATATGCAGCTGTGATGATTAGTACCACTTTTAGTTTTAGCTTTAATATTTGTTCAAGTAATACTTTTGTTCAGAAAAAGTAAATGTTACTTCTAAAAAAAGTAGCACTTTTAGTTTTCCCTGAAATATTTGTTCAAGTAATACTTTTGTTCATGAAAAGTAAATGTTACTTCTTAAAAAAGTAACACTTTTAGTTTTCGTTTTAATATTTGTTCAAGAAATATTTGCAAAAGTAATTCTTATATTTGATAAAAGTAAACATTACTTTTAGAAAAAGTAATACTGTTTGATAATTAAATACGTATATTAAATACCTCTTCATATACTAATTGAAAATAATTATTTAATTACAAATCTGAACTCAATCAATTAAGTGTTTCAATTTTTAAACAAAATACCTATATTAACATACACAAAATATATATATTAACGTAAGTATACTTATGTGGCTAGAAGTAAATGTTAGGCCTTACAAAAGTAAATATTCTAATTTAGGTTTAGTAATCAACTTTTAGGGTTTAGTATTCTACGTCTCAGGTTTAGTATTCAGTGGTTAAATTGTAAAAAATATTTATAAATGTAAATAATCTGGGTTTAGAGTAAGTATACATCTTGGGCAAGAAAAGTACATATTAGGCTTGACAAATGTAAATAATCTGGTTAGGGTTTAATATTCAGGGTTTAGGGTTTAGTATTCAGTGTTTAGGGTTTAGTATTCATGGGTTAGGGTTTATTATTCCCGGTCTAGGGTTTAGTATTCAGTATTTAGAGTTCAGTATTTTAGGACTAGGGTTCAGTAGTCAATGTTTAGGTTGTAGAAAATATTTAATCAAAGGAAATATTTATATTAACATAAGCCAAATACCTATGATAAAGTATTCATGTCACGACCGGACTTAATTAAGGATAATTAAACCGGGAAACCATGACTAAGGGAGGGAGATAAGAAGCGGGAGTAGAAAATGGGAGTGAATAAATAGAGAAGGATCGTACTTTTCATTAATAACGAAGGAAACATCTAATATATATATAACGAAGGTTTAGTTGCAATGATTCGATTGAACTAGTAAGTTCGGATATCTCCGACTTAGCCAAAATGACATAAGACTTCTTTGAGTACGCAGCGGAAGTAATAAGGTTTCTGATTACATGTATGAAGACATGTACCCAAGAGTTTTTCAAAACATATAACATCGAGACAAAAGAAGATCCTGCTCGTCACTTCATCACCATCGGCTACTGCTCAACCTGCACATTTATAAATACATGCAGCGCTGAGTACAAAGGTACTCAGTGGGCACATAAGCCTATAATGAAAAATAACATGCTTCGTAAAGTTGTAAATTGTCATGCCATCTTAAACAGTACATCAAGGGGGTTTTTCGCTAAAAAGACCCAAGCTTACTAAATTCATTTGTGATTCTTAAAGTTCGTTTGCGCAGACTAAGTTCTCATAATCTATCATATCTGAAGCTGTGTGTCGGAGAGGTGGCCACCTCTCACGGACACTTGACCGGCCAACCCGCTCGATGACTCACGGTCACTGGTGTACACTAGCCCTGGCAGGATAGCTATCAACTGCTTAGGACCCGAATTCGATTACATAACACATCAGATAGATATCATACCAAAATTGAAACGTTTATGGCAAGACAACATTTGAAATAATTTTCAGTTCAAAGATTTTGTAATTGAATAACTTGTTCAATTGTAACATTAAACTCATTTGATATATATGAAAGTAATGCCCACCTGATAGAAACTTTCTGTGGTACAGTAGCTCCTTGTCTGATTATTAATCTCGTGCTTGACCTTTATTACGATAATATAAATAAGATACTGCTCGAGCAAAATCCTCAAATAATGAGAATATGAAATTAACGATGCATGATCCTCTTATGCATGAATTATTATTCTGAAATAATAACCGGGGAATTTCTATTGTTAATTCAGGCTATTGGATTTAAACAAAAGCTAAGTCTCGTCTCATGAAGCCGGATAATTAACTCAAATTAATCCGTTCTCTGCAGGGTGTTCTAATCCGCCGATTGAATAGACCCCGCTCCTCGTAGTCGATAGAAAAGAATAAATAAATACTTCGACTTACTCGCTTTAACCTCGTAAAACTCAATCGAGCTTAAAAATGGGAGAAAGTACTGTTGTAAGTTTAAATAATTAAAAGGCTCGACATAAGGCAGCCTAATAATTAATTAAGTAAAAGTGGGCCTGAATAATTAAATGAAAGGCTCAATTAAAATAATTGATTGGCTCAAATAGCTAAATAAATCTTGGCCCAAATAAATAAATAATGAACAGTTGGGCTAAGTTTAAATGAAGTATGCAAGGCCCAGCTGCAATTAAATAAATAAGGCCCAACTGGAATAAAATGACCAAGGCCCAACTGAAATAACAAAGGCCCAATTGAAATAAAATGCAGTTGGGCTTTAATTATGAAGAGACTCGGCCCAAAGGAATTAAAGTGAAGCAGGCCCGAATAAAATAAAACAAGGCCCAATTGATTAAAAATAATAAAGCCCAACTGAAATTAACATATCAAAGGCCCATTCCTTCTCAAGGATCAGTCGGCCAACTCTCTCTCTCTTCTCAAACATCAGTCGAGCTCCTCCCTCAACATCAGTCGAGAACCTCTTCTCTCGAGATCAGTCGAGGCTTAACGCCGCCGCCTCTGCTCCGACCGGCGTCGGCTACCGCCGATCCTAGGTCCGGCGCGACCGCACCCGTCTCTCTCTCCTTATCTTCTCTCCTGCTGACAGTTCGTCCGGGGCGAGAGGGCGTGCCCTAACTTCCCCTTTCTGATTTCGATCCGCCTCCCTCTGTTCGGCGCCGCGGTGTTCTGTAAACCCAGCGATTTACAGTCGCCGTCCAGTTCTCCATCCATTAATCGGTGAATCGACGTCATCTCGCCCTCTCCTCCGAAATTGCCGCTGTCGTCGCCTCTCAAAATCAGGGGAGGTCGCCCCAAGATTTGAGCCCTAATCCTTCTTCCTCGACACCGAGCCCTAGCTTTCCTTGCCGTTGAAAAATCTGCCGCCGCTGCGACTGGATGACCGGCGAGATTCGCCGCGTTGCTGCACTGTGTTGAGGTGCCGCTGCCTTTCCGGCATTCGGCTCTCCCCTTTCCGTCCGTCGAGCTCCGTCAAGCAGCAAGGTTTTGCTCCGCCGCGCCGTCGCAGTTCCGACCGAGCGGAGATGCGTCGTTGCTCCACTCGCGATGCTGATGCTGCTGCTGCTGCTGTCGCACGATTTCCGTCGAGGCAGTAAGAGTTGCCGCCGTCATCGTCGTCGTCTTGGCTCAACCGAACAGGCAGCCGGCCCTATTTCTTAAGCTAAGTTCTCTTAGTCTCGATTGTTTCTATTACTCGAGTGTCGACGAGTATGCAAACTGAATATTGAAATAACAATGTTGGGACTAAGTCTGTGTTTGATTATGAGCTAAGGTGTATCCCTTTTCTTATTATCAGCGAAGCAATACTGATGCTATGTGATTCTACATGAATGAACTGATCATGCTCTGGTACGAATGCTTGCTAGAATAGATATTCGAAATAATACCTTGGGAATGACTGTTGGTTGGTGATTTGTTGCTGAGTTAAAAGAACTGGAATGACTGAACTGAAAGATCAAACTTGTTTCTTTCAATAACTATAAGTTGTAATTGGAAGGAGATGATGAATCAATACTAATCTTTACCTTAATGTTTCTGGCAGAGAGTGAATGAGTGATTTCTCTCACTTTTCGGTTGTGGTGTTTTGAATGAACTGAAACTGAAATGAGTTGGTGTTGTTGTCTCAGTGATTGCAGGTGGATAATGGAAGAAAATGGAGCATTGAAGCAAGTTTTACCTTGAGTGGCAGGACACTGGATGGAGGGCAGTGCAGTCCTCCCTGTTTTTGCTAGAATGTTAAGTGTGGAATGGAACGAAATGAGAGTTAATTGCTGCTGAGGTCTGGATAAAAAGGGAGTTGTTGGGTGTGGTATGCACACTTGAGTGAGCTAGGGAGAAGGGTGCAGAGGTAGGGTGGCTGATATATGGTTAGATGGGATGGGGGCAGCCATAGGGAAGGTGGCTAGACTGCACACTTGAGTGTGCTAGCCAAAAAGGTGCAGAGCTAGGTGGCTGGAGCAGGAGAAAGGGTGGCTGCCTCTGCAGCTCACGTTTCCTTTCCCTTTCTTATTCATTTCTTTGCATACTTGGTGTTGGTGTAATTAGGAAAATAGAATGGAGGTTGATTGTAAGTACAAGTTGTAAGGTTTGAAGATAAGATTGTGGTGAATAAAATGAAGTATATTTCTATGTCTCGGTGATTCTGTAACTGTAATATGAATCGCGTGCTCGTATCTGCTTGATATTGTCTATTTAAATAAATCTCGTATTTCGACATATGATTTCCTGCCTTGCTAGAATTGACAGGTTGTAATGTGAATCTAAATTAAATCCGTAGATTTAATTCATTCGTTGTTCTGATATTTAAATTAAATCCGCAGATTTAATTAACTTACGAGCCGGAAATAATTCACGACTTAAGTGATATGAATAAATAATAGAATCTAGTTCCATCTCGCTTAATAAATAACATGATTTCGCTAAGTCAGTTATAACAATTGAAATAATATCATTGACTGCTTTAACAATATAAATTCAGGATCATAAGCTGAATTCATATCACGATAATAACCGGTTTCATTCACTGATGAAAAATAATAAACACGCATTACTGGATTTAAATATATATAAAAGAGCGGGTCACTACAATTCATCTTGGTGAAGAAAAGTAACTATTAGTCTTCACAAATGTAAATAATCATGTTATGGTTCAATATTCGGGGTTTAGGGTTTATTATTTAGTGTTTAGGGTTCAGTATTCCAGGTCTAGAGTTTAGTAGTTAGTAGTTAGGTTGTAGAAAATATTTAATCAAAGGAAATTTTTATATTAATATAAGCCAAATACCTATGATAAAGTATACATCTTGGGCAAGAAAAGTACATATTAGGCTTGACAAATGTAAATAATCTGGTTAGGGTTTAATATTCAGGGCTTAGGGTTTAGTATTCAGTGTTTAGGGTTTAGTATTCATGGGTTAGGATTTATTATTCCCGGTCTAGGGTTTAGTATTCAGTGTTTAGAGTTCAGTATTTTAGGTCTAGGGTTCAGTAGTCAATGTTTAGGTTGTAGAAAATATTTAATCAAAGGAAATATTTATATTAACATAAGCCAAATACCTATGATAAAGTATTCATCTTGGTGAAGAAAAGTAACTATTAGGCTTCACAAATGTAAATAATCCGGTTATGGTTCAATATTCGGGATTTAGGGTTTAGTATTTTCAAATGTAATAGTTATAGTAAACAAATGTATACATTGTTCATAAGAAATGTAAATGTTAAACTAGCTAACAGTACATATTCCTGTATCAAAAGTAAGATAAAAATAATTGTATTACTTTCATAGTAATACATTAATTAACAACAAATAATTTTGAAATGTATGTGTGTTTCAAAGTCTCAACAATAATAAACAATAAACTTCAAAAGTTTCAATAAATGATGTCTTGTTTGAACTGAAGACAATAATATGATCAATGAAATAGTAGTTCCACTTGCTTGAAATGTAACTCCCTTGAAACTCAGGTTCCTAAAAAACAAAGTGACAATATATTGTTAATTAAGAAATTTATATATATTGTAATGAATAAAATTAACGTTTATTAAACTATACATCATATCATTTGAACTGATACTTTACCTAAGAACAATTATTACTTTTACTGTAAAGTAACAATTTTAATACCTGTCCAGAAAGTTATATTCAATATACCCTGCATATTAAAACAAAATATACTCAGAGAACAAAAAATAAACGTCTAAAGTGAATGTAAAATTAAATATCAAAACTTTTACCTAAAATAAATGCTCATTTGGTGTTTTTGAGCCAAACTCATTTGGATATTGTAAGTTTGATTCATCAACATTCTTTCTTTTCTTCTTTGTATTTTTCTCCAAGTGTCCTTTGATCCTTTATGCTTCCGTCCCTTTGTCACTGATTTTTTAGGATCTTTAACACTTATACTAGATTCAGAGCATGCCTCTAAATCTTGAGCTTCATTTGTTTCTAACATTGTATTCTTCATCTCTTGAAGTGCTGCTAATCTTATAGATTCTAACCCATCTTCAACAAGTATTCTTGCATTCTCATTGTCTTGGACTTGTAGAGCTAGATTCAAGCAGTTTTTCACAAATTGATGCCTCCAAGGTTGAGCACTTTTACTTTGTTGCTCAACATTTTTATCCCATAGTGCTTGTTTTGCAAGCTTTGTCCACCTCTTGTTTATGTAGCAGACCAGTCTGGTATTTTGTCAATTGAATGAGTGAGTAGTATCCTCAAACAATGACTACATAACATCCCGCATTCCTCAAACAAGTTGCAAGTGCAAGTCACTAAAGTATTCATCACATTATAAAAACTGACTTGGTATGTATGTTGTCCATCTTTCACTTGATAAAGCTTGAAATCATATTCTTCACTTAGAAGAGAAAAACTACCAGCAAGACATCTCATAAATTGCTTTTCAAAATCCTTAAAAACTGTAAGAGTGTATACCTTGGAAGCTTGCTTTATAATTCCAGTCATAGGTAATGCCATCGTTGGTTGACCTCTTATACACTGGAATTCATCACTCAATTCATTAGATCTCCAACGTTCTATTGTCTGCTTGAACAGTCCATAAAATTCAGTCAAGTTTGTAGTCTTTTTTGCTTTGAATCCTAATGCATGGTTAGTGCTTTCACTTCTTTGAGATGAAAGAATTCCTGCAGAGAAGTATTCTTTGTTGAAAGCATTAGACCACTTTTCTCTTAACTCATATAATCTCTGAATCCACGAGTTGTTTTGCAAGTTATGATTTTCAACCATTGCTTTCCAACATTCCTCAAAATCATATGAATCAATGCAGCCAGTTATACATCTTTGAAATGCATCATAAAAAGTCTTACCACTTTTTAGTTTTCCCAAATGAGATTGTGCATTTTGATGTAGATGCCAAATGCACAATCTGTGCCTTGTCTGTGGAAACACCTTCTCAATTGCTTTACTCATTGCCAAGTCTTGATCTGTAAACAATGATATAGGACTTCGACCCCCATGCTCTTCTTGAAAGTCTCAAACAACCACACAAAAGTTTCAATCTTTTCATTTGACAAAAATGCACAGCCAAACATAACATTTTTCTTGTAATTATTCAATCCAACAAATGGCGCACAAATTAGGTTGTATTTGTTGGTTCTATAGGTAGTATCAAACACCATAACATCTCCAAAGATTGTGAAGTCATCTTTCATCATGGAGTCCCTCCAAAACATAAGACTTAATCTACCATCTTCATCTAATCGCACTCTATAAAAGAAGTCATCATTTTCAGCAGATTGATCTTCTAAAATGTTCAAAAGTGTTTGAGCATCACCTCCTTCTATTGTTAAGATTTTCAGCCTATTCACATAGTTTATACAGTCTCTCTTTGTATAGCCAATCATATCCTCACCCCCTGCTTCTTGCGCCATATATCTATAAGCATCAGTGGCTCCTATCCCAGATGATAACATATCTTCAATAATGACAGCATTTTCATCGCTAATTGTTCTATTAGAACGATGCATATAGCTTAACTCTTCTCTAGTCAGTGGATGATTATGCTCCAACACATGTTCTTTGACCTCATACAAACCTTCATCACTAGTACTCGGTTTAATCCTAAAAAAAGCTTTGCAATCTGTCCTTGTTGTAAGCACAGTTTTCTTTCTAACCTCATTCACATTGCTAGCATTTTTTCTTAATCCTTGACATGAACAAACCATAACCCTAGAGAGTAACATTCCATTACTATTATATCTCGTAGTCGATTTTCTCACACTAAATTCAACCTTTTTAGCATGATCTGAGTACAACTTCATGAGTTTTTCAATATCCTCGTCTTTTTCACCAACCTAAGATCCACAAATATTATCAAGATCACCTAAAAAATATCATCATTTTTATTAACATAAGTTGCTTACAGAAACATATACTTTGCTTTGTATGAATGATTACATTTGTTCAACATAAATTATACTCTTGATGAATACATATATAATCATAAAATTTATTCATATAAATTATTGGGAGAAGATCTTTAAGAAGTAATCAATTTCTATCCCAAAGGGAGAAGATCCTTAAGAAATTGATTACATCTATCCCACAAATTTATACTCTTGATAATGATATATGTAACTAGGAAACTTATTGACAGCAATTATTGACAGAAACTTATACTTTATATATAATCATATTTACTTTTGTTCACTAGAATTATTACTTTTATAATTTAAATGGTTCAAACAAAGTAAATCAAACATGTGGAATAGTTATTGATTTAGTAAATTACCTTGAGCACTTGACATGATTTGTAAAGTATTTTCACTCCGTTGTTCCACATTCACACTTGATGAATCATCATTTTGAGTATGTGAATTACATCCCCCCGTGTTTGTATCATCATTTGTTTCCTCGGCATTATCAGTCATCATTCTTCTAAAATAAAAGACAATAACAAAACAATAAATCTTCAATAACAACATAATATCTTACAGTCAGTAAATGTACAATATTTTATATACAAAAGTAAACTTTGTATTGATACAATGTAAACATTCCAACTATAACAGAATACTAAAACTTCAATTATGATAAAATATAATTTGTTCAGACAGAATATAATTTATTGTAAACAAAAGTAATCTTTACAGTGAAATAATATATACATTTAAATATCTATACCTAAATTATGAAGGCGATTGAGGTGACAGCGAGAATTGAAGAAAACTCGACCGTTGAGGTTCGAGATCGGTAAAATTGGAGGTCGGAAATCGGAAGTCATGCTCAATAGAACAGCAAATCTCCGCGCCGCCGTTTATTCGGCGCGGATGTTGAAATTGCAAAGAAAATCGGACTGCCGATGTTGTAGGAAGACGGCGTTGGTTGCTTCGCCTTGGCTTGAGAGTGCTGGAGGTTGCAGAACGACGGCGTTGGTTGCGCCGCCTTGGCTTGAAAGTGCCGGAGATTGCAGAAACACTCGGAAAGGAGGCGGACGAGTGTTCAGAGCAGGCGGATGAATTTTAGGAGAAAGGGGACAAAAAAATCTGAACAGTAACCCTAATACCTATTTAAACTCCGGGTCAGGGTTCCGGGTTGAATCGGGCGTGGGTCGGGCCGGACCCGTCGCACGGGTGTGCGACCGTCGCACAGGAGACCGACTGAATACATATATATACTGGTCCCCACACGCACCAGCCTTAAAAGAAGCATAGTTATAAAAACGCTACTTATAAGAAATGCGTTTTTCTTTTCTCTCAGCCACTTTTTGAAATATAATCTCTCTCTCCAGAATTCTGCTCTCTGCCACCCTCTCCAACGGTCACCAAAGCTTCATCTCCTTCCTCACTCTTCAATGTCGTGACAATACCTCCCCCATTTTCAGATCCTCGTCCTCGAGGATACAACTCTGGAAATTTGCGAAAGAGAGGTTTAGACTTTAGAGTTTTCCCAGCTGGAAAATTCAACTCCATCATTAGACCACTGGACCAGGAATTGCAGAACGTCCTGTCCATTTCGAGAGATCAAGCGCTCTTCTAGCACTGCAACCGGGGCAAGCTTGAAATGACCAGCAACGTCGATGTCGGGAAGCTCAGTAGACGGTACGACATTTTTACTCAAGCATTTCTTCAGAAGAGAGACATGAAAAACAGGGTGGATTTTGGATGTCTCAGGTAGGCCCAATCTGTAAGCGACGGTTCCCACCTTCTGCAAGATCTCATAGGGCCCATAATACTTGGCTGCTAACTTCAAATTTCGGCGTAAAGATACAGTATTCTGCTTGAACGGCTGAAGCTTGAGGTAAACAAATTCACCCACTTCAAAGATCCTTTCACTCATTTTCTGGTCCGCGAAGAACTTCATTCTTGCCTGCGCTTGCTTGAGATTTTCTTTTAAAATATGGACTGCGTCTTGTCTCTGGTTTAGCCATTCTCTGACCTCTTGATTGTCGGAGCTTAAATAAGCTCCTAATCCGGTGTGTGGTAGAGGCTGCCCGTATAGAGCTTGATAGGGGGAACACTTCAGGCCGCTATGGTAGTTAGTGTTGTACCAATATTCGGCTAATGATAACCACTTAGCCCACTGTTTAGGACTGGAACTCGTCATGCACCGTAAATAAATCTCCAAACACTAGTTCACCCATTCAGTTTGGCCATTAGATTGTGGGTGATAGGCAGTGGAAAAGTCCAGCTGAGTACCCATGATCTTGAACAATTCCTTCCAAAAATTGCTGGTAAAAATCTTGTCCCTGTCGGATACAATGCTAACCGGTGGGCCGTGTAGCTTGTAAACATGGTCCATGAACAGCCTAGCCACTCCTTGGGCAGTAAAAGGGTGAGCAAGAGCAATGAAATGGGAGTACTTGCTCAGTCGATCCACCACTACCAGAATAACATTCTTCCCTGCAGATTTGGGGAGGCCCTCTATGAAATCCATAGCAATGTGAGTCCAGAATTTATCAGGAATGGGCAGGGGTTGAAGGAGACCAGGGTAGCTTGATAAATCTGGTTTGCTCCGCTGACACACATCACACTCCCTCACCCAACCTTCGACATCCTTCCTCATGTGAGGCAAAAAGAAAAATGTTTTGAGTCTTGAGTTGTGCACCTCAAATAGAATCAGTCTCCTCAAATTTGCAGATGATCCAATCGCAATCCTGCCCTTGAATTTAATAAGGCCAGCTTCCACTTGAAATTCAGGGTGGGTGGACGAGTCCACCAGCTTAGCAGTTAGTATTTGAGTAAAATAAGAGTCACCTTCATAACTTTTCTGAACTTGTAGCATCCAAGTAGGTAATACTGAAGAAATCTCAAAGGCATGATTGTCAGCCACAGGGTACCTGGATAAAGCATCAGCAGCTTTATTTTCAGCACCCTTGTTATATTGGATCTCATAATCCAAGTCAAGTAGCTTGGTCAACCACTTTTGTTGTATTGGGTTCATTGTCTTTTGATCCAACAAATGTCGGAGAGCCTGTTGATCTGTTTTGATTATGAACTTGTGTCCTTGCAGATAGGATCACCACTTCTGTACAGCCAATATTACAGCTAAGAACTCCCTCTCATACACTGACATAGCTTGGTTTTTAGGGCATAAAGACTTACTCATATAAGCTATGGGCCTTTTATCTTGGAGTAGGACAGCTCCTACTCCAGTTCCACTAGCATCAGTTTCCAAAACAAATGTCTTTGTGAAATCTGGAAGAGCTAGAACAGGAGCAGTAGACATAGCAACCTTAAGAGCAGAGAAAGTTGCCCCTGCTTTTGGAGACCACCTAAAGCAGTCCTTCTTCAGTAGTTTTGTTAGTGGCTTACTTATCAATCCATAGTGTTTGATGAACTTCCTGTAATAACCCGTGAGTCCAAGAAAGCCCCTCAATTGTTTGACATTCATCGGTGTAGGCCAATTGACCATGCTCTCTATTTTGCTAGGGTCAGTTGCAACTCCCTCGCCAGATATAATGTGCCCCAAGTATTCAATTTCACTTCTATGAAACTGGCATTTACTCCCTTTAGCAAACAAAGACTGTTATCTCATAACAGTTAAGACATGCCTGAGATGAAGCAGATGCTCCCCCTCGGTTTTACTGTATACAAGTATATCATCAAAGAATACCAAGACGAACCTTCTCAAATAAGGTTGAAAAACCCGGTTCATTAGAGATTGAAAAGTAGCTAGAGCGTTGCATAAACCAAACGGCATGACTAGAAACTCAAAATGCCCATGGTGTGTACTGAAGGCTGTGAGATATCTATCTGTTTCTTTCACTCTTATCTGGAAATATCCAGATCTTAAATCAAGTTTTGAGAAAAACTTAGCCCCGTGAAGCTCATCCAATAACTCATCAATGAGAGGAATTGGAAAGTCATGCTTGACAGTGAGGGAATTTAGATACCTATAATCAACACACATCCTCCATGATCCATCCTTTTTCTTTACTAGAATCACTGGAGAAGCAAAAGGACTTTTACTATGTTGGATAATACCAGCTTCAAACATTTCTTGAACAATTTTTTCAATCTCATTTTTGTTGCTGTAGGAAGTCCTATAAGGGTACTGATGTTTTGGGACACTCCCTGATTTGAGTAGGATCTGATGTTCAGTACTTCTTACAGGTGGAAGGCCCTGAGGTTCTGCAAAGATATCATGAAACTCCCTCAAAAGGTGCTCTAGTTCAGGGTTAGTGTTGGATTTCCCAACTAATGCCTGCTGACAACCCACCAGATAAAACTCTTCCACCTCATCTAGATGGGAATGCATCATGTGGTATAAACTATGTGATGAGACCTCCTTAAATCTGGCTTGGTCAGTTTCTGCCCTTAGTTTAATTCTCTGTGACCCTTGATGCACTGTAAAGGTCATACCCTTGTAATCCAAGGTGATAGGAGAGCAGTACTCCAGCCAGTCACTCCCCAATATTAGATCATACCCCTCACTGGCCAACACCCTAGGAGAGTAAGTAAATCGGTGTCCCTGTACCTCCCAAGATAAGTCAGCCGCCCTCTTTTTGCTAATCAACTTCTGCCCATTAGCAACTTTAATTAAGATAGGAGAAACAGGCTTGATAAACATGCATTTTTACCTCTTGGTGTGTCATTTTTGATGTTTAGTTATGAGGATTTTGTGTGTTTGTTGATTTATTTGAGCTTATATTGGTTTTTGGTCAAGAACTTGTCACTTGCTTGTGTTTGAACGTATTTTTCAGAAATAAAGAAGCAGAATTTGGAAGTTTTGGCTGAAATACAAGTTGTAGTTCATCTCGAGAGGAGTTCGTGAGCGCAAACGGTTTGTAAATCGGAGTTCGGACGAGGGAGAACGAGCCAAAACAAAATCACTGCGCAAGGCCGCACGAGGTCGCGCGGTCCAGGCGCGCGGCCGCGCGACCGAGCCGCGCGACGGAACAGGAAGTTCTGGACAGCGCGCGCGGGCTGGAGGCGCGGCCGCGCGACGTGGCCGCGCGAGACGCCGTTTTTCCGCCAAAAATTCGTTATTTTAGTGGATTTTGGGTATTTTTGAGAGCTACACACTACTACAAAAATACACATACATAACACTGCATACATAACGGTTTTTTTAAATGTTTTGTCGTTGAGTTTGTTTCAGTCTTGCTTTGGTAGTTTCTCTGTGATGTTACCTTGATGATGATATGAGTAGTGTATAGATTGGTTGGATAACTGGTTCATGATGATTTATGTTTAAAACTTGTGAAATTGCATGCGTTTGTGTTGATATTGTTGTGATTGAGCATGAATGATGAATGATAAGCATGGTCTCTATGTGGTTGCAATCAATGAAATAAGCTGTGAGTTTTGAGCCTTGACTGTCATTATTTTTACAGTCTTATTTCTTATTCTTGAGTGATTGTTCAAGCATGCTTGTTTCTCACTAGAACTTGTCTTGGTTTCTCCCTCGAGGTCACATAGCGTGCTTAATAACTGTGAGATGATAGAAGGCCATCTTTGCTAGCCTATATATCCTATACTTGTCCTTTTACTATATATGATCCTAGTTCGCCCCTTTGAGCTTTTTATTTTCCATTTTATTTGGTTTAGCCGTGGGTGGGAGCTTGGAGATTGTTGTTATGGGATGGTTGGTTTGTGGAGATGTGTGATGATGGTTTATGAACTTTGATCTTAATTGAAAAAATCCTAGTATCCTACAAGTCGTTGAAAAAAAAAGAGAAAAGAAAAAGAACAAAAAAAAAGAAAAGAAAAGTGAGGCAATTGAAAAAAAAAATGGGTACATAGGATGCATTAGAAAGTCATTATGTCATGAGAAATAATTGTTGTGTTGTGGTGGATTATATATTGAAAAAATTAGTTTTGTGGAAGGTGGAGGATTGTGTTGAGTAAGAATGCTATAAGGTTGGTGATCATGCTACATTGAGAGTATCTATTAGTCACTTAGCCAAATATATCCTACCCTACCAAAGAGCTTACATTACAACCCTCAATAAAGACCTTTTTGATCTTAGTTATAGGAGCACACATTAAGTGGTGGAGAGGTGAGACGATTGACAAGCTTATGGTTGAGTACTTGTTTTGCTTGAACTGAGCGTATACACGTCCATGTTGATTGACACTTGAGAGTTGAGAGACCTTAAATTCTATATCTTTTTGGTGAGGATTGCAATTCATTGAGACCATAATTTGAGTTTGTCATGAGTGTGATATCTTGATGATAAGAGATACAAATGCATGTCGTTATTTTTGTTGACAAATCTGAAGCCACAATGTTATCCACTTTTCTCTACGCTCTTGTTGATTCATTCTTGGTTCATCTTTGTTTTGTCCGAGGACGGACAATAGTTCAAGTTCGGGGGGTTGATAAACATGCATTTTTACCTCTTGGTGTGTCATTTTTGATGTTTAGTTATGAGGATTTTGTGTGTTTGTTGATTTATTTGAGCTTATATTGGTTTTTGGTCAAGAACTTGTCACTTGCTTGTGTTTGAACGTATTTTTCAGAAATAAAGAAGCAGAATTTGGAAGTTTTGGCTGAAATACAAGTTGTAGTTCATCTCGAGAGGAGTTCGTGAGCGCAAACGGTTTGTAAATCGGAGTTCGGACGAGGGAGAACGAGCCAAAACAAAATCACTGCGCAAGGCCGCACGAGGTCGCGCGGTCCAGGCGCGCGGCCGCGCGACCGAGCCGCGCGACGGAACAGGAAGTTCTGGACAGCGCGCGCGGGCTGGAGGCGCGGCCGTGCGACGTGGCCGCGCGAGACGCCGTTTTTCCGCCAAAAATTCGTTATTTTAGTGGATTTTGGGTATTTTTGAGAGCTACAAGACCTAGGGCATGTAAATACTCCCCAAGAACTTATTCTCTGAAGCTTTTATCATCTTTTATCATATTTTACTTTTCCTGAGAGCTGAGAGAGACGGAGAACAGAGCAAGAACAAGATTGAAGATTCTCGATTTCAATACGGTTTTTCTTGTTGGATGTTTATTTATTTGATTGAGAATTATATTCTAGTTCATATGTCTATGTGTGGCTAGAATCCTTTTTTCCCAGGGTTTAGGGAGTAGACATGATTTGAATTTCTGACTGTTTGGTTCAATTAATTGAGATTGTTTTTCCTTTTTATGTTCTTGTTATAATTGTTTGCTTTATTGATTGGCCACCAATTTAGCATAATCATAGGTTTTAATTTGATATCGGGAGATGATAATTATTACCTGAACTAAGAACATAAAACACATTTATTTTAATTCTAAATGGAATTGATAATTGTGAGGGCATTAATCCTAGGAACTTTTAGGAGTTACATGTTAGAAGTGTGATCCGGGGACGGTAACCTTGCATGTAATCAACGGTTTGTATGCCACGGGAGTGGGTATAGACTAGTTTTGAGATTGCCTTAGGAATCATCTGATTAATTGAATTGAACATGTTAGTGAGGAGAATCTGTTGAAACCTTTGCCTTGGGAAATCTTCTCTTATCTGTTTCTCTGTTTCGCAGCTTGATTTATTTTGTTTCATGTTCTTTATTTATTTATTTAGTTTTAAAACCAAAACTCTTAATTTCGTTTGTCCAGATAGAGTAGAATAATTTATGATAGGCATTGATAATAATTAGTCTCTGTGGAATACGACCTTGCTTGCTACTGTACACAATTACACCCGTACACTTGCGGCGTGTTAATAAAATAGCGAACAAGTTTTTGGCGCCGTTGCCGGGGACTGATTTTTATTAGTACTATCTGTTAATTGTTTGATACTAATCTGGATTTTTATTTCTGTTTATTTAAATTCTGTTCTTTATTTTTTTTCCTGTGGTCCTGATTTTTGGTTCTGAAGTTTGCTAGGTAGTTCTATGGCTACCGCAGAAGAAGTCCGTGCTCTCAAGGAGCAACTGCAGCGTTTGATTGAGGCGCAGGAAAACCGCGAGGCTCAGAAGCAGCCTCCCATCAATGAGGCGTTCACTCCGCAGTATCAGTATTACGAGCCTCCAAGAGTCAACGCAAATAATTTTGAGCTAAAGACTGGTTTGATCACGATGGTGCAGCAAAACCAGTATGGAGGTAAAGCCGTGGAGGACCCAAATGCGCATCTGGCGCAATTCTTGGAGTTGTGCAGCACTGTCAAGATGAACGGAGTCCCAGATGACATCACACGACTCCGCCTTTTCCCATTCTCACTCCGGGATAAGGCAAAGTCATGGTATCAAACTTTGCAGCTGGGAGCTAATCCGGTATGGGGGGATGTGGCGAATCTTTTCCTGCGGAAGTTCCATCCTCCCGGGCTCACATTGAAGTTAAAGATGGAGATCCTCCAATTCCAACAGTTCGATGGAGAGACACTAGCAGAGACATGGGAGAGATACCAGGAGAAGTTGAGAAAGTGCCCGTCCCATGGCTTTGATGAGGGGACTCTGGTGGTCATGTTTTATAACGCTTGTGGGGAGCACACCAGGATGTTCATGGATACAGCTGCAGGGGGCTCATTGCTCAAGAAGGGGAGCTCGGAGGCAATGGAGATCATTGAAAGCATGGCTACTACAAGTTATCAATGGCCATCCGAGAGAGTTCAGTTGAAGAAAGTTGCTGCTGCGTCCAGCTCAGATCCCATGGCATTGATTTTGACTCAGCTGGCAGAGATGAACTCGAAGATCAATGCTATGACTGTTGGAAATTCTGAGCCAGCTGTAGAGATCCCGACAGGCGTAGAAGACGCCAACTACATCAATGGCAGAAACTATGGGAACTTTCAGCATGGGCAGCAGGGTGGTTACAATAGTGGACAGCAGTTGCATTATGGAGGGCGTCCACATCCCAATTTGGCTTATGGAAATCCGATTAACGCGCTTCAGGCTCCACCAGGCTTCTCTGTCACCAATGGAGTCATCAATGAAGAGAAGAAGCCAAATATAGAGGAGGTGATGATGAAGTTCATCTCCAGGGCAGATGAGAGGATGGAAAAGCTAGAGTCCAATGCCGTTGCTGTGGGGACTCAAATGAAGATGTTCGAGACCCAATTGGGTCAAATATCCACCGCCGTCAACAAACTCCAACAGTCGGGTAACCTCTTAAACAATGCCAAGGTGAACCCAAAGGAGCAGTGCATGGCCATTGGGTTAAAGAGTGAAGTCACCTCAGATTGCAGCCATGGATCTCGTGAGATGGAGAGACCAGAGCTATCGTGGAGAGTCTGGGAGGAAGGCCGACGACTTCCACCTCATATGCGTCCTCCTGGGTGGTTGCCATTTCCCCAGCGTCATTTTAAGATGGTTGATCTACCGAGCGGGACTACAAAGGAAGGGGCCATGACGGCGAAAGAGGAGAGCGCACGGCTGATTGAGGAAAAAGCTGAGGAGGTCACTGTTGAGGTTTCTGGCAGAAAGAAGGATGAAAAGCAAAAAGCTACTTCGCCAGCAACTGTGGCCATTCCTCTCCCTAAGTGCCATAAGAAAGAGAGGGTGAAGGAGCAGTTCTCCAAGTTCTTAGAGATCTTCAGGAAAGTGCACATTAATATTCCATTGGTGGAAGCACTGCAGGAGATGCCGCAGTATGTTAGATTCCTGAAGGACATTATCTCGAGGAAGAGGAGGCTGGGAGAGTTTGAGACGGTGAATCTCAATGAAGAATGCAGCGCAATCTTGCAGAGGAAGCTGCCGGCAAAGGTCAAAGATCCGGGCAGCTTCACACTTTCCTGCATTATTGGAGGCCAGCATTTCGGAAGGTCACTCTGCGACCTGGGGGCGAGCATAAATCTTATGCCTCTATCTGTTTTTCAGCAGCTGGAAATTGGAGAGTTGAAGCCAACATCAATGAGGCTGCAGATGGCGGACAGGTCAGTCACCTACCCTCGTGGAATTGTGAAGAACGTACTCGTGAAGGTGGGGGATTTTATTTTCCCTGCAGATTTTGTGGTTCTAGACATTGAGGATGAGAACAAAATTCCGCTGATTTTGGGGCGCCAGTTCCTTGCAACGGGAAGAGCTTTGATTGATGTGGAGAAAGGAGAGCTCACACTGCGAGTTCATGATGAGAGCCGAACTTTCCATGTCTATGAACCATGCCACATCCACAAAGATGAAGCGCCAAAGAAAGCAAAAGATCCGGGCAAGGTAAGTGTTGATTTTTTTAATACATTTGATGCGGATCCTTTTTCTTGGCAGGAGAAAGGTGATCGGAAGTTTAAAGGAGGAGTGTTGGTTGAGAAGCATGAAGCAAGGAGCAGCTGTTCGCAGCACTGCTTGTACCAGCCTCCTTGATGAGTTTGCTGTTCTGTCGAGCTAACGACGTTAAAAATAGCGCTTATTGGGAGGCAACCCAATTTCTGGTTAGTTTGTTCCTTTTCGTTTGTTTGTTTGTTTGTTTTCGTGCCCCACAAATCCTTTTCAAACTTATTCTCCTTGGTGGTGAATAAGTTTGGGGGGATGTGTCTTTGTGGGTGCACTGTTTGTTTTGTCGTTGAGTTTGTTTCAGTCTTGCTTTGGTAGTTTCTCTGTGATGTTACCTTGATGATGATATGAGTAGTGTATAGATTGGTTGGATAACTGGTTCATGATGATTTATGTTTAAAACTTGTGAAATTGCATGCGTTTGTGTTGATATTGTTGTGATTGAGCATGAATGATGAATGATAAGCATGGTCTCTATGTGGTTGCAATCAATGAAATAAGCTGTGAGTTTTGAGCCTTGACTGTCATTATTTTTACAGTCTTATTTCTTATTCTTGAGTGATTGTTCAAGCATGCTTGTTTCTCACTAGAACTTGTCTTGGTTTCTCCCTCGAGGTCACATAGCGTGCTTAATAACTGTGAGATGATAGAAGGCCATCTTTGCTAGCCTATATATCCTATACTTGTCCTTTTACTATATATGATCCTAGTTCGCCCCTTTGAGCTTTTTATTTTCCATTTTATTTGGTTTAGCCGTGGGTGGGAGCTTGGAGATTGTTGTTATGGGATGGTTGGTTTGTGGAGATGTGTGATGATGGTTTATGAACTTTGATCTTAATTGAAAAAATCCTAGTATCCTACAAGTCGTTGAAAAAAAAAGAGAAAAGAAAAAGAACAAAAAAAAAGAAAAGAAAAGTGAGGCAATTGAAAAAAAAAATGGGTACATAGGATGCATTAGAAAGTCATTATGTCATGAGAAATAATTGTTGTGTTGTGGTGGATTATATATTGAAAAAATTAGTTTTGTGGAAGGTGGAGGATTGTGTTGAGTAAGAATGCTATAAGGTTGGTGATCATGCTACATTGAGAGTATCTATTAGTCACTTAGCCAAATATATCCTACCCTACCAAAGAGCTTACATTACAACCCTCAATAAAGACCTTTTTGATCTTAGTTATAGGAGCACACATTAAGTGGTGGAGAGGTGAGACGATTGACAAGCTTATGGTTGAGTACTTGTTTTGCTTGAACTGAGCGTATACACGTCCATGTTGATTGACACTTGAGAGTTGAGAGACCTTAAATTCTATATCTTTTTGGTGAGGATTGCAATTCATTGAGACCATAATTTGAGTTTGTCATGAGTGTGATATCTTGATGATAAGAGATACAAATGCATGTCGTTATTTTTGTTGACAAATCTGAAGCCACAATGTTATCCACTTTTCTCTACGCTCTTGTTGATTCATTCTTGGTTCATCTTTGTTTTGTCCGAGGACGGACAATAGTTCAAGTTCGGGGGGTTGATAAACATGCATTTTTACCTCTTGGTGTGTCATTTTTGATGTTTAGTTATGAGGATTTTGTGTGTTTGTTGATTTATTTGAGCTTATATTGGTTTTTGGTCAAGAACTTGTCACTTGCTTGTGTTTGAACGTATTTTTCAGAAATAAAGAAGCAGAATTTGGAAGTTTTGGCTGAAATACAAGTTGTAGTTCATCTCGAGAGGAGTTCGTGAGCGCAAACGGTTTGTAAATCGGAGTTCGGACGAGGGAGAACGAGCCAAAACAAAATCACTGCGCAAGGCCGCACGAGGTCGCGCGGTCCAGGCGCGCGGCCGCGCGACCGAGCCGCGCGACGGAACAGGAAGTTCTGGACAGCGCGCGCGGGCTGGAGGCGCGGCCGTGCGACGTGGCCGCGCGAGACGCCGTTTTTCCGCCAAAAATTCGTTATTTTAGTGGATTTTGGGTATTTTTGAGAGCTACAAGACCTAGGGCATGTAAATACTCCCCAAGAACTTATTCTCTGAAGCTTTTATCATCTTTTATCATATTTTACTTTTCCTGAGAGCTGAGAGAGACGGAGAACAGAGCAAGAACAAGATTGAAGATTCTCGATTTCAATACGGTTTTTCTTGTTGGATGTTTATTTATTTGATTGAGAATTATATTCTAGTTCATATGTCTATGTGTGGCTAGAATCCTTTTTTCCCAGGGTTTAGGGAGTAGACATGATTTGAATTTCTGACTGTTTGGTTCAATTAATTGAGATTGTTTTTCCTTTTTATGTTCTTGTTATAATTGTTTGCTTTATTGATTGGCCACCAATTTAGCATAATCATAGGTTTTAATTTGATATCGGGAGATGATAATTATTACCTGAACTAAGAACATAAAACACATTTATTTTAATTCTAAATGGAATTGATAATTGTGAGGGCATTAATCCTAGGAACTTTTAGGAGTTACATGTTAGAAGTGTGATCCGGGGACGGTAACCTTGCATGTAATCAACGGTTTGTATGCCACGGGAGTGGGTATAGACTAGTTTTGAGATTGCCTTAGGAATCATCTGATTAATTGAATTGAACATGTTAGTGAGGAGAATCTGTTGAAACCTTTGCCTTGGGAAATCTTCTCTTATCTGTTTCTCTGTTTCGCAGCTTGATTTATTTTGTTTCATGTTCTTTATTTATTTATTTAGTTTTAAAACCAAAACTCTTAATTTCGTTTGTCCAGATAGAGTAGAATAATTTATGATAGGCATTGATAATAATTAGTCTCTGTGGAATACGACCTTGCTTGCTACTGTACACAATTACACCCGTACACTTGCGGCGTGTTAATAAAATAGCGAACAAGGCTCCAGCTTAACACCAATCATCTTAGCAAATTTCTCTTGTAAAAAACTCAATGTACTACCAGTATCTAGAAGTATTCTAATTGGGGATTCTCCAATTTTTCCAATGACCCTCATTGTTTTAGAACTGGCACCTCCCAACATAGAGTGCAGATTGACATGCACCTCCTCCATAGGTTCATTCTCATCAAGTAGCACTTCTAGATTATCTTCTTCGTGTTGTAAGTAGGCTAGCTCCTGTGCCTCAGTCATTTCCATATAAAATGATTTGTGCTTGCATTTATGCCCTGCAAAGAACTTTTCATCACAGTTAAAACAGAGCCCCTTCTCCCTCCTAGCAGCCATCTCTGCAGCCGTAAGTATCTTGACAGGTGTTTTACTGTTTCCTTGGTTATTATGCTTATTTGTTGTCCTACCCCCTTGTCGCAGCCCGACATCTAGCCAGTGATAGCGTAGATTGGGTATCGATACGACTAATAAAATGATAGGGTAGAACAAAAGAATCTGAAAGACTCGTTAAGCGGAAGCTACTAATAATTCAAGTTAAAACAAAATTATCATCAAACTTAATAGAAATATTATTAGCTTCATTTATTCAAATGTATCAAGGTTCTAATCAATGAAAACAAAGGAAGTATAGCTAAATATTTACAACGATTCATATTGTTCAGGGTAGCACAGCAAAACGTGATCAGACTATATGTATGAAGACATATAGCTGAGAGTGACATTCCTAATTAAGTTTCAAGAACATCGTCTTCCACTATTCACACAACCGTATAGAAATAAAATACGGTACTCAAAAGGTCGTCTATGAACAACAGCCCTCCAGTGATCCCCCAATCTCTCTCTCCTTGCTCATCCTGCACATTTAGAAATACATGCAGGGCTGAGTATAAAATACTCAGTGGACATAAGCCGAAAATAAACAATCTCGCTCTTAGAGCTATACATTTAACTTGCCATTTATACATCACACAGGGGGTTTTCTTTAAAAGAACCTGTGTAAGCAATTGATAAATTATAAGCATCATAAAGTAATGAAAGATAGACTGCAGTTATAAATACTAAGCATGTAGTACCACTTCTACAACTCATCATCATCATCATGGTACTGAGAAGTAGGCCTCCTTCTCAAGCACCGTAACCGGCCGACCTGACAGTCGGCTCACAGTCATTTCTGACCGGCCAACCCGGTATACAGCTCACGGTTACCTCTGTGTACACAATCCCGCCTTTGGCAGGACCCGAAATCGTCTCATCTCATCAGTAGAGGGTAACGTACAGGCTCGTCGTCATCAAAACTCGGCAAGTTAATTAGTTCAAACATCAATTTATCTCAAAACATCTTAAAAACTTATAGACATCATCATAATCATCATTTAGAAAGCCAGTAATAGAGGTATTAGAAAGTAATGCCCACCTGGAAATCTTAGCTTTAGTCCTCGTACTTCAGAGAAATCCTACTTATGCCATTGACTCGTGTCTTCAGATATCATCGTTGGCATAGACGGTCATGTAATAAAATAAACGTCAATCAGACAAAACCTCACTAGGTTTACTATTCTTATCTAAGTACTAGTCTTCCTTTGCTCCCTTGTAACTAATCACTCTTCGTAACAAAACTCTCCTATAATAAATTCTAAATATTCATCATTTTTATTTCCAATGCATCACCAAATTTTAAGTCTAATCAGTTCATTAAGGAACGACTCCTAAATACTCAAACCCATCTAACAATCACATACTAAAGTTGTGAGGTTATAACACATTCTTTAACATATATCAGATAACTCACATAATGCTTAATGACATTACTATGTGGTTTAATATCTCAAGTGAACCAATTTTGGTTAAGTAAAATTTATCTCGGAAAAGTATTACATCTATATACATATATAAACATACATATATACTCCATTAGCCTTTTTATGAATTACTAAGGTGTATAGTTATCACCATTAACACATGCAATTTACTAGATCAAGGTAGGTGTAATTAGTGAAAGACCATACTTGACTTCATATACTCTGTCCCAACTTCAAGTAATAAACTGCTTTGCCTCGGAACTCTCCTGGGTTTGGGACTCATATCATTTGAAACCTCTTAACGTCTAGTTTCATTTAAAAAAAAGTAGGTTGCAAAACTCTATGTGGTTTAGGAGATATGATCATTTTCCTACAGTCTACCATATTCGACAGTTTTGTGCAACTGAAAGTTTTGATTTTAGAAAAATAGTAGATCTTGTCAAAAAGACTTAAACTTTTATGGGTAGCTAGCTAACATTTTCATCTTGTTCATATAAAATTTAGAAACCATAAACTCACGAAAAACTACTGGAAAAGTGATTCTAGTATCTGTTTCTTCCACACTTTCGGTAGACAGTTGCAGTTGGAGACTCATAATTTTAAAAGGTTATCAGACGATGTTCAAATGACCTCAAATTTTACATGAACGTTCCCAAAACTTATATATGTTTACCATAAAATTTTCAAGATTTTTGGGTATCAAAAACACCGTCGAAAACAATCAAGTCAGTAGCTTAAAAGCTAGCCAATTAACTCATCAACTAGTCCATCCTAAACATATAGCCAAGCATACTCTATTTTCTTGTCAACCCAATTCATCATAATCATTAACAAACATTTCTAATCATCATTTTAATCCATCAACAATCATAACTTCAATCTCATAGGCTCACTTCATACTCAAATCATCACTCTCTTCATGAATCTTATCTTCCAATCATCACACAACCTAACACCTTTATATACCATATCTCAAAATCAAATCATGCTTTTTCATTCAAAGACCAATAAATAACATCTTAATAGCATGCATATACTCTCCTCTTAAAGTTAGAAGACGACAAAATTTTATAAGACTTCCAAACCTAATGATCTTCGAAAATTACCAGCTTGAATTAGGAGTTGGTTTCATGCTTCACTCATCTATATACATGCTCATAAAGCTTAGATATAAGTAAATTCATGTGTTTAGAAGCTTACTCTTATGAACTGTAACGAAAAGTATAATTCCACCTTCTTGATTCCTAGCTCGAACCTTCAACCCAGGTTTTGTTCTATGAATATACAAGTGTTTTCAGCTAGATTTAATCGGTGGTTATGGGATACACGTAGCTTACGAAGCTTTTTACCAGCTCATCAATGGCGTTGGTAATGACAGTCGAGAGAGGAGAGAGAGGAAAGGGACGTATGTTATGGGGGATGAAAGAGAAAGGTGTTATATATATAACCCCATTTACTTAGCCATCAAGTATTGGATAATAACACATGCTTAATTATCCACTTGCATAAAATATCTTATCCGATAACTATGCTTATCCACTTGCTTTGACTTCTCTCTCTCTAAAGTTAGTTCCGCACCAGAGCAGAGAAATGGTGATTTCTCTACCAATGCAGAGGAATGGTGATTTCTCTACCAAGCAGAGGAATGGTGATTTCTCTACCAACCAGAGGAATGGTGATTTCTCTACCAAGTAGAGGAATGGTGATTTCTCTACCAATGATTTCTCTACCAATGCAGAGGAATGGTGATTTCTCTACCAATGCAGAGGAATGGTGATTTCTCTACCAATGATTTCTCTACCAATGCAGAGGAATGGTGATTTCTCTACCAATGATTTCTCTACCAAGTAGAGGAATGGTCTCACCTATGGCATTTCAGAGGAATGGCCTCACCTATGGCATTCCATAGGAATCGCCTCACCTATGGCATTCCAGAGCCCGCATCCCGAGCAGAGCTCGCAAGCCATAGCAAACTCCTAGGCCAAAACAGAACTCCAAAGCCAGAACTCGGCTAACATACTATCAAAAGAAAAGACATCTTTAACCTCATCCTCGTTCAACCATCATCTCTATACATCTTTATTTCCTCAAAGTATTTCATTCTCTAATCCCGTCATCGAAAATATAATAGCTCAACCATTAGAAATCTCATCTCATTAATAACTTATTTTTATATCTCAGTACTCTTAAAACACAAGGTACTTATAATAAGGAAAAAAATGCGGGGTGTTACACCCCTTCAGGCCTCTTGTAGCTGGTAACTTGATTTGTGAAATTCTTAGGAGCAGGTTTTACTTTTTTTGCAATGGCATCAAGAGTAGAGATCTGTTTACACCCCATCTCTATAGCTTCAATCAAGGTCTTAGGTTTAAACAGTAACATCAGCCCTTGTAACTCCTCTGACATACCACTAATAAAACTTGCAATGAAGTATTCTTCAGAATAAGACATGCTATTACTCAACAGTAAACATGCCCTTAGTTCTTCAAATTTCAACATATTCTTCATAGGAACCAAGCTGCTTAAGGTTCTTAAATTCTATCACTATCTTTCCTTCATTTAGATCTTCAAATCTAGCCGCAACAACATCCATAAATTGTTCCCAAGTGATAGAGAACAAATTCTCACAGCCAAAATTCTGCAGCCATTGTAAAGCCTTACCCTCAAAATGATGAACAGAGAGTTGGATCATATTTTCATCAGGCATGGCCGCAGTGAGTTTGAAATAAGTGTTACATTTGAGAATCCACCCTCTGGGATTGGTACCATTTTGGAAAATCTATTCGGTGCACAGTGTTTCCAGAATTGAAACTAGATTGGGACGAATAATCACTCCTAATTTTAAAGGTAAATGCGGTGTTTCTAGCATGGTTACCTTCCTTCCTGATAGATCCAGGACTTGGCCCCAAAATAGATCCGAAACTCTCATTGTTCGGCCCCATAGCTTGGAGTTGTCGCCTAATGTCTCCCATGATGTTAGATAGTTGATCATATTTCACATCAACCTTTTGATCAAGGCCCGCGATCAATTCCTTCATTCTTTCCTCCGTGACTGTCCTTTGTAGTGACTCAGCTTGTAGCAGCTGATCCATTTTCTTTTGTGCCTCGTGCAGCTCCTTCAAACGCGTGCCATCAGCCATGACCGAACAAGCTTTGCTAAAGAACAGCAAAGGAACCTTGCTCTGATATACCAAATGTCACAGATCGGCATAGCGGAAGTGTTTACGTGAGAAGATCTATTGATTTTACGTAGGAAAGTTGCATTCTTTAATGAAACAGTAAGAATATAGAGATAAGAGAGATAGGAGGCAAGATAGAGAAGAAGATAGGAGAAAGTTGATAGTTCATTGCTAGGTTAAAAATCCTCATGCAAATACATATATATACTGGTCCCCACACGCACCAGCCTTAAAAGAAGCATAGTTATAAAAACGCTACTTATAAGAAATGCGTTTTTCTTTTCTCTCAGCCACTTTTTGAAATATAATCTCTCTCTCCAGAATTCTGCTCTCTGCCACCCTCTCCAACGGTCACCAAAGCTTCATATCCTTCCTCACTCTTCAATGTCGTGACATGAACATGCTATATTTTTTTCCTTTAAGTCTTTTATATTTATTTTATTTTATTTTTTATATCAATTTTAAGAAAAAGAGTTATAAAATGAATCAATATAAAATGAACCAATATTCCTTCACCTCTATTACATTCTATAATATTATAAATAAATAAAACATCTATGTTTGTGAACAATTAGTTATATATATTAGAAATAAATTTCAAATAGTATGAGTTTTTATTTATGTTTGTATATGAAAATTTATATTTATTGATTTATTTGATGAGAAGTAATATATGCGGAGCAGAGGAATGAACACGAACAAAGGAATCACCAGAGAAATGACTCCCGCCAGAGGAATGGTGTTCATCAGAGGAATGATCCTCACTAGAGGAATGGTGTTCGCCAGAGGAATGGCTCTCGCCAGAGAAATCACCAAAGAACGGAAGGGCAATTTGCCCACGTGTCAGAGCAGAGGAATCGCCCGCCTGTGGGCAAATTTACCATTATGTCCTCGACCACGCGGGGAGCGTGTTCTTAGAAGATGAATTTACTATTTTACCCCTATCATGTAATCTATAAATACCCATGCACACATAGGATACGCTATCTCTATTTTTTCAATACTACTGCAATCTATTCTCGTGCTCTCAACAACAATTCTCTCTCACTTTTTCGATCCAACACTAGGTATAATTCACGATTCAACGATAATTCAACGATAATTCACCAATTAATTCCACACATGTTCATTTATAATTCACCATTATTAAATACGCAATAATAATGTACAATGTTAATTTTTATTATTAAATAACTTTTAATTATTTAATAGCTACAATTATTATTACACTTTATACAAAGTTGTAAAGTTACGCTTTTAAATTCAAGGTTTTATTGAGTGGTTGATGTGAATTATTTTATTTTATTTTTTAAAGTGTATTTTTCGTTTTCCTATATTTTGATTATATTTATATTTATCATCAAACATCCATTTAATTTCGGTACTCGCCGTGCATAGCACGGGCGGACGTACTAATTGATAGATAAGGTTCAGAAATAAATTTGTTTCCACAAGGAAATGTATATCTGTAAATTTTCAGAGCACAGTCATCTTTTTTTGGCCTCATTTGACATATTTAACATATAATGATAAGAAAAGAAAGAAAAAAGAAGTATGTTGTCCATGACAGGTGGAAATACTAGCATAATCTTCACACCTTGTCTCTGCTTAGGGATCAAACATAGACAAAAGAAGTATGTTGTCCATGACAGGTGGAAATAAGTGAATAATTAAACACATAAAGATCTTACTTTCGTTACCTTAAAATTTAGTAATCAAATTGAGAAGAAAATGATGATTGAAATAGTGTAAACAAGAAAGCGAAAAAGAAGTAAAGAAAAAGAATCCTATGTTAGTAGTTGGGAGATTTCTTGGCATAAATAGCTCATATTCACATGGAAAAGATGCACATTTACATCGACAAATGACCATAGCTTTTTATGAAAAAAGAAACTGCTTCAATCAAACAAGTCCTTTATGAGCATTTGGATGGATTAATTTTTGAATAATGATAAATGCACATAATATGTGCACACATAATTGGACTTTTTTGTCATTTTATATATTTTTAAATTATAAATTAAGTTTATTTTAATTAAATTTACAATTTACATAATTACCCTATGCTAATTATTAAGGAAAGGATTATTCATAATCTTTCCTTAATAATTTAAAAATTTATTTCCTTCAATACGAGGCCAATTGTCACGACCGCACTTGCTAAGGATAGCAAATTCGGGGAAACCGCGACTAGGGGAGGGAATTTAGGAGCGGGACTAGAAAGGGGCATGCTTAGCTTCTTGATGACTCGACTTTGTATAAGGGAAACAATCGAAATAACTAGATATTAACGAAGGCCACAAGGGGACCGTACATAATATTAGCCAGAAATGGGTGCTCAATGAGTTTGAGTACATTGTTAAATAATACATATTGTTTGCCGAATGACATAATATCTTAGCAAAAATCAGTGTTCGCAGCGGAAAAACAATAAAATCGAGTATATGTATGAAGACATATACTCCACTCTGAGGTTCTCGTCCTAGATTGACAAAAGCTCCGCTTGCACACTACATCCCCGATCACAGCTCAACCTGCACATTTAGAAATACATGCAGGGCTAAGTACGGGAGTACTTAGTGAACACTTGCCGAAATCTACATACATGCATAATATTTTATTGTCAAGCCTTTCAACAGTAGTAAGAAACGAGGGTTTTCCTTTAAAGACTCGTATTTACCAAAAACAATATCATTTCTTTCATCAATAACCCGCGCAGGCATTTTAATATCATTAATCACCATATGAGTAACTCGTGTCGAGAGGGAGGCCTCCCTCTGCGGACACTATGATCGGCCAACCCGCTAGATGACTCACGATCACAAGGGTGTACACTAATTCCGAAGGGATTTGCGGTCCCACCCGGAATCCGAATTCGATTAACATCAGATAGGCAATTAATAACAAAACATAAAGCATTTAGGCATTGACAATATCATTCAAATTCATAAGCATAAAGTCGTAGCAATTCTATAATACGGTTTTAGTTTATACGTAAGAAAGCCCACCTGGTAGTGGAGACTCACGACTAAGCCTTAAACTCTTGCGTTCAACCTTGATTCGGAAAAGAAATAACGTAAGGTCTTAGTCCGAGGAAATTCTAAAATAAATGAGGATGCGTAATGTAATTATGCATGGCTCATATTCCTTTTTATTAAACAATTAACCCAACTAGGTTCCGTCCCATGAACTCAAGTGATTAACTACATTGATTCGTTCTCATTAGGGTGTTCTAAACTGTCAGTAAAACATAATAATCTCCCTTCGCGTAAGCAAGGGAAAGAAAATAATAAGGATTTAAACACCTTATGTTCTCTTCTCTCTCTCTCTCTCTCTTTCTCTCTATCTCTCTCTCTCTCTGCTTCTTCGCTTTCTGCTCTGGAGGTCAGCTCTGGCCTCTAAGTCAGCTCTGGCTGAGTTAGCTCTGTGGCGAAGTGATTCCTCTGGCAAGGAACGATTCCTCTGGTGAAAGTGATTCCTCTGGCAAAGTGATTCCTCTGGCGAGGAACAATTCCTCTGGTGAAAGTGATTCCTCTGGCGAGGCGATTCCTCTGGCGAGGTGATTCCTCTGGCAAGGTGATTCCTCTGCACTGGCCATTCCTCTTGTAATAGCCCGGCTCCAGAGTTGACGGCTGTCCCCACAGACCAATACGAGTCTTTTCTAGCGTGTTTTGTCCTCACTCGCACGCTCCCTGAGAAACTTCCCAGGGGGTCACCCATCCCGGAATTGCTCCAAGCCAAGCACGCTTAACCTTGGAGTTTCTTCCGTGTGGGCACCAGAAAAGAAGATGCATCTTATTGATATGAGTAGCCCAATCAAATCCTTTAAGCTCTCCTCGAATATGCAGTCCCATACCTGCATATTCTCGGAATCCCTCTCGTTCGGGTGTGTTCCGGTTCATCCCTGCGCCCCTCCGCTTGGAAGTCTTAACCGGAGCCGCTCTTTGTCCGTGCCTCTTTGCACCGGCGATCACTCTGTACTTCGTCCCCGGGCGTCACACCTCTGGCCATTCCTCTGCTCTGGCCATTTCTCTGCTCTGGCCATTCCTCTGTTCTGGCCATTTCTCTGGTCTGGGAAGAGCGATGGGGACTCCAGTTTCCAAAACCAGAATTCTTCGTCCTTATCTCGCCTCGATTCTCACTCGTATACAGACCTTAATCTCTACCTATGTGAGCATGCTGTGATTATTCACGTTCGTCTACGTTTAAAGCTAAAGTTCTCGTCGTTCATCAAGGTTTCAAGTTGTAGGTTCCACCAAAAACGTGACTTAACATGCTTTTTGTTCATTCGTTTACAGCCCATAAAACATGATTTCTGCGAGTGTGATTCATGCCGATTGGAGTAGCAACAGAGGTCGAAGGTTACCTTGATATATCGCGTGCTTTGGTCGGGTAAAGAACGATGGTTTCTCTCTCGCTTTTTCGAGCGTCGAGGTGCAAACTGAAAATGAAATGACTGCTGTTCTTAGGCCGAAAACAGGTGGAAAGAAACATGGCGAGGGGAGGAAAATTAAGCCGAGTTTTTACCTTGTTCAAGTCGGCAGCAAGAATCTCGCTCTACTCCCCTTCGTGCATGGCGTCGAGAGAGATGAAACTTCTTGTTGTTGCTGCTGAAAATTCTAAGTGTTGAAAGGAGAAAGGGGTGGCTCAAGGATTGAAGAGTGAATTTATACTAGGAGCTCGGTTGATGTGCACTTGAGTGCCAAAGGGAGGGCATTGGTTGTAGTACTGTATGGCGTGGGATGGGGTGCAGCAGTCGAGGTGATGGGAGGCCTTTCGGCTGCCCAGCCAATGGGAAGAGCTGTTGCTGCAGCACCTTTTCCACTTCTTCTTTTCTCCCTTTTTCCTTCTTTTCCTTAATTATGGCGTTGGCAGGTGGCAGGATAGGGTGGCATGGGTGGTGATGTGATATAAGAGAAAAAGATCTAAGTAAAATCCTTCAGTGTTGATTTCTCTGTATTTGAAATACAGGTTTCGCGTTTCTGCTAAAATCGATAAATGCTAAATTAAATCCGTAGATTTAATTCGTTCGTCATTCTGATTCTTAAATTAAATCCGTAGATTTAATTAGCTTCAAAGTCGGAAGTAATTCACGACTTAAGCAACAATGTGAAATAAACTCCATCTTGATAAATAACACAACTTTGCTAAGTTGGTTATAACTTTGAATAATAATTATTCATCGACTCAAAGATTCTCGTCGCGGTCTTAAACACGCGAAGATAAATAGAAATGCATACTGCTAGTGTAGTGACTCTGTCTCCAAAATACGTAATTCAGAAACATAGTTGAAATCATCAAGGGCTTCATTTACTATCAGATAGACAACTAAACACGCAATACTGGAATTAAAAACAATAATAAAAGAGCGGTTGTTTTACACCAATTCCATAAATCCAAAACATTGTCATGTTATCCATAGCAAGCACTACAAATAATTTAGATGGCTTCGATTGAATCATTGATAATATTGTGTTTTGCATGATATTGTGCTTTACATGGCTTTACCACTTTCATTCAAAAGCTTTTTTTTTTTACTGTAACAATTTTTCTATCATTCTTTTTTTTCCTCGTAAAACTTGATTTGTAGGAATCGTAATTAATATCAAATATGTAGAATATTGGAAGAAAAAAGAAACATTAAAAAAAGATATTAACAAGATAAAATATGATATCTCTGATAAAAATAAATCACAAGAAAAAAAATTAAAAACAAAAAAGATTTAAAAAAAGAATAACGATTTAATTAGTAATATTTTCAAAAAGAGATTTTTTATTTTTTTTGAGGGGTTTTTAAAAAGAGATTTTAATACACAACCTTTCAAGGTTTCAAACGCCTTGTTTGATAATAGCATTTGCAATAATGAATAACACTATTACTCTTATAGTTATACGATATCATAAATATAAAGAAAAAATATATACTCAAATAGGAAGGAACAGATAAAATGATTAGAATAATATGCATTTTTTGAATATTTCACAAAGGTATAATATGTTAATAAAAAAAATTATAGCAAATTCGTGAAATTGAAATAAAATCTAAAAAATATAAAATAAATGACTAATTATGGGAATAATGGCATGCGTTGAACACATCGATTGGGATATTATATTATAATAAATTAGTGAACTTGGAATAAAAAATAAAAAATATGAAGGAATAACTATAATGATTGGAATATTATCATATGTTAGCTACGATCTTGGATTATTTCATAAAAGTATAGGTTGATGAAAATATTATAATAAATTAGTAAAATTAAAATAAAATTTTGAAAGTATCCAAGTGACTATAATTGTGAGAACAATGTAATATACTGAGATCATCGATCAATAACTCAATAAAAATGTACTACATGATAATATATCATTGTAAACCATTGAACTCGAAATAATATATCATAAAATGTACTACTATATTTTTACTGTTATTGTGAAAATAATATCATACATTCACATTGATCGATTACTCATTGATTACTCAATGAAAGTACACTAATTCTATATAAGTATCAAAATATGGTACTAAATTAGTGAACTTAAAATAAAAAATAGGAAGAAACAGCTAAAATGGTTAGAATATTATCAAACGTTAGCTACATTTTTTGATTATTTTATAAAAATATAGGTTAATTAAAAAATCATAATAAATTAGTGACAGTGAAATAAAAATTAGAAAATATAAATGAATTGCTATAATTGTGGAAATATAAATTAGCATCGATTATATAGTAGTTCTTCTTTGTTCTAATTACTTTTCATGTAAGAAATCTATTTCATTCTATAATTGTGCCAAAATTTTCATACCCTTGGTTTCTTTTTTCAGTTGTTCGTGGTTTCTCGCGAGTGCTTTCGCTTGTTTTTGTTTTTTCTCTTGATCCTCTTTTTTCATTTCTTATAAAATTTCTAATTCAGTCAAAATTTTCGTACCAGTTTTTTCTCATAAGACTTTATCTATGGGAATGCTTTTTTAGTATTATTATTATTATTATTATTATTATTATTATTATTATTATTATTATTATTATTATTATTATTATTATTATTATTATTATTATTATTATTATTATTATTATTATTATTATTATTATTATTATTATTATTATTATTATTATTATTATTATTATTGTAGTGACCCGCTCTTTTAATTGTATTCTAAATCCAGTATCGCGATATTAAAATCGCATCTTTCAGTAAATGGAATCCAGTTCACAGTTTATTAGAATTCAGTTTATGATCCTGATTTAATTATCAGACGGAGTTATTATTTATTTTAGCTTTATGCTTTTATATCGCGATGAGAATTATCGAACCATTCAGTAATTATTATTTTCAAGTTATAACTGACTTAGCGAAGTCATGTTATTTACTAATTGAAAAAAAGATGCTGTTATATTTTATTAGTGCCACTAGAAGTCTTGGAATTATTCCCAACTTTGCAGATTAAATCCACGAATTTAATTTAAGTTATTTTACAATTTATCGATATTAGCAGACAAGAAAGCAGATATTAAACGAATACAGAAACGCGATGTTTAAGAACTCGAACCAGTATTTTATTTACAGTTTACAGATTACAATTAGTTCTCAGCTTGGAAAATTCATAGTATTTTACAAGTTGGGACTTACATGGCCCACTTCTCAAGTTTGGAACACAAAAGTCAAATAGATAGAAATGTAAAAGTGGAGTGCAGGAGCATCAGCCGACCACCCCTCTGCACTTCCATCTCATCCACCTTCAGCAAAACTCTTACAGCCGCCTTCGATGGCTGCCCGGTTCCCTCAAGCTTCTACCTTCAGCCACCCTATGCCTGCTCATCCTCCTAGCATACTCAAGTATGCAGCAACAAACCCTTCTATTAATACCAACCCAGCCAGCAAATGTTTTTGTTCACTCTCAGTTCTTTTCAGCGGAAACTTGAATAACAGCCCCCTTTCTACCAAAGCTCTCAAGGTAAAGCTTGGCTTCAATAATTTCATCTCTTTTCATCAAAGTTCACCTGCATTAACAGAAGGACCAATTCATTTCAGTCATTTCACAATCTATTCAACTTCAACAGCCACCCATCAGCTCGAAAACATTCAAGGTATTCTACTATCTTGAATATTCAATTCAGTTCACATCCATGCTTAGCATAATCACAGTTCATCTATTCGAAATAGCCAAGATATGTTGTACAATAGAGAGTTACTTTACAACAGAAGGATTTGTTGGATTTGTATACTGAAAGCAAGAACGTTTTATGCTTGTATACAATGATTCCTGTTTTCACTATTTAATCTCCTATCTGATTGGGTTCATGATTGCATATGTATGTTCTTTATCTCTATATAAGTAGATTATATGGTGTGTTGTAGATCACAGAAGACCATATAATTGGATTAACCTTAAGAGATATAATATGATCACAACCGAAATAACTCTAGGACAAGTTATTGGTTTAGGTTGCGGTATAGATGGAAGTAGTTTGTCTTGACTACTTGTCTATACTGGTACGTAATACGTATTGATAGGACCACAGTGAGATATATTCTTCTATCTGACTTAAGTGAAGAATTAGAGATCTCGGTGACTTATAAGATCTTAATACTAATAAGATCTCAGATATATATGTTGATTAGTCTATCACTTTGACTTACTATGAGCAAGAGTTATATAGTAACTTGAGTACTCTGTATCTTGGGTGATAGCAGTTAATATATGATATCTGATTATCTGTATTGGTACTCGTATCCGTATAGGATAATGACATCCCCTTAAGGAGCTCAATAATGTTTATTGCGCTAAACCCTGCAGGTTGATTAAGTTCAGGCGCAATAATAAGGTTTGAGTGGTACTGCTTAAGGATTACAAAGAAATTAATTAATTTAGGCTGTCAGAGCTCTAATTAATTAATGGATGTTGGATATTTTAAATACGAGGATTTAATAAGTCTAAATACAAGCCCCGACTCATCACCGGTAATAAAGGGGTAAGTCAATATTGGTTCTAGTGGAATGAACTAATATTTATAAATTAATTATGGTCTGGGCTTGTAGTAGCCCGCTATTTTATTTTATGATTAAGAGCAATAAATGCAATATTTATTTTTACATCTTTCAGTTGATTTAATCCAGTGATTAATATTCAGTTAATTCAGCTCAGAGTTCTGAATTAGATGTCATTACCTGAGATGACCACGATTGAATTATTGAGTAGTCAATGATTTATTTCAGAATGATAATTGACTTAGCGAAGTCAAGTTATTATTTTATTTGCAATAGAAATATTATTTCTATTTATTTAACTTTATTACTTGAGTCGTGAGTTTACTCCGAATTGTGAAGTGAATTAAATCTATGGATTTAATTTAGATTGATTCTACGAGTCACGATATTAATAGACGAAAAGTCAGCTATCGAAATACGAGAATTATTAGAGTATTTAGTATTATTAACAAAACCCGGGATTAGTATTACAGATACGCTATATTAGCAAGACACGGGATTAATATCAGATACCGCTTTATCAAGATACTGAAGGATTTTATTAGTCACACCACAACTTTTCAAACTTTACAATCAGCCGCAACTCTACACTATCTATTACAAACATCACTCAATTCCTAGTCTACTCCCTACATTCCTATTATTACGGCAGCAACAAGAAAAGAAAAGGAAAGGCATGCGTGTGGGAACAAGCAAGCTGTCAATCAGCCACAACTTTACCTATTCTCTCTCAAGGCTTTCACATGGCATAGAGGACTAGATATTCAAGATTAGCTACCAAATTCACTCCTTTAATAATTCAGCAGCAAACTTCCTTCATACCACTCCCATTCTACACTAAAAACTTCACCAAAAGAAAAGAAAGACTTCATTTACTGCTGCCGACTTCAAAGGAGGTAAGCTTTGGCTTAAACTTCTCCATCTTCTTCCATGATTTAACCTGCAATTACTGAAACAACAACACCAATTTTCAGTTCCAATTCATTCAACAACAGCCTCAAACATATAACATTTTGCAAGGTATTTTACTAAGCTCAGCTCGTTCGAATTCCATTTGCATTTCATCCAACAAGAATGATTTAAGTAGAAATACAAAATGTATAGATGAGTATATGTTATGGACTTAGCAAAGTCACAAGCACAGAAATCAGTTCATATGTATTTACTTTTCTCACATGAGACAATGATGAGAGTTCTTATGACAATAGCAAAACCAGGATGCCTAGCTTCAATCTATTGCATAATCGATAAATAGGAACCAAGAGAATCACAGTTAATCGAACTAGAAAGGAAGAACCATAGCTTGCTACTTTTGCTTTTATACCGAGAGATGGAACCGAACCTTCGTCGATGAGAAATTCGGAATCAGCCGGAGGCTGACTGCTTGTTCGTTGAGGCGGAAGAGCCTTCCCCCGACGGCAGACAATGATACCGGCCAAGGCAAGCGCGATGGCGTCGAACCAGGGGCGACAGACCATCGGTGCTTCTGAAGACTCAGAGCGGCTGCCCTGTTCGTCGAGAAAAAGGAGCTCTGACGACGACACAGGATGACGGCGAGTCTTCAGGAAGGGAAGGCGAGGTTGAACGGCGACCCTCGCTGAGTTTGGGGATTTCTTCAACAGCAGCGGCGGCGGTTTCGCTCAATCGAGAGGAAGACAGGGCCGACCGCGAAGCTGTACTTGAGAAGATCGAGATAGGGGGAAGAACGGCGTCAACCTCATCAATTTCAAAGGCAGCGACGCCAGCCTCGCCGGAGATTCCAGGGGCGGCGAATCCAGAGATGAAACTAGGGCTCGATTGGATTCTGCGTGAGGAAAGAAGAAGGAGGAGAGGGCGCCGGTATCGAAGACGTCGGCAGCTGACGCCGATGATAGCAGACGACGACTGGATGGCCGGAGAAGAAGAGGCCGAGCGTCGGCCTTGAGAAAGAGAAGAGAGCTTCGGTTCTTTGAGGAATGAGGAGGAGGGGCCGAGAGTTTAGAGAGAGAGAGATTGGGCCTATTCTTTTTATTGTGTAATTGGGCTTTGATTATTCAGAGAAATTGGGCCGAATCAGGGTGAATTTCTTGGGCTGAAGATGTTTTAATTAATTGGACTGATGCTTTTATTAAGTGGGTTGTCCTTATTAAATAGTTTCCAGGCCCAGTTTCTTTTATTAATTGAACAGTAGATTACCGTATTATTTATTTAGCCGATTGGATATTAATTTAGATTAGTCTATTAATTGGACTTAGTTAATTCTATTTATGGAATAATTTAGAATGAGTTATTAGCTAATAAGTGGGTTAGCAAACCCTGAAGTGAGTGGATTAATTAAGTTTATTAATTCAATCTCCTAAGACGAGCTTTAATCCTATGATTGGATTATTAATAATGGAATATGAGTCATGCATAGTTAATTTTCGCATTCTCATTTATTTGAGAATTTTCCTCGAGTTAAAGTCTTACCTTATATTATCGGATTAAAGGTTAAGCACGAGAGTGAGAGCTACTCAAGAAGTCACTGCACTGTAGCAAAGCTTTGCTATCAGGTGGGCATTACTTTCATATATAACAAATGAGTTTAAATGTTACGTTCAAGCAAGTTATTTCATGATAAAATCTTTGAGTTAAAGTTATTTCAAGTATTGTCTTGCCATAAAATGTTTCAATTTTAGTATGATATCTATCTGCTTTGGCTTTGCCAATGATGCAATCGAATTCGGGTCCTGAGCAGTTGATAGCTATCCTGCTAGGACTAGTGTACACCAGTGACCGTGAGTCATCTAGCGGGTTGGCCGGTCAGGTGACCGTGAGAGGTGGCCACCTCTCCGGCACACAGTTCCAGATATGATAGATTACAAGAGAACTTAGTCTGCAGACGAACTTTAAGAATCACAAATGAATTTAGTAAGCTTGGGCCTTTTAGCTGAAACTCCCTTGCTTGTACTGTTTATGATGGCATGACAATTTATAGTTTTTACGCAATGATGTGTATAATTAGGCATACGTGCCCACTGAGTACTCTCGTACTCAGCCCTGCATATATTTCTAAATGTGCAGGTTGAGCAGTGGCTGATGAAGATGAAGTGAAGAGCGGAGCTTTTGTCAAAAGTTAAATGAATGAACTCTTGGATACATGTCTTCATACATGTAATCAGATTATGTTATTCCGCTGCGTATTCTTAAGTAATAAGTCTTTTGAATTAAGTCGGATTCATCCGAACTTACTAGTTAATTGAATCTTTGTGGCTAAACATAAGTTATATTATAAATGTCCCCTTCGCTGTCAAAGATTAAGTTCGATCCTTCATTATATATTTACCCTTTCTATCCCCGCTTCTAATCTTCCTCCCTTAGTCATGGTTTTCCGACTTAATTATCCTTAATTAAGTCCGGTCGTGACAGAATGGTATCAGAGCAGTTCGTTTGCTCTGAATCCAATGAGTTACCCAATTAGTCCTAAATTTGATATTAGTATAAAAGAGTCAGTCAACAAAAGCTCATCACTTCATCACATCGTCACGCTCAACAAGAAAGAAAGAGGTAATGATTTTTTTATCAAACTGTTGAAAAGTTCACGTTTCATGCGAATGTATAGATGCTTATATTTAAGTTTTATGTCTTATTGATTGATTAGATATCTCAATAAACTTAGAAATATTAAGAATGCATGATCACTGTTACGAAAAAACAGTAGAAGGTAGAAATTCAGTTATCTTTCACTATAGCCATAGTGAAGAGCTAAGCAAGAGGAAGAACATCAAATGTCACTTGAAGAGACATGAGAATTCAATGAGAAAAATGCAATGAGACGAAAAGAAGAGTGTCACACATGAGTCTGTGATACGAGCATAGTTCCTTATTCAGACTATTCGCCCGTGATAAAATACCGAACCAACTATTGCTTGACCCGACAAGAACTTACTTGAGACATTGCTCATAGTGATGAGTAGCTAGCAGTTGCGTAATGAGCTAAGCCTCATTTCAAACCCCTCAATTATCACCAGTTATGGCGTGAAGAGAACCTTCATGATTTATGATTGAACTATAGAATTAGACTCACATAGAGTCATAAAGCTTAGTGTAATGATGTTATAGTGTTGCAATTAGAACTGTCACCTTATAGTTTCAGATATTCGGAACCATTCTACTTACAGTACCTATCGCAATAGATGAGGACATGATTGAGAATCCCTATTGATTACAATCACCTACTACGAATTTGAAAGACGAGATGTGATATGGGTACTAGCAGTTACCAACCATTATGATTGATCATAAAAGTTTACGCAAGTGTGTAAGACGAGAGAAGTTCTCGAAGATGGTTCAGAGTTTAATAATAGCTAGAAGCGCCGACAGTGGATCAATGCTGAAACAAATGAATTAAGATTCTAATGAGACCCTAAGGATATACTCAAGATAAGTATACATACCTTAACCTATCGAGGACATTGCCTCAATTAGAACGTCTTGGATTAGGCATTTAGTCTGGTAGCCGGAATGAGAGCATTGACTAAGGTCATTCCATGACTTAGCATTACATATGGTGACACATACCCTATAAAGGTGCTCAGATGAGCAAAAGCTATTTCCTTATTGAATGCGTGAGGATTCAGAAGGTCTTTTGCAAAGACACGGAAGAGTGCCTCAAATTATATGGTTGCAGTTCAAGCGCTATGTGAAGGAACACTAAGTACTAGAAGTACTACATTAAGATCATGTAGAGGAAGATTGTTGAGTAAGGTCGAGCCTATCTTATTTCGCCTATAGAAGATGTTTAAGGATTGCATTAAATTAGGAGGCAGACTTCAAGTTTGAGAAGCTCTAGAATATTTTCAATGACATGTTCAAGATGTTAAGAAGAAAGTGGTGATTTTAGACCAAATATACCTTTTGCAGCCAATGAACAAAAGTTACCAAGTTTGGAAAAGTATTTCCGAGTGACTGAGAAGTAATTGTGTTGGACCTGGCCAATCCACATGACCAAAATCTCAGTAGTCGTCATATATGGGTCTTTAAACCTATATATTTTAAACCTTCATCTGAAAAGCCAAACGGGTTCAGACTATTAGGTCATTTCGTTTCGACCTTTCAGTCAATTCATTTCTACCCTATGGTTATTCATTTTCAATTGTTTGGCAAATTATTGAAACACTTTGCCTAATTGCCATTTGTGATTTGAATCATTGCGATCTACTAGTTGTTGGTAGATTTTCTGTGACCTAAGGATAAACAGATACTCATCAGATTAAATCAGTCAAACACGTATGCTTCAACCCAAGGGTCAAGCACGTAATGCATACAGACAATCTCTTGTGCATTTAGTAGGACGTTATTTGTGTATTTCAAAAAACGACGATCATTTCGATGCTTTTGTATGCCCCTATGTTGGCTTAGTTATTTTTGACTAGTATTAGTACGGAAACGCTGGTTCATAGGGCATTTCGGAACTGAGCTCTTTCATGATGAATTTGCAAGATAGCCAGTTCATCATGTATAATGCTTGGATAGATCACCATATCTATATTCAAATGTTGATGAAATAGTCCTCATTGATACTAATTTCCCATGTCTATGTAGCGACCCTATCAGTCCTTTGCGGCAAGTCACTTCTACCATGTTATTTATATACTTTCATGAGATAAAGTATGAACGAGATTTGAGAATCAAGAAAATGATTTACAGAATCGACGATATGCATATGTGTATTACATTGGTGACCATATGTCGACTCATCGGAATGCCAACAAAGCAAAGGCGTCCGAGAGAAGGGGAAAGAATTCCCTGAGATGATGGAAGAGGCCCAGTACCAGGGCTAGAACAAAACATGGCCTCACCACCCATACAACTAGAACATAGAATAGAAGAACTATTCCTATGACAAAGTCCACTTGTCTTCAGTGGGACAAGAGATCCGGCCAAGCTGAGACATATGTACGAAAGATGGAGCGCATTTTCAGCTTTTTCGCTGCACTGACCAAGAGCGCCTAACTTGCGTGCCCTTTTTAGCTGACTGGGTCAGCCAATTCCTGGTGGAAAGCAAGGATGAAAACAATGGCAGCCGAGCAGTTAGAAAATCTGACTTGAGGACAATTCAAGGTGGGCATATATGATAAGTATATACCCCAAAGCTATCGCAAGAAGAAGAAAAGTGGATTTTACAATCTAAAGTAGAGAGTAATGATCGTTACTCAGTACGATAGGATGTTCTGTGATATGTCGAGATATGCGCCAGAGCAAGTAGACATGAAAAAAAAAAGGGGGGGGCTGAAAAACTTTGTGCCGCTCTGAGGCACGAGATTAGGATGGCTTTGGCAAGCCATGATGGATTGTCTTACACTACGCTTAGAAGAGCATTAAACATTAGGGCAACAATGTCGAGAGAAAGACCATTAACGACGCCTATGCCAACACCTCCACAGGCACAAAGTCAGAACATTTGAGGAAAAAGAAAAGAGAACAACAGCAACAATTGTCAAGCGAAAAAGACACCATGGCAGGGGCAATCATCCCAGCAACAAGGCTACAAAAGCCAAAAGGGTACTCCTAGACAGATAGGAGATAACCAACAAAGAATCCTGCCCTGCCCAAATTGTAACAAGAACCATGGCAGATGCTGCAATAATGAAAGAGTGGAAGTGAATGTTGTTACACAGTAGCCAGAAGGGCATTATGCAAACCATTGTTTGAATAAGGAACAAGGGACGGGTCTATGCTGAACTTGCTTGTCCAGGCTCCGTATCTGCAAGCAATCCATGTTTTGCCCCAACCACACCAAGAGTAGTAACCACGCCAAAAACAACAACAACAACAATAACACATGTGTGCATGAGCTTAAAGCTGAGCATAAATTCACTCAAAGCCATGGTGAATAACTCGAATGTTATACCAATGGGAGACATTGACGTAATCTTAGGAGTGGATTATCTAGCTGTGAACCAAACTACCATCATTTGCAACAAAAGACAAATTTCTTTTCGACCCCTTGGAAATGAACTGACACTTTCCCATGGAATAAGCATGAGCAAGAGGGAGGCAATCATCTCCACCCTCGACGCAATAAAGATGATAAGGAAAGAATATTTGGACTACCTTGTGTATTTTCATGGAGAACAAGGAACCGAGAAAAGCATTAGAGACGTGACAATCGAATGAGAATTTCTTGATGGTTCCTGAAGATCTCGCCGATGTGCAACCGTTCTTTTCGAAAGAGGAAAATTTGCACATTGAGAATGCGTATAGACTATAAAGAGTTGAACAAGGAGACATTCAAGAACAAGTACCCCCTGTCAAGGATAAATGACCTTTTCGATTAGGTCAGAGGAGTGACTGTATTCTTACAGATAGACCTAAGGATTGGGTATCATCAACTAAAGATTTGGTCAGAGGATGTACCTAAGATGGCCTTCCGAATTAGATATAGCCATTATGAGTTGGTAGTGGTGTCATTCGGATTGACTAATGCACCGGTCGTGTTCATGGATCTCATGAATAGAGTGTTTCATCTATCCTTAGACAAATTTGTCATAATTTTCAGAGATGATGTCTTGATCTACTCGAAAAACAAGAAAGACCATGAGAAACACTTGAGAATTGTCTTAAAAAAACGTTGAGAACATAGCGTCTCTATGCCAAGTCCAACGAATGCGAATTTTGGCTCAATGAAGTCACATTTTTGGGACATATTATCTCATGAGAAGGGATCAGAGTGGGTCCTGACAACATACAAGTTGTACACAAATAGAGATCGCCTACTAACCCTAAGAAGATCAAGAGTTTCTTGGGATTAGCAAGTTACTATAGGAGGTTTGTAGAAGGATTTTTTTCAAATAGAATGACCAACGACGCAACTACTCAAGAAGTGAATCAAATTTTCTTGGACAGAAGGATGTGAGAAAAGATTTTAAGAGCTCAAGGAGAAGTTAACCATTGCACCAGCGTTAGCTGTTCCAACGACTGACAAAGAATAGGTGGATTATGTATACACGTCCAAGGAAGTACTCGATTGCGTGTTAACACAAGAAGGAAGAGTGATAGCATACGCATCATGAAAGCTTAGACCACATGAATTGAACTATCCAACTCATGATCTAGAACTAGTTGTAGTAGAGACACCACCTATATGGATTTAGAGGTGAGATGTTCACAAACCATAAAAGTTTGAAATACTCTTTTCGAGCAAATGAATCTTAACATGAGATAGATGAGATGGCTCGAACTAGTGAAAGACTATGGCGGTGCTAATAACTACCACCCAGACAAAGCTAACATGGTAGTTGATGCCTTGAGTCATAAGACTCAATTTAAGTTGGGATCTCTCCTCACTCGGGATGAGGGACTCATGAAGGATTTTTGTAGAATAAGTTTAGAAGTTGTTTAACCACCAGAATCTGTAGAAGGGATTATTGCAACGATGGTAGTAACACTCGATTTGGAAAGAAAGATTTTAGAGGCGCAAACAAATGATGAGACCTTGGGAATTTACGTATAGCAATAAGATCAGGCACACCTAGAGGTTGCTACAAAGCATCAGGTAATGTTGTGGTGTTTAAGGAAAGATTGTGTGTGTTCACACGATGAACAATTCAGAGATGAGATAATGAGCGAAGCTCATGACACGCCATATACTGGCCACCCGGGAAGCATAAAATGACAAAGACTTGAAAGAAGAATTCCGAGGGAAAGATATAGCTACACTTGTTGGGAGATGCCTAGCATGCCAACGAGTGAAGACTTTGCACCATAGACCATATGGAAAATTACAACCATTTGAGATCTCATAATGGGAGTTAGAGCACTTTGCAACAGATGTCGTGACTAGTTTACGAAGTCGAAAAGTGGGAGTGCTGCCATCTGGGTAATAGTGGAGCGACTTGCGAAATGAGCTCGTTTTATATCAATGCCGATCACATACGGATCAGACAAATTAGGACAATTATATGTTTGAGAAATTGTGCGTTCCACGGTATGCTCATGTCAATCACTTTGGACTGAGATTCGAAGTTTACATCTAGATTATGTATGAACTTGTAGAAGAAATTAGGCACAAGGTTAAATTTCAGTACCACCTTTTGCCCACAAACATATAGATGGTTGAGAGAATAATTCAGACTCTCGAAGACACGTTAAAAGTAGTACAAGGCAAAAGGTGAAAGTGATGAACAGTGATGTCATTGATTGAGTTTGCCTACAATAATAGTTATCAGGCAACAATCAATATGGCGCCTTTCGAGGCAATGCATGGAAGAAAATATAGATCACCACTCTACTGAGATAAAGTAGGTGTAAGGAGAATTTTAGGACCGGACACAATGAATGAGATGATTGAGATAGTCTGACAGAAATCAAGATGAGAGAGTACCCAGAAACTTTTTGCAATGATATGCAAATTTCGGGACGAAATTTTTGTTAAGAGGGGTAGTATGTAGTAGCCCGCTATTTTATTTTATGATTAAGAGCAATAAATGCAATATTTATTTTTACATCTTTCAGTTGATTTAATCCAGTGATTAATATTCAGTTAATTCAGCTCAGAGTTCTGAATTAGATGTCATTACCTGAGATGACCACGATTGAATTATTGAGTAGTCAATGATTTATTTCAGAATGATAATTGACTTAGCGAAGTCAAGTTATTATTTTATTTGCAATAGAAATATTATTTCTATTTATTTAACTTTATTACTTGAGTCGTGAGTTTACTCCGAATTGTGAAGTGAATTAAATCTATGGATTTAATTTAGATTGATTCTACGAGTCACGATATTAATAGACGAAAAGTCAGCTATCGAAATACGAGAATTATTAGAGTATTTAGTATTATTAACAAAACCCGGGATTAGTATTACAGATACGCTATATTAGCAAGACACGGGATTAATATCAGATACCGCTTTATCAAGTTACTGAAGGATTTTATTAGTCACACCACAACTTTTCAAACTTTACAATCAGCCGCAACTCTACACTATCTATTACAAACATCACTCAATTCCTAGTCTACTCCCTACAATCCTATTATTACGGCAGCAACAAGAAAAGAAAAGGAAAGGCATGCGTGTGGGAACAAGCAAGCTGTCAATCAGCCACAACTTTACCTATTCTCTCTCAAGGCTTTCACATGGCATAGAGGACTAGATATTCAAGATTAGCTACCAAATTCACTCCTTTAATAATTCAGCAGCAAACTTCCTTCATACCACTCCCATTCTACACTAAAAACTTCACCAAAAGAAAAGAAAGACTTCATTTACTGCTGCCGACTTCAAAGGAGGTAAGCTTTGGCTTAAACTTCTCCATCTTCTTCCATGATTTAACCTGCAATTACTGAAACAACAACACCAATTTTCAGTTCCAATTCATTCAACAACAGCCTCAAACATATAACATTTTGCAAGGTATTTTACTAAGCTCAGCTCGTTCGAATTCCATTTGCATTTCATCCAACAAGAATGATTTAAGTAGAAATACAAAATGTATAGATGAGTATATGTTATGGACTTAGCAAAGTCACAAGCACAGAAATCAGTTCATATGTATTTACTTTTCTCACATGAGACAATGATGAGAGTTCTTATGACAATAGCAAAACCAGGATGCCTAGCTTCAATCTATTGCATAATCGATAAATAGGAACCAAGAGAATCACAGTTAATCGAACTAGAAAGGAAGAACCATAGCTTGCTACTTTTGCTTTTATACCGAGAGATGGAACCGAACCTTCGTCGATGAGAAATTCGGAATCAGCCGGAGGCTGACTGCTTGTTCGTTGAGGCGGAAGAGCCTTCCCCCGACGGCAGACAATGATACCGGCCAAGGCAAGCGCGATGGCGTCGAACCAGGGGCGACAGACCATCGGTGCTTCTGAAGACTCAGAGCGGCTGCCCTGTTCGTCGAGAAAAAGGAGCTCTGACGACGACACAGGATGACGGCGAGTCTTCAGGAAGGGAAGGCGAGGTTGAACGGCGACCCTCGCTGAGTTTGGGGATTTCTTCAACAGCAGCGGCGGCGGTTTCGCTCAATCGAGAGGAAGACAGGGCCGACCGCGAAGCTGTACTTGAGAAGATCGAGATAGGGGGAAGAACGGTGTTAACCTCATCAATTTCAAAGGCAGCGACGCCAGCCTCGCCGGAGATTCCAGGGGCGGCGAATCCAGAGATGAAACTAGGGCTCGATTGGATTCTGCGTGAGGAAAGAAGAAGGAGGAGAGGGCGCCGGTATCGAAGACGTCGGCAGCTGACGCCGATGATAGCAGACGACGACTGGATGGCCGGAGAAGAAGAGGCCGAGCGTCGGCCTTGAGAAAGAGAAGAGAGCTTCGGTTCTTTGAGGAATGAGGAGGAGGGGCCGAGAGTTTAGAGAGAGAGAGATTGGGCCTATTCTTTTTATTGTGTAATTGGGCTTTGATTATTCAGAGAAATTGGGCCGAATCAGGGTGAATTTCTTGGGCTGAAGATGTTTTAATTAATTGGACTGATGCTTTTATTAAGTGGGTTGTCCTTATTAAATAGTTTCCAGGCCCAGTTTCTTTTATTAATTGAACAGTAGATTACCGTATTATTTATTTAGCCGATTGGATATTAATTTAGATTAGTCTATTAATTGGACTTAGTTAATTCTATTTATGGAATAATTTAGAATGAGTTATTAGCTAATAAGTGGGTTAGCAAACCCTGAAGTGAGTGGATTAATTAAGTTTATTAATTCAATCTCCTAAGACGAGCTTTAATCCTATGATTGGATTATTAATAATGGAATATGAGTCATGCATAGTTAATTTTCGCATTCTCATTTATTTGAGAATTTTCCTCGAGTTAAAGTCTTACCTTATATTATCGGATTAAAGGTTAAGCACGAGAGTGAGAGCTACTCAAGAAGTCACTGCACTGTAGCAAAGCTTTGCTATCAGGTGGGCATTACTTTCATATATAACAAATGAGTTTAAATGTTACGTTCAAGCAAGTTATTTCATGATAAAATCTTTGAGTTAAAGTTATTTCAAGAATTGTCTTGCCATAAAATGTTTCAATTTTAGTATGATATCTATCTGCTTTGGCTTTGCCAATGATGCAATCGAATTCGGGTCCTGAGCAGTTGATAGCTATCCTGCTAGGACTAGTGTACACCAGTGACCGTGAGTCATCTAGCGGGTTGGCCGGTCAGGTGACCGTGAGAGGTGGCCACCTCTCCGGCACACAGTTCCAGATATGATAAATTACAAGAGAACTTAGTCTGCAGACGAACTTTAAGAATCACAAATGAATTTAGTAAGCTTGGGCCTTTTAGCTGAAACTCCCTTGTTGTACTGTTTATGATGGCATGACAATTTATAGTTTTTACGCAATGATGTGTATAATTAGGCATACGTGCCCACTGAGTACTCTCGTACTCAGCCCTGCATATATTTCTAAATGTGCAGGTTGAGCAGTGGCTGATGAAGATGAAGTGAAGAGCGGAGCTTTTGTCAAAAGTTAAATGAATGAACTCTTGGATACATGTCTTCATACATGTAATCAGATTATGTTATTCCGCTGCGTATTCTTAAGTAATAAGTCTTTTGAATTAAGTCGGATTCATCCGAACTTACTAGTTAATTGAATCTTTGTGGCTAAACATAAGTTATATTATAAATGTCCCCTTCGCTGTCAAAGATTAAGTTCGATCCTTCATTATATATTTACCCTTTCTATCCCCGCTTCTAATCTTCCTCCCTTAGTCATGGTTTTCCGACTTAATTATCCTTAATTAAGTCCGGTCGTGACAGGGCTGACCATAGATAAATTAATTTATTTGAGGCCCATCTTTATTCCTTGTATTTGGTCCCTGGACTGGCCCAAAGTCTCCTAGCCCAGAAGAAGCCAGAAATCGTCCCTAGCCCTAAAAGTGGCGCCTCCTCCCTTTTCTCTGTATTATAAAATACAGCTGTCAGCTCTCAGGAAATACACACTGATAATTAATTAGGGTTTGAGAACTGAGGGAGGCGCAGGTTCACGTGGGATACTTCTGGCTTGGGTTTTCTCACAGTTCGTTGTCCATCCAACGGTGAGACTAGAGCGGGATACAGTTCAGAAGATCAGAACTGGAGTTGTTTGATACGATCATCAATCACCTGTGCATCCAATTCACAAGTAAGTAAATCTTAACACCTGTGTGCAGCTGTTAATTCATAGGAGCATGTTAGGATTAATCGTTGTATGATAGATTAATAATAATCCAAGAAACGATCATCGGGCAAACGGAACGTTAATTCAATTTAATATTCCTTCAGGATTTACATGCTTCATTTTAACTGCACTCTAGAATAGCAATTACGAGAACTCACGACCACAAAAAAACTAGGACTTTGAATCGAATTGAGTTGAGTTACTTAACTTTGGGAAAGAGGGGCCGACTGCCCAAGCAACTACCGAGCCCCAACTGCCGGAACAGAGGGAGAAGGCGGCGACCTCTCGTCGTCTCGCCTGCATCAGAGTAACGACGACGTCGGACCTGGAGAATCGTCGAGGCCGACCGGCACCAGGGCCCGGAGCAACAATCGATTGACTGAGACGATTTCCCCTTTTCTGGGATCTAGGGCTCGACGTCGGAGAGGGATGTGAGGAAGGAGTTGGACGGCGCCGCTCACAGGCAGCGACCGCTCGCCGGATTCCAACAGCGGCGACCTGGCAATCGAGATTTAGGGCTCGCCGTTTTGCCTTGGACGAGTTCAGCAGAAGAACAGGGGAGAAGGGCGCCGGAGTTGTGTGCGCCGGTAGGTGAGTGGCCGGAGAAGGAGGAGCCGATCGATTTGAAGAAGAGCCGAGCGGCCGGCTTTGAGAGAGATCAGAGAGAGAAAAGCGAGAATTGAGTTTGGGGGAGAAGAGAGAGACCGATAGTGAGTAGATAGAGAGATGGGCTTTAATTTTTGTTTTGTTTTGTATGGACTTTTCTTTTAATTGTAAGTTGGGCCTTATGTTTATTTCATTTGCTTGGGCTTTTCCTTTTAATTAGAACTGGGCCAGTTTTATTTTGGGCCATTTTCCTTCAAATGCTGATTGGGCTCGATTTATTTTAAAAAGAATTGGGCTGAGATATATATATATATATATATATATATATATATATATATATATATATATATATATATTGATAGACTTTCATTTCCAAATTCCATATGTATTGTTGGGCCGATTTATTATTTTATTTGAACCGATTTATTGTTTATTGGTCTAAGATTTATTCTTCCCAAACCACATTAATTATATTATCATTTGGACACTTTCGTTATTTTATTTAGACAAGCTGCAATAATTTAATTCAAGCCATTCTTGATTAATTAGTAGGTTACTTTATTGAGCCTCTTAATTAATGAGCTTATTACTATCTCCTTCAAGCCCAAATAATTTTAAAGTGGACTGTTATCGTTTATTTCATTTAAGCCACCTGTTTTATTTAATTAATCGGCTACCTTATTTTGAGCCATTAATTAATTGAAGTTACACTAGTAATTATATTCTACTGTCAAGCCCGATAAATTCTTACGGGGTTACTTATGGGATGAACCGAGTCAGTTCCTTCTATTTATCGAATACAAGAGCGAGATTATTTTATTTTACGATTTAGAATGTTCCAATGGGGAAGGAAGAATTACAGATTTATTCGACCGCGGTAAACGAGAGTTAGCTAAATCTTTTAGCAAGGATTAACAGTAGAAATCCCCAACTATCGCTCAGAGTACTAGATTCATGCATGGTTAATTATGCATTCTCCTTCTGAGAATTTTTCCCGAGTAAGTATCTTATGTTTTTCTCGAAATCAAGGTCAAGGTCGGGATTAATAACCAATCAAGGAATCACCGAATCACCAAGATCTCAAATCAGGTGGGTTTATTTTCAGATATATCAAATCAGTTTAATGTTACTTTCAAGCAAGTTATTTCATTACAGAATCTATGAACGTAAAACTATTTCAGTTATCTCAGTTATTGTCTTGCCATAAAATGTTTCATTTAGTATGATATCTATCTGATGAGGCAATGCCAGTTAAAGTAATCGAATTCGGGTCCTGAGCAGTTGATAGCTATCCTGTCAGGGCTAGTGTACACCCAGGGCCGTGAGTCATCTAACGGGTTGGCCGGTCAGGTGTCCGTGAGAGGTGGCCACCTCTCCGGCACACAAGCTTCAGATATGATAAAATACAAGAGAACTTAGATTGATCAGTCGATCTTTAAGAATCACAAAAGAATTTAGTAAGCTTGGGCTTATTTCATGAAAACCCCCTTGCTGTACTGTTAAGATGGCATGACAATTTATATTTTCAGTGCAAGTTTATATAGGCATATGTACCCACTGAGTACTTTTGTACTCAGCCCTGCATGTATTTCTAAATGTGCAGGTTGAGCAGTAGCCGGTGGTGATGAAGTGACGAGCAGAAAATCCCTTTTGTCTAAAGTTATATGTATTAAAGAACTCTTGAGTACATGTCTTGATACATGTAATCAGAACCTTCTTCCGCTGCGTACTCAATAGAATGTCACATTATTTTTGGCTAAGTCGGAACTATCCGAGCTTACTAGTTTGACTATGTCATCACGACTCTAACTCCGTTGTAAATATTCCATTCGTTGTTAATATTTAAGTATGTTTCTTCGTTGTTTATTATATATCCGTTCATCCCCTTTTTATCCCGCTTCTTATCTCCAACCCTTGGTCATGATTTCTCGGCTTAATTATCCATAATTAAGTCCGGTCGTGACAATTATAAAGTGATAATCATACTTTCTCTCAAAAAGATGCATAAAAAAATTCAAATGCTTTATAAAAAATCCCTTGAATGTTTTTTTTTATTATTTTAAGTGATAATAATATTTTCTCTCAAATAGATGTATAAAAAGTTCAAATATATTAATATTATGAGGCGTTGGCAAACATCTTCTTAACATCAAATATATAGAATCTCTTAAGAAGAAGAAAAACATTTAAAAACAATAACAAAATAAAATTCAAATATATCAATATTAATGAAAATATACTGCAACAAAGTAAAAAAATAGACAAGATAAAAAAAATAATAAGAAATTTGAATACTCAACCTCCCAAATTTTAAAATAGTCATTTGCCGATTGCCACCTTGTCCGACGGTAACATTTGTAGTACAATGAAGAACGCAATTATTCTTATAGCTAAAGGACATTATATTGTATTCAATTAGTGAAATATAAAGGGCTAATTGCCTGTAAATCCCTAACGTTTACACGGAATTGGTTTTTGCACCTATTTTTATTTTTCTTCTTTTAAATACCTAACCTTTAGTTTTTGTCTGAAATTTGTCCGGCGACCGGTTTTTTCTTACGCCGGCGCCGGAAATGCCACTGTGGCAGTCGGAATCGATGAGGTGGCAGCCGGAATCTCCACTTGGCTCATTTTTTGACATGTGGAAAAAAATTTAAAAAAAAAACAAAAAAGGAAAATCAACCCCCCTTCCCCCCCCCCCCCCAATCGTCATCCCTCAGCCCAAACCCTAAGTCTACCTCTCCCCACCCGGCGCCGCCCCTGCCACCTCCGCCACCGCCGGCGCCGCCACCCGCAGCCACCACCACCAACGTTCTACCGCCTGGAGCAGCGGAAGAAGCTCCACCCACCGCCGTCCTCCGCCTCACCAAGCTCCAAATCAAGAAACTCCCCCACCCACCGCGCGCGACCAAGCGGCGGAGCAGCAGACCAGCCTCCGACTTCCGGCCTCACCCTCCCCAGATCTCGCTGGCCTCCCCCTCCACAGATCTCGTCGGTCTCCCACTCCCCAGACCGCAGCGACCTTCCCCTCCCCCATCCCCAGATCCCGTCGACCTCCGCCGCCCCCTCCCCCTCTCACCTGACCTTCCCCTCCCCCATCCCCAGATCCCGTCGAAGCGCGGGGTATTGGTGGTGGCGCAGCAAGGGGCGACGCGAATTGGTGAAGAATTGCGGATCTAGGGCACGAATTGGTGGAGAATGGTGTAGGGTGGTGCCGGCAATGGTGGAGAATTGCGGATCTGGGGATTTTGGGGAGGGGCCGATGGGTCTGCGGTTGGGATAGGGCCAATGGGTCTGGGAATGGGGGAAGGGGTGGCCGGCGCTGGCGTATGGTGGCGGCGGGCGGCGCCGGCGGGTGGCGGGAAGGGGGAAGAGATGAATGAGTTGGGGAAGATGATGAGTTGGAAATTTTCTTCTTTTTTTTTTAATTTTTTTTGCCACATGTAAAAAATATATTTAGGTGTCAATTTCCGGCTGCCAAATCAGCGATTCCGGCTGCCACAGTGGCATTTCCGGCGCCGGCGTAAGAAAAAACCGGTCGCCGGACAAATTTCAGACAAAAACTAAAGGTTAGGTATTTAAAAGAAGAAAAATAAAAATAGGTGCAAAAACCAATTCCGTGTAAACGTTAGGGATTTACAGGCAATTACCCCAAATATAAAATAGGAATGAATTGCTACAATGATTAGAATAATATCATACATTAACTACATTCTTTGATTATTTCATAAAACTATACGTTAATGAAAAAAGTAAAGTAAATTAGTGAAGTTTTTTTTTTTAATTACGAAGTATATATGAATTCTTATAACTGTGGAAATAATGTCATACGTTGAGCACAATGATCGATAACTCAATAAAAATATACAATATGATAATATATTATACTAATAAATTAGTGAATATGAAATAACTTTTTTTTTAAAAGACTATAATTATGAAAATTATACTATACGTTGAGCACATCAATCAATTACTCAATAAAATTATACTACATGACATTATATTATAATAAATTAATGAGCTTGAAACTAAAAAATATAAATTGGAAGGAATTGTTATAATAGTTAAAATAATATCATATATTACCTACATTATATGATTATTTCATAAAAGAGTAGGTTAATGAAACAATAATATATTAGTGAATTTGAAATAAGAATTTAAAAATATAAATGAATGACTATAACTATGAGAATAATGTCATACATCAATAGAAAACTCAATAACAATGTATTGCTAATAATAGTGATCTCTCCGTCTCACAAAGACATGAACATTTGCAAACGGCACAAGTTTTAAGAACCGTTAGATAAAAATATATTGTGAGTGAAAAATGAGTCACACTTTATAAAAAGTAGAGATGAAAAGTAAAGGGTTCTGGTATGGTAGTGTACAAAAATAGAAATATTCATGTTTTTGTGAGACACCCCAAAACGACAAAATGTTCATATTTCTGTGAGACGGATGGAGTATTATATATGGATCAAGTATGATTTATGTATAGAAGAAAGGCATAAAGTTGTTGCATTACAAGAGAATATTTGCGAATGTTTTTAAGATAGTAATATGTGGATTCATTTTTATTGAATTGATTAATTATTTTTTTAAATTAATAAATACTAAAATAATTATAAGTTAATAAGTCAAAAAATTACGAGCAATTAAATAAAAAGTACTACTAAAATATGAATGAATAACAAAAATGGTTAGAATAATATCATACATCATTTACATTCTCTGATTATTTCATAAAAGTACAAGTTAATGAAAAAATCATAACAAATTAGTCAATTTAAAATAAAAAAGTTAAAATATAAATGAATGACTGTATGTGATATCCCGATCTTTTCACTGGAATTATAGAAAATTAGTATACTATTGATACATGCCCATTATTTAACAATCATATTATATCAAGGAAATTGATATAGATATACTCACAATATTTTTATTTTATTTGATTATCGATCGATTTAAATTTTAATCAAATGCAGAATTATGTGAAAAACATTATTACAAATATTCCTCGTTTTATTTAATCATTTACCCGTCGTCTAGCTTATTTATTTATTTATTTTATTTATTAATTTTGAGTCTAAGGCCCAAATATATGTACATCTATAATGCACGGATTCGCCGGAAATCACCACATTGCAGTATCCGATTCGCTCAAGGGTGCGATTCGCGTGGGATACGCACGGGATTCGCCACATGGCGAATCCCTCAAAAAAAAAAAAAAAAAAAATGGGTGCGCGAATCCGGTGCGCCAATCTCACGAATCCGGCGGTGGCGAGGGAGCGCGACTGCGTCTGAAGATGGAGGTTGAGCGCGGCGGCGTCTGAAGATGGACTTCGTCGAGGGAGCGTCTGGAAGTCGTCGAAGCTCAGCCCGGAGTTGGAGCGCCTGGAAGTCGTCGAGGGAGCGGTGGAGCGCCTGCCCCAGCTCATCCACCGTGATTGGGGAAAGAAAAGGGGGGGGAGGGAGTCGGTGGAGCGCCTGGAAGAGAAAGAAGGAAGAAAAAGAAAGAAAAGAGGGGGGTGGGGGAGTCGGTGGGGTTGGGTAAGGAAGAAAGAAGAAAAAGAAAGAAGGGGGGAGGGAGAGAGAGAGTTTGTCGGCTGAGTGGGGGTGGGGTAGGTAGGGACCGTAGGGTTTTAATTTTTTTTTTGGTTTTGATTTTTAAAGTATTTTTATTTAAATTTTTGTTTTTTTTTAAAAAAATTTAAAATAGAATCGTATAAATGAGATTAAATGAAAATGAGGATTTAAGCACCTTCTTATTACAAATTTATATATATATATATATATATATATATTTGATTGGTTATATATAATAAAAATATATAATATAATAGACGTATCATTCACGAATTGCACCCTATAATTTTTAAAAATCCGTATCCCTGCACCCGAATCGTATCGCTCCCGCACCCGCCCCCTCGCACCCGTGCAATCTAGATGTACATATATTTTAAGGGTGAGTCTATTCATAGCCTTTATTTTACTCTTTATAGCCCCCGTTTTAAAATATTAATAATAATTAATTAGAAATTTACTATTTTACCCCATATTGTATAGCCCCCAAATTACATTAAATTTTAAATTAACAATTTAATTTAAATAAATATGAAGAGTAAATACGTATAGCCTCTATCGTAATCTGATAAAATATATATAAACCCTAAAAAGAATTGTATAACCCCCAAATAAAAAAATTGAGAATCACGTGAAATTTCGAATAATTTTTCTAATTTTTTCTTGATGTTTGCAGCTTTTTTTAGAGTTCTATGGCTGCAGCGTGTAGAGGATAGTGTGCCCCTGTTCAACTTTAAAGCATCTGCGGACTAGATACCGAGGAGTCATTCTTGACCATGACAGAAGCTGCTACAATGGGATCAATCGAAGGAGGCACTACAACCACTTTTAGAGCAGGAAGGATTTGCTCTTCTGCATATGCACCCATTGAAGAACCAGCACAAGCAACAATATCTCCAACTTTTATTCCACTAACTCCTAAACCTACAGCAGTGGCGAGGCCGGCGAGACCACAAGCAAGTCTAGAAGAGAGATGAGCATAGCCATCAAACAAGTAGTAAGACTTGGCCTTAGGGTTAATACCGGTGCTAATAATCACAACAATAATCAAACCGTAAATACCCAAAACACCAGCCATGACCACCGGAACAATAGACTTCATCACCAGCTTCGGCCTCATCACGCCCATCGACGGCGCCGATCCCATACCGTACACCGCTCCCATACAAGAGAATAAGACTAGAGCGGCGGCGCCGCCGAGAAAGCCGAAAAAAGGTGTCGTTTCATCGCCGCTGAAGGTAGACGACATTTTCGATTGGTTCGGATTCCTACAAAGATCGGATCTGAGATTATCTTCTCTGGTTTTCGGTCGAGACTCGGCGCAGGGAGAGAGAGAGAGGATTAAATGGGGTCTCTGTTGATACGCAAATTCAGTTTCAAATAGGGGCTATGAAATTGAATGATGAATTAATTTAACATTAAAATTTGAGAGCTATATAACTTAGAATAAAAAAGTAAATTCTTAATTAATTATTATTAATATTTTAAAAGGGGCTGTAAGGAGTAAAACAGGGGCTATGAATAGAATCACCCATATTTTAATAGTTATGTAAAAAAACTTTGGTGTCTTTAAGCCCAAACAATTATGGATTAGAAATTTTATTTTATTTAGGGCCCAAGAGTGTTACAACAGCGTGAGAGAGCGTATGATAACAATCAGACAACAGGTTTCTTTTCCCTGCCAGTAGTATCTGTAAATCAGATTTCTTTTCCCTGCCAGTAGTATCTGTAACACTTTGCAGTAACTCACTTCCTCCTCTCACTTTCTCACTCTCACTAAACATACTTTTCAACTCAAAGGAACAGAAGCTTCACTATTCAACTTCTACTTCAGGAATTCAAGACCACAACACTAACTAATCAAGGTAGTATTTTATTTTGTCTCATTCATTAAAATTATATAGTGCTTTCATCTTTGTTACAGCAAAACAACAAAACACAGTCACACCAAACAAATCCGAGACAAGGTTCGTTCATTCTGTATTCTATAAACCTTGCATTTTCTTACCATTACACTTGATAAAATCTGGACTTAGCACTCAAACCCCTAGACCACAACAAGAACTTTGACATGATCTTGCTCACTGTATTGCCTTGAACCGTTAAAAGAAATACAAGAGAAGGAAGAAACAAAGAAATCGAATCTGCACCAAAATTTAATCTTCTTCAAAAATCATATCTTCCTTTTAAGAGCAAATCCTCTTCTTCCTTGGACTGTTTATGAACTGTCGAAAAATGGGGGAGGGAATTTCCATTTTCCTTTGGTAATGGCCGGAGAGAAAATGAGGGGGGGGAGAGTCTTCAGCCCGGTGTGAGGACGGCGGCGGCACGGCGGCTTCCAAGACGCCGATTGCTCGACCGGCCGCGAGGGAGATGGAAGAGCAGGCTGGGCGGCAGCGCTGCTGTGGTGGAAACGTCGCCTAGGTGGCTGACCACCACATGCAGAGGGAGAGACGACGGAGGGGGCTGGGCCGTGAGAGGAAGCACCGGTGGTTGGCGGTGGCGCGAACGGAGACCAGGCGCGCTGCCCGCTGCGAAAACGGCAGCAGCAGCGGCAGTCTCCCTCGGCCGTCCGCCGCAGAGGACGCAAAGGAGGAGGGGGCGCGAGGCGACTGACGGCGAGTCTCGCTGGAGTGGCTGCGGCGGCGACGGCGGCGGCGCGACTGGACTGGAATGGAGGCCGATTGAGCGAGAGAAAGGGAGAGAGAGGCGTGAGTAAAGAGAGAGAGAGAGAGAGAGCCGATGGGAGCGGGAGTTGAAGAGAGAGAGAGATTTGTTTCCTTTTTCCTTTATTTTTTAGGGCTTATTTCTTTTAAAAATTTGGACTCCTATTTTGGGCTTTACTAATTACTTTGGTATGGGCTGACTTTATTAAAATCAATGGGCCAAATATTAATATGAGCACTGAACCTATTTTTAATGTTGTGAATGGGCTTCACAATGGTTCTAAATTGTTTTTGGGCTGCACTATCTATAACAAGCCTTTATATTATTATCTTGGGCTTTAACTATTATCTTGAGCCTGAAAATAGTTTAATAATAAATTATTAATTTTTCTTCCAATATTAAGGTTTATATTATCTTTAAAATTATTAATTATTTATAAAGTTAGAAGTAATTATATTTATTAAATTACTAATTATGTATTAAGAAATTATTGATTCACTTATAGAGATTTTATTCGGGCAAAATGTATCAATAGTTAGCAATCCCCACTTTACTTAGAAAAATTAGGATGACACCTCGAGACCTATTTAAGAATAGATTTCTTGTAGGTTCAAGTAACCAAGGGCATTAGAGCTTCAAGCAGAGCAAGCACTGAATCTCCACATCGAGGTGGGTTATATTTTACATACAATGTATCTTGAGTTATATAAGCTCTGATATTTCATGAAAATTATCTGTTTATCCAATATAAATGTTTTTATGTGCGTTTTGTAATTGTTTAAGGCTCGCTTAAGTATCGATCGAGATTCTCATTTGGCCTAACACGTTAAATGAGGATTGTGTACACAGGGTTAGTGGCTCGATGGGTTGATCGCCATCGTGCATTAACAGATTTAGAACGTTATAAGGGTGGGTGCTTGACAGGAGGTTATCCGGAGCACAGTTAAGACTATTGATCCTGACCGGGTGCGTCCCGAGATCAATAACAGAGTTTGGATCTGACTGGGTGCATCTCGAGATCAGTGATTATGGGGAGAAAGTGAGTAACAATCGAACGTACATGGGCGCCCTCAACAAGAAAATATTTTTGTCATGCTTAGAAGTGGGTTTCTATTTTAAAACCTTCTAAGTCATGATTGTGATATTAGATAAACTGCCTTTTTATTTCACAAAATATTTCGAAAGCCTGTGCCCACTGAGTACACTAGTTAGGCGGCTGGTGCGCACGGTGCTGAGCTGGGGAGTGTTTCATGTTCCAACGACTATCTACTCTTTAGCTAATTTAGCTTTATCTTTGAATAACATCTAGTCTAGATATGTTGAGCTCAGACTCATTACTTCTAGCCTGCTGCTTCGTTTGGAATGTTAGAGTATCAGAGTTGTGAAACTAAACCTCTTTTGATCCTTGGGGATATTTCTCTCCGTATGATGAACTCGTTCTATGTCATCATTAACCATCTATATAATAAGCCTTTTATTTATTTATTTTATTTCCCCAAATGTGGGCGTCACAGACTACGAGGCCGGCCAATAGCTTATTCGACATTTACCACACGGCTGGAGAAACTGGGCGGAAGAGCAGTTGGATGATACCTCAACCCCGCAGATGTTCACATCCCGTCCTCTCAGGAACTTTGCACTGTTTAGTTCGCAGATCTTCAACAGGTGGGCGAGTCATGGACTCACTGCCCCCTTACCTGCAGTACCACCAGTGGAGATGCCCCCACCACAGTACCACCATTTTCCCCCGAATCTACCGGCGAATGCAGCAGCCCCTTTTTCGCCTTATCCCAAGGATGGGGATGAGTATGAGGACAGCCCACCTAGGGGCCCAGTAGTCGATGCACTGGCACCCCCACTAGTACCTCCACCACAGGAGCCAGCCAATGAGCCCGAGGTACCTAGGCGGTACCGCATCCGCCTAGAGGATTACGGGCAACCCTTTGCCCTACCAGAGGAGGACATGATGGGGCCAGAGATTATGCTAGAAGACCTACCTGCTCCCCCATGTTGGATTTGTATACTGAAAGCAAGAATGTTTTATGCTTGTATACAATGTTTCCTAAGTTCACTATCTAATCTCCTATCTGATTGTGTTCATGATTGCATATGTATGTTCTTTATCTCTATATAAGTAGATTATATGGTGTGTTGTAGATCACAGAAGACCATATAATTGGAATAACCTTAAGAGATATAATATAATCACAGCCGAAATAACTCTAGGACAAGTTATTGGTTTAGGCTGCGGTATAGATAGAAGTAGTTTGTCTTGACTACTTATCTATACTGGTACGTCATTACGTATTGATAGGACCACAGTGAGATATATTCTTCTATCTGACTTAAGTGAAGAATTAAAGATCTCGGTAACTTATAAGATCTTAATACTAATAAGATTTCAGATATGTATGTTGATTCGTTTATCACTTTGACTTACTATGAGCGAGAGTTATATAGTAACTTGAGTACTCTGTATCTTGGGTGATAGCGGTTAATATATGATATCTGATTATCTGTATTAGTACTCGTATCCGGTATAGGATAATGACATTCCCTTAAGGAGCTCAATAATGTTTATTGCGCTAAACCCTACAGGTTGATTAAGTTCAGGCGCAATAATAAGTTTTGAGTGGTACTGCTTAAGGATTTCAAAGAGATTAATTAATTTAGGCTGTCAGAGCTCTAATTAATTAATGGATGTCGGATATTTTAAATACGAGGATTTAATAAGTCTAAATACAAGCCCCGACTCATCACCGGCAATAAAGGGGTAAGTCAATATTGGTTCTCTAGTGGAATGAACTGATATTTATAAATTAATTATGGTCTGGGCTGACCATAGATAAATTAATTTATTTGAGGCCCATCTTTATTCCTTGTATCTGGTCCCTGGACTGGCCCAAAGTCTCCTAGCCCTAGAAGAAGAGAAAAACGCCTCCTACACTAATTCTGTGCCTACACGTATTTATTTTATTATAAATACAGCTGTCAGCTCTCAGGAAAACACACTGATAAAATATTAGGGTTTTGGAGAGCTGTGGGGCGCAGAAAACGTGAGGAGAATTATTTCTCTCTTGGGACTTTCATAGTTCGTTGTCCATCCAACGGTGAAAGCTGAGCGGGATACAGTTCAGAAGATCAGAGCTGGAGTCAGATTTTTCGCAGGAAATCAAGTTCTGGCAGTTTCAGGAGAACGGCCATAACTTCCTCCACAGAACTCCGATTCAGGCGAAACAGGCGGCCACGGAAAGCTCTCTCGAAGATGAAGAAGTCATATTTCTGGGCAGAATACGATTTGAGGACGTTTGAGGCTTCAAACGAAGGCTTGAAGCTGACTGGTCTGTTCAGCTGCGATTTGACGAATTCTTCTGAATTCTTCAGGTATTTCTGAACTCCAACGTGCAGCACTTAAATTCATAGGAGCATGTTAGGAATTAATCGTTGTATGATAAATTAATAATATTCCAAGAAACGATCATCGGGCAAACGGAACGTTAATTCAATTTAATATTCCTTCAATTGGTATCAGAGCCCAGGATTAATTTCTTGGCTCTATTATTAATTTATGTACGATTAATAATGTGCGTTGTTTTTACTGCTGTTGTTCTTCGTGGTCTGTTGATTCGTGGGATACGTCGTTTGACGTTGTAATCATTTTTCCACCACGAGAAAATCCGTGGTTAGATTAGAATTTCAATTCTTTTGTTTTTTGGTTGTAATCTGTAATTGTGGAAAACGAGACGAAGACGACGACGATCAGACCGGATTAACGGAGGACGGGTCGGACGGCTGCGGACAAAGACTAGGGCGAGGTGGGGGCTGCGCATGCCGAGGGATGCGCGCTTGCGCGCTCTTGTGCGCTGTGCGCTGCGCACCCGGTCGAGCGATGCCATGCCGCCACTGCTGCCACTTCTGGTGTATGCCGTGGGCTGCCGAGGCTGGTCAGGCAAGGCAGGGCGAGGGAGGACAGGCGGCGGGCAGGGGCTGTGCGCGCCGAGGGCTGTGCGTGTGCGCTTTGCGCGCTGCGCGCCTGTGCAGGCATCGCACGGCCGCTGTCTGCGTGCCGGGTCTGCCGTGACCACGCGCCGAGGCTGCCGAGCTATGCTGCTGCTGTGCTGCCGCTGCTCGCGCCGGGGAGGCTGCTGTTCGTGCCGAGGAGGTACTGGATTAACGGAGGACGGGTTGGACGGCTGCGGACAAAGACTAGGGCGAGGTGGGGGCTGCGCATGCCGAGGGATGCGCGCTTGTGCGCTGTGCGCTGCGCACCCGGTCGAGCGATGCCATGCCGCCACTGCTGCCACTTCTGGTGTATGCCGTGGGCTGCCGAGGCTGGTCAGGCAAGGCAGGGCGAGGGAGGACATGCGGCGGGCAAGGGTTGTGCGCGCCGAGGGCTGTGCGTGTGCGCTTTGCGTGCTGTGCGCCCGGGCAGGCGTTGCACGGCCGCTGTCTGCGCTCCGGGTCTGCCGTGACCACGCGCCGAGGCTGCCGAGCTATGCTGCTGCTGTACTGCCGCTGCTCGCGCCGGGGAGGCTGCTGCTCGTGCCGAGGAGGTACTGGACTCGGCTAGGGTGAGGGCTGTGCGTGCTGGGGCAGCGTGCGCGCGCGTGTCTGTGCGCTGCGTGCTGCGCGCCCAGCGCTGCACTGCACGGCCGTCTGCCCAGGCTGGGTCTGCCGCGCCGAGCTGCTGTTGCTCGCGTCGGAACTGCCGCGCCGGGGTCTACTGGAATGGCGCCGTCCGAGCTGCTGCGTGGCAAGGTGGCGGTGGCTGCTAGGGTTTCCAAACCCTAGCTGGCGTGAGTTCTTCAAACCCTAGGGGGCCCAAACCCTAATTCCCTACACGGGCTTGGTGGAGATGTTCGGGCTGAGTTTTTACTTTTGTTTACAAAATGTAATAGATTAGTGTTGAACTTTATTCTTTTAATTCTGTTCTTTGCATGTCGTGGTGTTAATCCTTTATGCTCTATGCATGCTGTTTTTGTCTTTGCTTGTTAATATGTGTTTATTAACTGCGCTTAGACAAGCATGTTAGGTTTATCATTTTCTTAAGCATGTTTTAGAATTCTGCGAGCATGTTTTACATGTTGGGTTCTAGATGAGCATGTTTAGGATTATGTGTTGAGCATGATCAAACCTTTTGAAAGAAAAAGACTAAGCTGTATTTATAATTTTATAGATGATTAAAAATTATTTAGATTTCCACAAACGGTCTCTAGACAAAGTGATTGGCGATGTGAGTAAACGTCCACCCGTGTGGCTTACTTCATGTTTGTTCTTTCATAAGTTTGTCAAATGAGGTTTCTATAAAAAATATTTAAATCCATTAAAGTAGTGGGAGTTATGCAGTAAACGTCCACACGCGTGGCTTACTTGTATGATTTTCACGAGTACTTTGGAGAATCGAATTAAATAAGATAACTAAGAAATTAAATTGAATACGACATGGTCCTAGTGAGTATGTCAAATTCGAGAATTTAATTTTAAAGTTAGATTGTGGTTATTACTAAATAATTTTTATTCTTAAAATTATGTAGACCTCCACATGCGGTCTCTAGACAAAGTGATTGGCGATATGAGTAAACGTCCACCCGCGTGGCTTACTTCATGTTTGTTCTTTCATAAGTTTGTCAGATGAGGTTTCTGTAAAAATATCTAAATCCATTAAAGTAGTGGGAGTTATGCAGTAAACGTCCACCCGCGTGGCTTGCTTGTATGATTCTCACGAGTACTTTGGAGAATGGAATTAAATAAGATAACCAAGGTAATTAAATTGAAAGCGGCATGGTCCGAGTGAGTATGTCAATTTTGAGAATTTAATTATCAAGGTTAAATTGTGGTCATTGCTTAGATATCATATCAAGTACAATGTACAACTCCCCGTGGAGTCCCTTCTTGATTATGATATGGTCTAGTTAAGGTCCAACTATTAATTTCCTTTGTCAAAAGGTTAAGTTGACATGGATGGAAATAAAACGACTAGGTAAATAGTCTGGTTGAGGAGTTCGTGTGTAAACGTCCACCCGCGTGGCTTGCACATGGGATTCTTCGAGCGGTTGGAGGTTTCATCAATATTGTTTTATCAAAAGGTTTCAATATTGTTGTTACGAATTATGTGCTTTATGTTCGTTACTTTCAGATATGTCTATGTCTCTTACTGTTTATTTATTCTTGCACAAAGTCTTTTAACCGGTCCACATATATAAAATGGAAACGCAGTTTTGGATTTTCATCTTTATCACAAACTAACACAATTTTTGTGTTGCTTACTACTCCACGTTCTTATGGTCCGAACAATAGTCAACTGATGAGAAAAAGGAATTACATAAAAGGTGGCATAAGACGAATAATGTGGCTATATGCTATATTATGAGTATAATGTCACAAACCTTGTAGCTTCAACATCAGGGCGTGGACGATGCTATTAGCATCATGCTGAATCTCAAGAAAGTGTTCGGAGAGTTGGATTGAGCTGCTCATTTAAATTTGATGAGAGTAAATCTTGTTAATTTTATGAGTGAGCACAGCTCAGTGCACGAGCATGACATGCAATGTTTTGACGAACTTGACTTGCTCAGTGGGAGTATCGACGGTGAGGCAAAAGTCGATATTATCCTGAACTTTCTTCCCAAGTCTTTTAATTAAACAAGGGAAATAGTGGGAGTAGTGGTGTGATAAGATTGAGTATTGGAGATTTTTTCTTTCAATACTCAAGGCAAAGGGTTAAGGTACTTCACTTGCTATAGTAACTGAGACATGTCAGCTCATTTTCTACTCAATTGTGAGTAGTGGATAACGAGAGAAACTGATAATGATTGTTGCACCTTGCATGGCTTTTAGGCTGACAAGGAAGCTGAGAAGTGATGAGATGATTGTCTTTGTAGGCAACGTGACTAGAGTCGCAATTGTTGCAATTGGAGACTTGTCTTTAAGTTCTAAAGACATAGTTTAGTTTTTGAGAGTTCCTTATCATGTTTCAAAATTTTGAATAGATGGATCACATGTCATTTTTGATAGTAGTATTTCTATCATAAGCAATGACAAAGTTGTCTATTCTGGTATTTTTGAACATCTCTCGTCATACTATAACTTGTCTACAAAATACCTTTATATTGTATTTACATCATCGAACAAAAGAAAGAGAAAAGTTAAGGCTAATCTCTCATGAGGATCTTACATGAGCTCATTCACGAACATATCTCTGGTTTCTCCCTTCATGGAGAAGCTCATGCCCAAAGGTCCGCAGGTTGGGTTGATGTCCACCTGTACCGAGTCGAACTCTTCCCTGACCACCTCCTCATATGCGTGCCCTGGCCACTTCAGAAATGCCTTCCAGCCAATGTTTTCGAAGTACTCCTTCACTTTGTCCACTATGCCCAAAGGCTCCAGTGCGTCCATATCCGGGATCTTGGGCACAGCGATCCCTTTTGCTGTCTTCTTCCTGCTCCTCGGTGCTGACGTCGGCTCTCCCTTGATCATTTGAATCGGGGTCGGGGCCATCACCTTCCTCCTCCTCTTCGCCGGAGTTTCCTCTTGCTCTTCGCCGGACTCCCTTTGCTCACTCTGCATCACTGAACCCGAGGGTTCATTTCTTTCGTTGGATGATCCTTCGGCCGGCGTGGCCGATTTCTCGACTACCGGCTTCTTTCTCTTCAGAGCGGTGGGGGTCTGCTTCTTCTTCGAAGGCTCTTCCTCGCCTTTTTTCGCCATTTCCGGTGTGGCCATGCCTTCTCCTTCGGCTGCATGCTGCTCGCCAGTGCCGAGAGTGGGGACAGTGATGTCGTGGGTAGAGGTTTTAGGGTTTTGGGGGTGTAGGGCTGACAACTGTCACTTGATGTGACGTGCGTCAGGCGGTTTCAGCCGCATTTTGCCCGAGAGCCCCCTTCTGCCCTGGAATCAATGCTTCTCCAATCGACTGCTTTTGCCCATAACTGCTTTCCCTTTATCTGCAAAACAAATTCAAACTCCCGCGAAGGCGGGAAACTCAAACTTGCCCACTGCTGTGGGCATAACCAAGTTCCTAGGCAAACAAAAGGAAAACGAAACAAACTGAAAGAAATAAAGCGAAAACACCAGGTTACCTCCTGGCCAGTGCCCTATTTATCGTCCCGGGCATGACGTGGTACCTTTCAGTCAACTCAAGGTGTTTGTGGCTGGGTCGAGATCCAGTTCCTCCCCAGCGTCGGGTTTATGCCCATAATAGGCTTTCAATCTTTGTCCATTCACCTTGAACACTTTCCCAGAATTTGGATTTTTGATTTCGATGGCTCCATTTGGGAATTGGGTCTTAACCTCAAATGGCCCGGTCCATTTAGTGCTCAGCTTGCCTTGGGTAAATTTGAACCTTGTTTGGTACAGGAGCACCTTTTGCCCAAAGCTGAATTGCTTGTTTGTGATCAAGGCATCGTGGCTTTTTTTCATTCTTTCGTTGTAGAGAACAGCATTGTCGTATGCCTCTCTTCTGATTTCTTCGAGCTCTTGGATCTCTAGCTTCCTTGCTTTCCCTGCCTTGTCCCAGTCATGGTTCACTTTATTCACTGCCCAGAAGGCCTTGTGCTCCAACTCCATCGGTAGATGGCACCTTTTTCCATACACCATTCGATATGGTGACATCTCGAATGGAGTTTTGTATGCAGTGCGATATGCCCATAAGGCATCTTCCAACTTAAGACTCCAGTCCTTCCCTGTGGGGCCAACGGTCTTTCGCAAAATCGTTTTTATAATGCGGTTAGATAGTTCTGCCTGTCCATTGGCTTGTAGGTGGTAGGCTGTTGAGACCCTATGTTGGACACCATACTTTTTGAACAGGTTCTCAACCGAAAAATTGCAGAAGTGCGATCCTTGGTCGCTGATGATTGCTCTGGGCACACCAAACCTGCAAAAAATGTTAGTCTTCAAAAAATTCACCACTACCTTTGAGTCATTCGTCGGGGAAGCTCTTGCCTCCACCCACTTGGAGACATAATCCACCAAAAGTACACTTTATTAACTGCCCAGAAGGCCTTGTGCTCCAACTCCACCGGTAGATGGAACCTTTTTCCATACACTATTCGATATGGTGACATCCCGAATGGAGTTTTGTATGCAGTGCGATATGCCCATAAGGCATCTTCCAACTTAAGACTCCAGTCCTTCCCTGTGGGGCCAACGGTCTTTCACAAAATCGTTTTGATAATGCGGTTAGATAGTTCTGCCTGTCTATTGGCTTGTAGGTGGTAGGCTGTTGAGACCCTATGTTGGACACCATACTTTTTGAACAGGTTCTCAACCGAAAAATTGCAGAAGTGCGATCCTTGGTCGCTGATGATTGCTCTGGGCACACCAAACCTGCAAAAAATGTTAGTCTTCAAAAAATTCACCACTACTTTGGAGTCATTCGTCGGGGAAGCTCTTGCCTCCACCCACTTGGAGACATAATCCACCAAAAGTAGGATGTATAAGTTCCCTCTGGAACTGGGAAGGGGTCCCATGAAGTCCATCCCCCAAATGTCAAATATCTCCACGAGCATAATGGGCATCATGGGCATTTCATTCCTCCTGGTTATGTTCCCATCTCGTTGGCATTGTGGGCAATTCTTGCAGATGGTGTAGCTGTCCTTAAAGATTGTCGGCCAATAGAAACCACATTCCAGAACCTTGGATGCAGTCCTCTTATGCCCAAAGTGTCCCCCACACTCCTTCGAATGACAAAATTCTAGGATGCTTCCTTGCTCCTCTCGCGGGATACATCTCCGTAACACTTGGTCCCCGCATTGTTTCCACATATACGGTTCGTCCCAAATGTATTCTCTGCTGTCTTTGGCCAATTTCTTCTTCTGGGCATAAGTGTATCCAGGGGGTACATATCCAGAACATAGGTAATTGCACAAATCTGCGTACCATGGGTCTTCCCTTCTTCCTTGGGCATAGAACAGTTGTTCATCCGGGAACATTTCCTTGATTGGCTCTCCTTCTTCCTTCCTTACTATCCTGCTTAGATGATCGGCCACTTGGTTCTAGGCTCCAGCCTTGTCTTTTATTTCCACGTCGAATTCTTGTAGAAGTAGGACCCATCGAATCAACCTGGGCTTGGACTCCTTTTTGGCCAAAAGGTACTTCAGAGCCGCATGATCGGTGTAGACCGTGGTCTTTCCCCCAAGCAGATAAGACCTGAATTTTTCAAAGGCGAACACCACTGCCAACATCTCCTTCTCAGTTGTGGAATAATTGATTTGGGCTCCATTCAGTGTCTTCGAGGCATAGTAGATGACGTGACTTTCTTTTCCCCGCTTTTGCCCAAGAACTGCCCCTATGGCATATCCACTGGCGTAGCACATCACCTCAAAGGGCATACCCCAGTCAGGGGGTTGTATTGTGGGTGCGGAGATCAGATTGTTCTTCAAGATCTTGGAAGCCTCCTTGCAATCTTCATCAAAATTCCACTCCGCTTCATTTTGTAGCAACCTTGTCATAGGTTGAGCGATTTTTGCAAAATCCTTAACAAACCACCTGTAGAATCCAGCATGCCCAAGGAATCCTCGTAGCTGCTTGATATTCGTTGGGTATGGTAGCTTGACTATGATTTCGATCTTTGCTTTGTCCACTTCTATTCCTCGGCCTGAGATCACATGTCCGAGCACAATCCCTTCTTTGACCATAAAGTGGCACTTCTCGTAATTCAACACCAAGCTCTTGTCAACGCACCTTTTGAGTACCTTTTCCAGATTGGCTAGGCATGAGTCAAAGGCTTGCTCGTAGACCGTAAAATCATCCATGAATACGTCGATGCAGTTCTCAAGGAGATCCGAGAATATGCTCATCATGCATCTTTGGAATGTGCCCGGGGCGTTGCATAGCCCAAAGGGCATCCTCCGATAGGCGAATATTTCAAAAGGACAAGTGAATGTCGTTTTGCCCTGGTCCTCCTCTGCGACCCAAATCTGCATATAGCCCGAGTATCCATCTAGAAAGCAAAAATATTGGTTCCCTGCAAGTCTTTCCAGCATCTCATATATGAAAGGCAAATGGAAGTGGTCCTTCCTTGTCTTCTGGTTGAGTTTGCGGTAATCAATACACACCCTCCAGCCAATTTGCAACCTTGTGGCAATCAGTTCCCGAAATTCATTTTCCACCACTTGTATGCCCGACTTCTTGGGCACAACGTGTACTGGGCTTACCCACCTGCTATCGGACACTGGGTATATTATGCCCAAATCCAATAGTTTGAGTATCTCTTTCATCACAACTTCCTTCATGGCTGGATTTAGCTTCCTTTGGGGGTCCCGGACTGGAACTGCATCTTCCTCTAGCAGTATGCGGTGCATGCATACGGTAGGGCTTATGCCCTTAATATCGGCCAAGGTTCATCCAATTGCTTCCTTGTATTTCCCTAAAGTTATCTTGACTTTGTTCTCGTCTTCGAGTGTCAACTCCGAATTGATGATTACGAGCAAAGTGTCATTATCGCCCAGAAAGATATACTTGAGATGTTTGGGCAAGGACTTCAACTCGAGCTTGGGTGCCCGTTGGATCGAAGGCACCAGTCGGTCTTCCTCCTTCAAGGTAGGGATTTTCAGGGCCTCCGTGTAGTTGACTCCTTCGCTCCAAGCATTTAGTATCTTCACCGCCTCTTGCAATGATTCCTCTTGCAAGTCCTCATCGGTTATGCCATTCTGGATTATTGTGTCATATGGCTCCTTGAATACTGTTCTGGGTAAAAACCTCCTCAACAACCTTCTCGATCATGTCGACACTTCTCACCATCTCTGTATCAGCTGGATGTTTCATGGCATTGTATATGTCTAAGGTTACTGTTTCCCCTTCGAACTGACATGTTAGCTTGCCCGTATCACAATCAATGCGAGTCCTGGCAGTCTTTAGAAATGGTCTGCCCAAAAGCATGACCGGATCCCGTGCTTTTGACTTCCCCATGTCGAGAATGTAGAAGTCCGCTGGAAAGATGAGTTCTTCCACCTTGACCAAAACATCTTCCAATATTCTCTCTGGGTAGACATTTGATCGATCTGCCAATTGGATCACCAATCGGGTGGGCTTCAATGGTCCTATCTCCAGGTCCTGGTACATGGATAAGGGCATAACGTTGATGGATGCCCCTAAGTCGAGCATTGCCTTCTCCACCTTCATGGTTCCTATTACACATGGGATGTAAAACATGCCAGGATCCCCACATTTTATGGCCATATCTCGTTGTAAGACCGCGGATATGGACTCGCCCACTTGAAATTTCGCATCATCAGTGTATTTGACCTTCCGAGTGCAGAGTTCCTTGAGAAATTTCGTGCATCTGGGCATAGAGCGTAGCGCGACCAAAAGGGGCATATTGACCTCCACATTTTTGAAGATTTTAACCAGTTCGGTTAGTTCTTCCTTCTCTTGTTCCTTGGCCATTCTGCCTGGAAAAGGGATTATGGGCTCAGTCTGGCTTGATTTCTCTTTTCCCTTCCCTGTCGCCTTTCGCTTAGCCTCTTTCTCTTGGGTAAGTTCTTCCTCATCTGCTGATCCCATTCCGATTTGCTCGTTGATCTCCAGCTTTTCTTGGTTTTTCTCTTTATCAACTTCGGGTAACTCCTTTCCTCCTCTGAGTGTCATGGCATTCACCTTCTTCACCTCCACTTGCGAAGAGAGTTCCCCTTGTTTGCTTTCAAGTCTGGCAACTGCTTGGGCAAGATGTGATAGTTGGGAGTTCACATTCTGCATTCCTCCTCTCGTCTCCATTATGAACTTCTCGGTCTCTTGCTGGAATTTCACTTGTTGTTGGGCCATTTGATGCACAAGCTCTGATAGGGAGGATCCTCTTGCCTGTTGAGGTTGTTGCGAGTATTGTGGTGGATTACTCGTCTGCCCTTGGTTTGGCCCCAAAAAATTGTTGTTGCCGTACCTAAGGTTCTCATGTTGTCTCCACCCTTGATTGTTGTACTGCTGCCTGTAGGGCTCAAAAGGTTTCTGGTTTTGCCCTCTGTTATTTCCTCCTAGCTGTTGCCCAATAGCATTAAGCTCTTCATCTTCGAAAAGTTGTGGACATTCATCGGTTGCATGTGAATTTGCCATGCAAAGCTGGCATGCCTTCACAGGCTTCCGAATGTTGGGAATCCCTTGATTGGGTGTTCCTTGGTTTGTCATGAATTTTTCAAACATGTTGCACAGTTTGTCCAACTTGTCGTCTTGGGCAGAAGGAGCCGGCACCGGAGTAGTTCTGACTATAGTCCCTTCCTCATCTCTCGATTCCTCGGCCATATCGGCTATGAGCTAGAAAGCCTCCGCTGCGGATCACTTGTTTAGGATCGATCCTCCACATGCAGCGTGTAACCATTGCCTATCTTGCCTTCGGAGTCCTCCCACGAAATACCGAATAAGGTCATGATCCGGTATCTGATGTTGTGGGTATTTGGCCAACATCTGCTTGAACCTTCCCCAGTATTCATAGAGGATTTCTCCCGACCCCATTTTGATGTTACTTATTCGAGTCCTCAAATTCTGGATTCGGGCGGCTGGGAAGTATCGCTCCAAAAACTTGCTCTGCAGCTTTTGCCAGGTCCGAATGCTTCCTTCGGGCAAATCGTACAACCACTCCCTCGCTCCCTCTAATAGAGAGAACGGGAAAGTGATGAGTCAGATGTACTCGCCAAGGGCTTGACTTGCGGTGCGCACTGTTCCACACGCCATCTCAAAGTCTTGTAAATGCCTTTGAGGGTCTTCCCCGGGCATATCACTGTACTTGGGCAAAATTTGGATTAGTGTATGCTTCAACTCCTAATTTCCAGCGATCTCGGGTAGTACTATCGCTGAAGGCCTGAGGTTCAGGTTGCTTGGAAACATCATGTCTCGAAGGGTCTTGTTGGTGTTGTCATTCTGTCCTTTCGGATTTTCTGCCACCTTTCTCTTGCCCGTGCTTCTTATTCTGCCCTGCGTCTATTACCGTTGTTCTGTCGAACAAGTCGCTCAATCTCCTCGTTGAACAAAAGATTTTCGTTACCTGCACTCCTGGTACGACGCATACACAAACGTTAAGGAAAAATTCACACAAAAATTACTAAAGAAATTACTAGCGCTCTCAGTTCCCCGGCAACGGCGCCAATTTGACGAAGCCGTCGTTTGAGCTTCGCGCAAATAAAATATCCTGTGCCCACAACTAGACTAGCTAGTGGTAAGTCCAGAGTCGAATCCACAGGGAACTGAGCAGTAACTCCTCCTGCAAGGGTGTCACTAAAAGGTTTTGTATCCTGCAGTGTTCTGACCACAACGTGCTTATGGGCAGAACGGGGTTTCCAACCTAAACTGAAATTACAAAGTAGATAAATCAAATAACAAAACAATTCTGACTTGGGTTCGAATCACTAAACATGAACTGACACTCGATCATTGGTGCAAAGATAAATCACTATACTCGCATACCAGTGGTTATAGGCAGAAGAATTGTTGCGCCCCTATTGTCACTTGTCACGCACGCAAAAACTCCTTGCCCAATCTATCCTTTCAGTTTATGATCCCTTAGAAGGGTCAGCTAATGGAAATCAACTACCCCGGGCAACATCCACGCTCTCTGCGATGGCCTATCGCTAGTTGTGCTTTACCCAGAATGCTTTAAGAATTAGATAGACCCACTTGACTCTTACGCCGATATTTCACAGCAGTCACGGCTCCAACACCAGTTGTACTATTTTGGAGGTCGATGACAACTCGCCTTATGCCCAAATTATTACTTGTGGCCAGAACTCCCTAGTTGACTAGTGATCAAATAATTAACCAAGTAATTACAACCTTTTTGGAATCAAACCTAGTGTATCGGGAATATGCTAATACAGTTGTTATGCCCAAATTAGACCTCTCGAGTTAAGTGTTCATGCTTAGATCATCTTGCCCAAACCAGAATATAAAACTTAGCCAACCATAAAGTAAATAACATAAGCAAAAGATGTAAAGGAAAGCATAACTGAAATTGAAATTACTTAAAGGAAAATAGAAGTACCTACGGCCAAAAGTGCCGTGCAAAACATGATCAGAAAAGTACTAGATTATGCCCACAGCTCGGGCTAGCTTCGACTTCACAAACACTGCACAACAGGACGGTTTTTTCAGCACCCTTGGCTTTAGAAGCTCTTCGGGTATTTATAGGAGTGATTAGGGAAACAAAGGCCCAGCCCATGAGGTGCGGCCGGATCCATGCAAGCATGGAGATGCTTATCCTCTTTCAGACCTAATATTCATGAAGATATGTTTCCTTTTGGATAAGGCGGTGGTTTAGCCTCATCGGTCTCTTTTGGATAGCTGCCGCCTTCCGCCCTTTTCGGACTCCCACTTGCAGTCCTCCCTCGCCCGCCTGTTGTGCCTTCGTTTTCTTCCCCTGCCTTCCTTCTCTTGCCTGCCAGCTCTCGTGCGGTATTTATGGGCATAGGGGATGGTTTTGCCTCCAAATCCCCTTTGCTTCCGGCGCATACCTCTTTCACGAGAGGTGACGGCACTTTCGACCCCTGGAGCACCTTTTGCCCACAAGCTGGTCTTGCCACTGAACTACGCCCTCCCAGGCGACCAAACAACACAAACACAAAGAAAAAGACTCGATCTAGACCTAAAACAAACACAAAAACAGAGCACAAACTTGGGCTCATCATTGATACATGCCCGTTATTTAACAATCATATTATATCAAGAAAATTGATATAGATATACTCATAATATTTTTATTTTATTTGATTATCGATCGATTTAAATTTTAATCAAATGTCGAATTATGTGAAAAACATTATTACAAATATTCCTCGTTTTATTTAATCATTTACCCGTCGTCTAGCTTATTTATTTATTATTTTTATTTATTTATTTTGAGTCTAAGGCCCAAATATATGTACATATATTTTAATAGTTATGTAAAAAAACTTTGGTGTCTTTAAGCCCAAACAATTATGGATTAGAAATTTTATTTTATTTAGGGCCCAAGAGTGTTACAACAGCGTGAGAGAGCGTATGATAACAATCTGACAACAGATTTCTTTTCCCTGCCAGTATTTGTAAATTAGATTTCTTTTCACTGCCAACATCTTTACATCTACCGAGAAATCACTTTCTTTCAAATCTGCCCAAACCCTTCCTTTTCCCAACACATCACTTTGCTAGAACATTCTCACTCTTTTTGCATCAAATCTGCAGTAACTCACCTTCCTCCTCTCACTTTCTCACTCTCACTAAACATACTTTTCAACTCAAAAGGACAGAAGCTTCACTATTCTACTTCTACTTCAGGAATTCAAGACCACAACACTAACTAATCAAGGTAGTATTTTATTCTTCTCAGTTACAAATCCACCAACCTCCCTTTTGTCTCATTCATTAAAATTATATAGTGCTTTCGTCTTTGTTACAGCAAAACAACAAAACATAGTCACACCAAACAAATCCAAGACAAGGTTTGTTCATTCTCTATTCTATAAACCTTGCATTTTGTTACCATTACACTTGATAAAATTTGGACTTAGCACTCAAACCCCTAGACCACAACAAGAACTTTGACATGATCTTGCTCACTGTATTGCCTTGAACCGTTAAAAGAAATACAAGAGAAGGAAGAAACAAAGAAATCGAATCTGCACCAAAATTTAATCTTCTTCAAAAATCATATCTTCCTTTTAAGAGCAAATTCTCTTCTTCCTTGGACTGTTTATGAACTGTCGAAAAATGAGGGAGGGAATTTCCGTTTTCCTTTGGTAATGGCCGGAGAGAAAAGGGGGGGAGAGTCTTCTGCCCGGTGTGAGGACGGCGGCGGCACGGCGGCTTCCAAGACGCCGATTGCTCGAACGGCCGCGAGGGAGAAGGAAGAGCAGGCTGGGCGGCAGCGCTGCTGTGGTGGAAACGTCGCCTAGGTGGCTGATGAGCCCAGGTTTGTGCTCTGTTTTTGTGTCTGTTTTAAGTCTAGATCGAGTCTTTTTCCTTGTGTTTGTGTTGTTTGGTCGCCTGGGAGGGCGTAGTTCAATGGCAGGACCAGCTTGTGAGCAAGAGGTGCTCCAAGGATCGAAAATGCTGTCACTTCTCGTGGAAGAGGTATGCGCCGGAAGCAAAGGAGATTTGGAGGCAAAACCATCCCTTATGCCCATAAGTACCGCACGGGAGCTGGCAGGCAAGAGAATGAAGGCAGGGGAAAAAGACGGAGGCACAACAGACGGGCGAGGAAGGATTGCAAGTGGGAGTCCGAAAAAGGCGGAAGGCGGCAGCTATCCAAAAGAGACCGATAAGGCCAAACCACCGCCTTATCCAAAAGGAAACATATCTTCATGAAGATTAGGTCTGAAAAAGGATAAGCATCTGCATGCTTGCATGGATCCAGCTGCACGTCATGGGCTGGGCCTTGTTGCCCTAGTTACTCCTATAAATACCCGACGTGCTTCTCAAGCCGAGGGTGCTGAAATTCCGTTCTGTTGTGCATTGTTTAAGAAGTGAAGCTAGCCCAGGCTGTGGGCATAACCTCGTACTTTTCTGTTTATGTTTTGCACGGCACTTTCGGCTGTAGGTACTTCTACTTTCATTTAAGTAATTTCAATTTCAGTTATGTTTTCCTTTACATCTTTTGCTTGTGTTATTTACGTTATAGTTGGCTAAGTTTTATATTCTGATTTGGGCAAGATGATCTAAGCATGAATGAATAAACTCGAGAGGTCTAATTTGGGCATAATAACTGTATAAGCATATTCCCGATACACTAGGTTTGATTCCCATAAGACTATCACAACTTGGTTATAATTAATTGATCACTAGTTAACTAGGGAGTTTTGGTCACAAGTAATAATTTGGGCATAAGGCGAGTTGCCATCGACCTCCAAAATAGTACAACTGGTGTTGGAGCCGTGACTGCTGTGAAATATCGGTGTAAGAGTCAAGTGGGTCTATCTAGTTCTTAAAGCATTCTGGGCAAAGCACAACTAGCGATAGATCATCGCAAAGAGCGTGGATGTTGCCCGGGGTAGTTGATTTCCATTAGCTGACCCTTCTAAGGGATCATAAACTGAAATGATAGATTGGGCAAGGGGTTTTTGTGTGCGTGACGAGTGACAATAGGAGCACAACAATCCTTATGCCTATAACCACTGGTATGCGAGTATAGTGATTTATCTTTGCACCCATGATCGAGTGTTAGTTCATGTAACACCCCGTACTTTTATGAGTAGTAGTAGTGTCGAGACACTACAGAGAGTACTGCGGTACTGAGATATGAGATTATAAATAAAATGAGATAGAGTAATGATGATAAATAGAGATATTGAGCATTAGAGTTACATTATTTTGATGAGACGAATTATTCTTCTAGATGGAGATATGAGTCTGATAGCATCAATGATGATGATAGAGAGTGAGCAGTTTGAGAAAACGAGTTGGTGATTGAATTGAGAAAAGAGCATAGTTTATTTTTCCCGATGACGGATACAGAGGTATCTGTGAGATTAATTGTCCTGATGGCGGATACAGAGGTATCTGTGAGATAAATTGTCCTATGGTTAATAGGAACATCTGATTAAGAATAGAGTTGAGATAAGTGAGTGAGAAACCCTATAGAAGGGAGAGTCGATCTGAGAGATGATCTAAATGAGAGATGATTGCTGATTGCTTTAATGAGAATTGTATCCGTGTTTTATCTGAGATGGTTTGAGTGATTTTCTACGTGACTATCTGTTACGATGATGTGAGTATGATTTTGTTTCGTGTTATGTTAACACGGATTATTTTCGAGATTTTGGAGAACGAGATTATTTTTGAAATCGGGAAATAGCATACAGCTATTATTATTTTGCATATCAGTATTTTATGAGAAATATTTTACTGCGATATATATAAATAAGTTTATGGTGAGATGAGATATTCCAATGGTTTGAGCTATTGTATTCTTCGATGAAGAACTATGAATGAAACACTTTGAGGAAATAAGGGATGTATAGAGATGATGGTTGAACATTGATGAAGTTAAAATATCTTTTCTTTCGATGTTTTGTAACCAAGCTCTGGCCTTGGAGTTCTGCTATGGCCGGGGAGTTTTGCTCTGGCTTGCGAGCTCTTCTATGCCAGAGGCAAAGGCATTCGTCTGCCTAGACAGAGGGGAAGTCAGTCCTCTACTATGCCAGAGGCGAAGGCATTCGTCTGCCCAGACAGAGGGGAAGTCAGTCCTCTGCTATGCCAGAGGCGAAGGCATTCGTCTGCCCAGACAGAGGGGAAGTCAGTCCTCTACTATGCCAGAGGCGAAGGCATTCGTCTGCCCAGACAGAGGGGAAGTCAGTCCTCTGCTATGCCAGAGGCGAAGGCATTCGTCTGCCCAGACAGAGGGGAAGTCAGTCCTCTGCTATGCCAGAGGCGAAGCCATTCCTCTGCCCAGACAGAGGGGAAGTCATTCCTCTGCCCAGACAGATGGGAAGTCATTCCTCTGCCCTGACAGAGAATGCATTCCTCTGGCGAGCATTTCTCTGCTCTGGTGCGGAACCTATTTTTGAGAGAGAGGAGTCAAAGCAAGTGGATAAACATTGTTAACGGATAAGATATTTTATGCAAGTGGATAATTAAGCATGTGTTAATTATCCAATACTTGATGGCTAAGTAAATGGGGTTATATAAATAACACCTTTCTCTTTCATCCCCCATAACAGACGTCCCTTTCCTCTCTCTCTTCTCTCTCTCCTCTCTCGACTGTCATTATCCAACGCCATTGATGAGCTGGTAAAAAGCTTCGTAAGCTACTTGTGTCCCATAACCACCGTTTTAATCAAGCTGAAAACACTCGTATATCCATAAAACAAAAGTTGGACGAAGGTTTGAGCTAGGAATCAAGAAAGTGAAGTTATGCTGTTCGTTATACAGATCATAAGAGTAAGTCTCTAAACACATGAATCTACTTATATCTAAGCTTTATGAGCATGTATATAGATGATTAGAGTATTAAAACAACTCCTAATTCAAGTTGAAGTTCATGAAGAGAGTGAGGATTCGAGTATATAAATGAGCCTTAGAGATTGTAGTTATGATAGTTGATGGATTAAAATGATGATTAGAGATGATTGATAACGAATATGAGTTCTTGAGTTGATTTGAAGATTTGAGTTGTTATATGAGTTCTTGAGCATGCTATGATGTTAAGTGATGGTTTAGATTAATGATTAGAAGTGATGAAATGAGTTTTGGTATGAGTTTGTTGTTGAGAATTATGATGTTATATTCAAGATAGAGATGTTTTTGAGGTATATGAGTTTTAAGTTCAAATTGGAGAAATTTCGTAGGCCTACTGACCTACTGTGATCGACGGTTTGTCGATATCAAATAGCTTTGAAAATTTTATAGCAAGTCCCTATATGAGTATTGAGTACCCTGGTAAAATTTCAAGCCATTTCAATTTCGTTTGATATTTCTTTAAAATGCAAAACCTAAACTGCACATTATTACTGAGAATTTCAGAGAACAGGGGAAAGAGTTATTTATTTCAGTAGCTTCCTATGTGATCTAACTTTCCAAATTTTTATGGTATCAACCTTATTGTGTTATCTGGGTATTCACGAAAGTTGAGACCAGTTTGACAACGTTTACTATTTTTCATAAATTGTAACTTTCGGTTGCACAAAACTGCCAGAAATGGTAGATCGTGGTAAAAACGACATATCGTTCAAACCACTTGGAGTTTTCGACTCTACTTTTTTTTAAATGAAACTAGACTCGTAGATCTTTCCTTTGGTATGAGCCTCGAGTCAAGGAGATGTCGGAGTCAGAACAGTTTAAATTTTGAAGTTGAGTCAGTGTATAAACAGAGCATGTTTTGATGATGTTTGATTGTGATTGCTTATGTGCCTTATGTGATTGTGTTGCCTATGTGTTTGAATGAGATTAGACGAGCCTTATATGAGAGATAAATCGAGACTTAGAACCATGATTTTCTTGAAACCTATCCTTGAACTGAAGGATGTGTGATGAGTGGAGAGTTTATGTAGAGATGAGTAAGGAGATAGAATATGAGATAGAGCATGAGTTAAGGTTTGAGAATTAGTCAATGAGTTTCTAATCGAGATTCATTTTATGACATGAACCTTCGATGATGATGATGATCCCTGAAGACACGAGCAGAGCAAGGTAGTAAGTAACTCCGCTTTGACGGGAGATTTTGAGTAAGGTCTTCAGGTGGGCATTATTTTGAGTATACAGTTTAAGAGCTTTTTCTAAACTGTTTTAAATGATGATGAAATTATGAGATGTTTTGATGTTTTGAGATTATGATGATGTTTGAGAATTATTGACTTGCCAATATTTTTATGATGATGTTGAGCTTGTATGTTTACCCTCTACTGTTGAGATGAGACGATCGGGTCCTGGGCAGTTGATAGCTATCCTGCCAGGGCTAGTGTACACTGAGGTGACTGTGAGCCGTTGAGCGAATCGGCCGGTCACGGTGCTTGAGAAGGAGGCCTACTTCTCAGTACCTGAGTTGATATGATGATGAGTTGTAGATGTGGTACTTACTTGCTGAGTTTTGACTGCAGTCATTTGAGTCATTCATTCATTTATTGATGATGTTGAGTTTAACTGCTTGCACAGGTCCTTTTAAGATATAATTCCTGTGTATTGCTGAATTGTGGCAAGTTCAATTTATAGCTCTATGAGCAGCTTTGTTTTTCGGCGATATGTCCACTGAGTATTTATGTACTCACGCCCTGCATGTATTTCTAAACGTGCAGGATAAGCGGAGGGGGAGTATGGTGCGGTGCTGGTGGGGAATGTTTCGAGTTGACGTTCTCTTTCTCTATCGTATGACTGTTTTGTTGATAGAGTTGCGATATGAAGTTATGTTGTATTAAATCAAGCATTTTACTCACGATTATATGTCTTCATACATATAGTCGGTTCACCTTTTGTTATCACACTCTGAATATTATGACTCTATATAAAAATCGAGCTATACTTGTTTCGCTTTTCATGTTGAGATTCCTGATATTTATCGAGTTATGACGACATTGACGAATATACCCTTTTGATGAATTATGATGATCTTTCCTTAGCACGTTTCTTTGTGAGCTTCCGCTGTTGATCTATGTATTCTTTCTATCTTCCCCCTTTCTTTTATTAGTCGTATCGATACTCGGTCCCCGCTATTACTAGTGTCGGGATCGGGCTGCGACAGTTCATGTTTAGTGATTCGAACCCAAGTCAGAATTGTTTTTTTATTTGATTTATCTACTTTATTATTTCAGTTTAGGTTGGATACCCGTTCTGCCCATAACCACGTTTTGGTCAGAACACTGCAGGATACAAACCCTTTTTAGTGACACCCTTGCAGGAGAAGTTACTGCTCAGTTCCCTGTGGATTCGACTCTGGACTTACCACTAGCTAGTCTAGTTGTGGGCATAGGATTATTTATTTGCACAAAGCTCAAGCGACAGCTTCGCCAGTGGCTGACCACCACATGCAGAGGGAGAGACGACGGAGGGGGCTGGGCCGTGAGAGGAAGCGCCGGTGGTTGGCGATGGCGCGGCCGGAGGCCAGGCGCGCTGCCCGCACTGAAAATGGCAGCAGCAGCGGCAGTCTCCCTCGGCGACTGACGGCGAGTCTCACTGGAGTGGCTGCGGCGGCGACGGCGGCGGCGCGACTGGACTGGAATGGAGGCCGATTGAGCGAGAGAAAGGGAGAGAGAGGCGTGAGTAAAGAGAGAGAGAGAGAGAGAGCCGATGGGAGGGGGAGTTGCAGAGAGAGAGAGATTTGTTTCCTTTTTCCTTTATTTTTTAGGGCTTATTTCTTTTAAAAGTTTGGACTCCTATTTTGGGCTTTACTAATTACTTTGGTATGGGCTGACTTTATTAAAATCAATGAGCCGAATTTTAATATGAGCACTGAACCTATTTTTAATCTTTTGAATGGGCTTCACAATGGTTCTAAATTGTTTTTGGGCTGCACTATCTATAACAAGCCTTTATATTATTATCTTGGGATTTAACTATTATCTTGAGCCTGAAAATAGTTTAATACTCCCTCCGTCCCAATAATGAAGACACACTTTCCTTTTCGGGCTGTCCCAATAATGAAGACACATTTCTATATATGGAAATAATTATAGCTCAATTATAACTAATTAATTGAACGTTAATTATGGTACAAATTAATACAAAATCCTAATTTACTCATTTCATTCACCCGCCCCTCGATTATGAAGACACACTTTCCTTTTCGGCACGAGGTTGAGATGCGGCGCTACTCGAAGCTTCGTCGGCGTCTTCTTCCCACTGTGTTGCGTGCTCGCCTTCGTCTTCGATGATCATGTTGTGCAAAATGATGCACGTGAACATGATGTCGCTCATCTCCTCCTTGCACCAAAGACGCGATGGTCCTTCGACGATTGTCCAACGAGCTTGAAGGACGCCGAAGGCTCGTTCAATATCCTTGTGAGCCGCTTCCTGCATCACTTTGAATCTCTTTCCCTTCAGATCCGTCGGATGTGTAGGACTCTTCACGAATACCGGCCAATTGGGATAGATGCCGTCAGCCAAGTAGTACCCACTTGTACAGTAGGCGTTGTTGACTTGATATGTGACCGGCACCCCCGTTCCTTGCAGTCGATCGTTGAAAAAAGTCGAGTTGTTGAGCACGTTGATGTCGTTGTTCGAACCAGGAGTCCCAAAAAAAGCATGCCAGATCCATAGATCTTGCGATGCAACGGCTTCGAGGATGATGGTCGGTCCCCCCTGATTGCCGCGAGTGTATGCGCCATGCCATGCCGTTGGACAATTCTTCCATGGCCAATGCATGCAATCGAGGCTCCCTAGCATTCTCGGGAAGCCGTGCTTCGCCTCGTGCATTGCTAGAAGACGTTGGCAGTAGGCGGAAGTTGGCCTCCTCAAGTATTCCGCGCCAAAGAGGTGAATAATGGCTCGACAAAATCTGCGCAAGCACTCCAACGAGGTGACTTTGCAATCCGGAGATACTCGTCGTACTGGTCTGTTGCCCCACCGCTAGCTAGCATACGAACAGCAACCGTGCATTTTTGCAACGGTGTGAAGCCGGGTCTCCCAAGTGCATTTGTGCGTTGTTGGAAGTATGGATCGGATGCGACGGCATTAACGATACGCAAAAACAACGCACGACACATGCGAAATCGGCGGCAGAAGACGTTGTCGGGGTAGATCGGATTTTCAGCAAAGTAATCCGTGTGCAAACGTAGAGCGCCGACTTCACGGTCCCGATGAATGTAGGCCTTCTTTGCCACTCTTCGTCGCCGCCGATGAGGTTGCGCATCCGGATCACCAATATCTTGAACAATTTAATTAAATTCTTGCACAAGATTGGAAAATTCTTCAGCACGTCGCTCATCCTCGTGGCTTGATGAAGAGGAAGACATTTCTTATAGAGAATTTTTGTTGTGGAGATGATTTGTAGGTAATAAAATGTTTGGAATTAAGTTGGGATATATATAGATAAAGTGAGAAAAATATATATATTAAAATCTACAATACCGTTGGAAGCCAACGGTCGAATTTAAAAAAAAAAAAAAATCAAACGACAATACTTAAAAAAAATGAATTTCGATTTTTTTTTTAAATGGGGCGCGTTCAAAGAACGCGCCAACCATTTCTTCTCTTCGACCCGGGTCTCCGCCAAGACACAGCCTCGCATCAGGCCGCGTCTCCAGTGCAGCCGCCCTCCCTAAGCCCCGGATCGAGACTCCCTTCGACGCATGCGGTGGATATCTACGAGCTTACATTATTTACTCGCGAATATCTACTCTCCCCTGTCTCATTATTGGCCTGGCATTTTATCACTTTTCGATAAAATCTTTTCACCTCCATTTCAAATATTTACTTTCACCTTTTCACCTTCGTCTTCCCGGCGTCATTGGTTTGCCTGTCATTTCCTTTTTCCGACCATCCTTTCCCGGCGAACATTCTAACCTTTCAGGTATCTTTTTGTCCCTCTCCTTATTTATTAAGCATGCCTCGCCGTATCTCCGATAATGGCATGGATTGTAGAAATTTAGGACCTTCTACACTTTATGAGGCAGAATTGGTTCCTTTGGGGGAAATACTCCGTTTTCCCCATCCAGACTTTGTTCTTCATGCTCAAAGTGCAGCTGTCAGGCGACCGGATGATGAGGATCTTCCTCCGACCGTTATCCCCTTATGGGAAACTCAGATTCTATCAGGTCTTCGGCTGCCGCCGCCTCAATTTTTAATTGAGGTGTGCAATTTCTACAATATCCCCTTCTTTCAACTCTTACCTTCCGCCATTAGACGAGCTTTAGCCTTCCACATTGTATTAACCTATTTAGGGGTGCCTGATACCGCTAGGGTATTCCGCTAGGGTATTCTTTGAGACCCAGGCCTTGAAGAAGTCTGATATCTTTTACTATTTCTCCTCTATTTCCTCATTTAATATGCACTTTTTAGATTGTTTCGACTACTATGATCGAAACTGGAAAAACTGTTTTTTCTTTGTAGAAGTAACCCATGGTGACTGGGCTAGGAATTACAACTTATATCGGTTTAGATGGCAAACAGAAAAGGAAAATTACTCTTCTCCTAACACCTCCCCTGTTTCCTGGGTACTTCGTCTGTTACCAGCGATATCCGGGTTAGACATTAAGTATATTCATCGAGATAACTCAGCTCTTGCTGCTTCAGGGTTATTTGAATTGTTTCCTACAGGTCAGATTGGTAACTTCTGTTAATAAATTTTCCTCTGTTAGACAAATGAACTGGTTTTATATTTACCTGGATTTAATTTGTATGCCTCTTTGTCTGGCAGATATGAATTGGTTAGAACGAGCTCAGCTGCGCAAATTAGATCAACTGCGCAGGGGTAGTCAGGCGGGAGGGCCTGTCAGCAGTAGCTCTGCCGAGGGTGTTGCTGTTTCTACCTCCTCCTCCACTCCTAGTAGAGAACAATCTGGACTTGCCGAGGGTTCTGGTTTCGGAGGTGATTCTGGGGGTGCACCTACCAGCTCCTCACCCGTTCTGGCACTCCCTGATCCCTCCATTCCATCAACTTCAGGGTCTAGTGAGCCCCGCCCTGAAGTTCTTAGGACTTCATTCCTAAGACGGGCACAATTCTTCGCCCACACCCATCGATCCTTAACACAATCCGGACTTGCCGAGGGTTCTGGTTTTGGAGGTGATTCTGGGGGTGCACCTACCAGCTCCTCACCCGTTCCGGCACTCCCTCTCTCGCAAGTGCCTTTATCTCCTTCAGCACCCGACAGGGGTGTCATTCTTCGTTCATCTCCTCGTGGAGTTCCCACTAGGAAGCTATTCCAGGGTTTGGAGAGCCCTATTATTCCTGTTGAAACTGGGGATGAGACAGGGCAGGTAGCAGGGTTGGAGACTTCAGCAGCTCCCAGTAAGCGAAAGGCTGTCACACCGGCACAGAGTTCCGGTGCTGATGAGGAGGGAGATGATGATTTGGGTCCTATCTTTAAGATGGAGGGGCCAGCCTTACTTCACCTCTTCATGAATCGCGGCCACGCTGCTGATGTGGCTCAGGTTAATGAAGAGGACACTCACACCTTGGCGACAGAGGCAGTCAAAGATTATCTCCGTGTGATTATTAGTCATGTATCCTCCTTTGAATTCTATTTCGCTTATATATTTACTCCTAGCTTTTGTATTATTTCTTTTGTAGGATGAAACGAGATTTCGGGATATGGTACTGCGCTGTCTAGAATTTGATCAAGCGAAGGCTGAGCTAGCTCAAGTCAAAGCTCAGCTGCAGGAAAAGGATCAGGGTATGACTCAGGCCACTGAACAACTGAGTGGCTTGGAGATGGAGGTAGAAACGCAGAAGGCCAGCCTTTCTGATATGTCCACAAAAATCAGTTCTTTGGAGATGGAGAATGAACGGCTGAGGGAAGTTATTAAAGTGAGCTTGGCCAAGCAAGAGAACGATCATCAAAAGCTGCGTCGCATGATGGAGGAGCATTGCTTGATAGTGAAGAGAGAGCGACAGCAGGGCTATCTTACATGAGCTCGTGATCAGCGCAGGGAAGTCTTCCTTTCCCCTCACGGACAGCAATTCCTCCAGCAGCTTGTCCATGAGTTATTGGTAGGCTATCGGAAGTCTCTCTCTTTTTGTGAAGACTTTGAAGGCGGAACCGTATACTTGGCGGAGAGTGTGGGTGAAAAAACCTTAGACTTAGTCGGGGCTACAGAGGAGCAACGAGCCCTATTGGATTCTGTTAAACTGTTGGGCTCCCTGAGCGAGGAGGGGCTGTATCAAGCTGTGGGCACAGATACTTCCATTCCTGCGGGCTCTCGAGAATGGCTTCTTCCTATTGTGGACAGGGCTGTCAAGACCTTTGTCGAGGGGGATACCTCAGTTCCCTTGCCTGCTCAGCCTGTTTTCAAGACTCCTTTCCTGGATTCCATCCATGAGTCTTTGGTCCGGCCTCCAAATGCTCCTCCCAGCTTCTATGGTAGTTTTCTAGCAGTTGTCTGCGCTGCCCTTGGTATTTCCCTTCTTTTCCTTCATCTTTTATCCCTTTTCTTATTTTATTCTTTTTTTGACTTTGTCATATTAGGTCTCCCTTCTGCTGTTATTGAGCCCACGTCTAATGTTGGGCCATCCTTGCCTGCTGCTGATGTTGAAGCCTCCGGACCCGTTCCTGTTCAGGCGCTTCCCCTTTTGGATCCTCCGGCCTCCCCTGGGAAGGATGCCTCTGCTTCTGAGACTGCTTTGACTGAACCTACAGAGCCATCCATCCCGGAGAAGACCATTGAAGAGCAAGCGTCGGGGATGGGTGAAGCTGCGGCTCAGGAATCATCCCGTCTGGACCCTATCGTATAGTTGTCTCGTTCAGGCTTTTGCTTTCCTGTTTTCGAACAAATGTTAAAATCATAGCCGTGACATTCTGTATGCGTTGCCCTGGAATGTGTCATCCATGCCTTTCATATTTCTGCTATGCTTTCCTTGTTCGTTTTGATACTGGTTGTTTCGTCCTTTCCCTTTAACACTTTTATAGGTTGTGCAGGGTTAATTCCTTTTAATCCTTTTCTTTACAGGGTTAATCCCATTTGATACTTTTCCCTACTTGCACGGTTGATTCCCTTCGATAGTTTTCCTTACTTGCAGGGTTGATTCCCTTTAATACTTTTTCTTACTTGCAGGATTGATTCCCTTTAAGATTTCAAATGACACTGCAAGATTTCAAAATGAAACTTTAAGATTTCATTATTGGTAGGGTTGATTCCCATTTGATACTTTTCCCTACTTGTAGGGTTGATTCCCTTTGATAGTTTCCTTACTTTCAGGGTTGATTCGCTATAATACTTTTTCTTACTTGCATGGTTGATTCTCTTTAATACTTTTTCTTACTTGCAGGGTTGATTCCATTTAAGATTTCAAATGACACTACAAGATTTCGAAATGAAACTTTAAGATTTCAAATTGATGAAGAGTATGGGCTCGGGCAGAGGAATGAGCTCGGACAAAGGTATTGCTCGAGTCAGAGGAATAGCTGGGGTCAGAGGAATCGTTGGGATCAGAGGAATGTTCCGTTCACAAGACAGTCAACGGTAGGAATGACCACTTCACCCGGGAAGCATCAGAGCAGAGGGATCATCTGTTCGCAGAGGAATCCAAAATTCCTCGGTATACATGGTTCTCTGTCTCTGAGCAGAGGAATGAGCGAAGGCAGGCGAAATTACCATGATACCCCGACCACGCGGGGAACGTGACTCCAAGGCTGAAATTACTATTTTGCCCCTAAAGTGTATCTATAAATACCCATGCACTTGTACCATGTATTTTTTACGTGCACTCTGTTAATACAACAGCAAGCTCTTCTTTCAATTCTCACGTTCAATACTAGGTAAAATTCACAACCCGATCATAATTCAGCGGTTAAAACACTACCCACTCAATTATGATTCACCAGCTGGTGCCGTCTGTGGGAAGGTTATGAGTCTCAGGCGTGAGTTTCAGCTTGCGCATGCAGATCTGCAATTGCGGGCGGATTTGTGTGCGCAGGTCCCGATTAGTCCGATGATCCGAGTACCCAGGTGGATTCAGGGCGGTAGATCTACTTTTTCCAGTCCGATCCATTTGAAAACTTATAGATTCACGGGTTTGGTTGCTTTCTCGTATGTGCATGTTTGGAGGATGGGTAAAATCGAGAATCGGGTGCTGGTATCTGTCTATTTTGTATGCTATGATGTTAATTGTGTGCGGTTCTCATGTTTTCTCGTATAATCTTCGTTCTCTGCCGTATCTAACGTATTTTACTAACGATCTCTCGGTTGTTTCTTTGTTCATATTTGTTTTCGGGTTTTCTGGGTGGTTCCTCTGGTAATCTATTTTTTCCACCGAATTCGAATCTGAATCCGGGGGGAAATCTCTGTTATTCGTTTTCCGTGTTTGAATCTATGCCCTGGGTTTATTTCTCGGCACGTGGAAGTATTTTGAGTGGGAATTCATAATGGCCTTCGCGTCAGTATTCGAGATTTCTTATGTTGAGGATTCCCTTGACAAGAGGTGGATCGATCTGTCTTTTATTGGGATTTTTCTCACATTTTCTATGTGTAGGTACCATGGACTCTTCTGACATTCGCCGCACCCTTGAGAAGGACTTCGACAACACCGGGCTCAACTCTACCGCCCGTACTGCAATGCTCGTTTCTCTGCTAAGCAGTCTGCCAGTCAGCACTAGCACATACCAAAGATAACGATAATCGTTGTCTACTTAGGGTCTCTGGGTCAACCTATTCCCGAACTTACAACGCATAATCGAACAAGGTGTAGTAACCCGCTCTTTTAATTTATTAAAACCAGTAATGCAATAATTAATTATTGCATCTTTCAGTGTTGATCTTTGATTAATTTCGACTTATGACTTTGAGTTATATAGTACTTGAAGCAGAGTATTATTTTATTTCACGTTAGAAATCGCGATATGGATTATTGAGCTAGTCAATCATTATTATTTCAGAATTATAACTGACTTAGCGAAGTCATGTTATTTATTAAGTGCAATAGAAATATTATTTCTATTATTATTATTTTACTTGAGTCGTGGATTATTCCGGCTTCTGAGAAAAATTAAATCTTTGGATATAATTTAGATATTAGGTGAGCAAATAAATTAAATCTATGGATTTAATTTAGAATTCTTTTACAATCTCTCAATATTTGCAAGCAGAAAATTAGATATCGAGCAGATACACAAACACACGATATTAGCAAAAATCCGAAGCTAGTATTTTATTAAACACCCGTTACTATATTACAGATTTAGAATTCCCAACACTGAGGGATTTCCTTGTATATCCACCAAATATTCTATTCCTACTTTATACCTATCTGCCAACACCCCATAGAAATTGGAAAAGAAAGGGGAATAAAAGAAAAGAGATATGAAATGTGTGGGGCTGTGCAAAATCTGCAACAGCCTCCAACTCCCTCCAATCCCCTTCTCCCTACACCCTACCCACCTATTCCTTAGCACACCCAACCCCCCAATCCCCTTCTCCCTACTCCTCCTACCACCAGGACCGAGCCCAATTAAGGATAATTAAGCCGGAAAACCGTGACTAAGGGAGGGAGATTAGAAGCGGGGTAGAAAGGGGGATAATCAAACAGGGAAGGATCGTATTCAATCGTTGTTAACAAAATGATTATTTATAACGTAACGGAGGTTTAGTCATACCGACTCAGATAAACTAATAAGTTCAGATAACTCCGACTTAGCCAAAATAATATAAGATTTCTGAGTACGCAGCGGAATAAGGTTTCTGATTACATGTATAAAGACATGTATCCCCAGAGTTCATTAATACATAAAAAATAAGACAAAAGGGTTCCGCTCGTCACTTAATCACCACCGGTGACTCAACCTAGAACACCTCTAGTTTGACTTGCAATAGAACAAGGACATCCTAGTGATGGTAAGTTAACCCAATGTCGTCTCTCAAGGAAGATCTTTAAGGGCTTTTAATTATGTCACAACGAAAACAGTAAATGTTGGATTATTAAACTAAAACATGGAAAGTAAATTAACGTGAATTAAACTTAACTAGGCGAAAAGGAATTATTAACTAATGCTTGTAAATTAAACTTAACTAAAAACTTAATCTTAAAATTATCTAGGCGTGAAACTATTAAACCCTAGGCAAGAATTAAACCAACTTAAAGTAAAGAATTAACTAGGCAAAATGAATTGAAATAACTTTAATTAAAATCTTCTATTCTAATCTAACTAAGCAGAAATTAAATTGCATAATTTAAAGAAAGCATCATTAAATCGCATAAGTAAATTTGCAGAATTTAAAGAAAACATAAGTAAAAGCAAATAAATAAACTTGATTAAAGAAATACCGTAAATCGTCTCGAGAAGTAATCTGTCACGTAATTACAACTCTAAACGGAAAACTAATCTAAAACATGAATTAAAAGAACTATAAACTAAACTAACTAGAACAGAAATCGAAACTAGAACTATGAAAGCAATAAACCTAAGCTTTAGCTAACTTGGCGGAACTAAAGATTAGGGCAAGGATAATTGTTACAATGAAAAGTATGGCCCTATTTATAGACTTCGAATCCCTATGGATCACCATGAAAGTTGCCATGCAAAGTAGAACTCTAAAGGCAATAGAATCGTGCAAAAAAAGGCAACTTCCAGCTGTGACGCGCGCTCTGGAAGTAATCTCCACCCCAGCGGAAATCGCGGCTCTCGCCAGCGGAATGGCTTCCGCTCTGGCTCTCGCCAGCGGAATGGTGATTTCTCTGCTATCGCCAGAGGAACAGTGATTTCTCTGGCTTCTCGATTTCGCTGTAATGGACTTTTGTGATCCCGCTGTATTGGCTTCTATCCCCTCTGCTCTGACTCTTGACTCCTCTAGTGATGACTTGGCTACACTGGCTTCTTGATTTCGCTGACTCCAGAGAAATGGTGATTTCTCTGGCGTTTGATTCCTCTGGCATAGCGATTCCTCTGCCATTTATGTTTCCAGTAGCGAAGTGATTTCTCTGGCGCTTCGATTCCTCTGGCGAAGTGATTTCTCTGGCGCTTCGATTGTCGCAGCCCGATTCCCGACACTAGCGATAGTGGGGTACGAGTATCGATACGACTATTTTTAAAAGAATAAAAGATAAGAAGAATAGGTCGAACATCAAACGGAAGCTCGCATCAAAATGTGTTAAGGAAATCATCATAAAGGAACCCAAGGGTAAAATCGTCAACGTCGTTATAACTTTTTATTTATCAGGAATTTCACGAACAAAAACAAAACGGGTATCGCTCATTTTTCGTAAGGAAGCATAATATGCAGAGTATCGCAGCAAAAGGCGAACCGATTATATGTATGAAGACACATAACCGTGAGTATATTACTTGATTCGAAAGGAAACGAAGTATTTTAATCATCAAGACTGTATTAATCATAAGGGCAATATTAAATATGATCACATCGATTGAAACGGTTCCCCACCAGCACCAGACCAATCTCGCTCCCCGCTTAGCCTGCACATTTAGAAATACATGCAGGGCGTGAGTACATAATACCCAGTGGGCAAACGCCGAAAAACAAGGAAAGTGCTCTTAGAGCTATAAGTTTGAAGCTTGCCACATCTCAGCAATACACAGAAATAAAGTTAGCGTAAATGAATCTGTGCATGCAGTTTTCATAATCATGATATCATAGATAAACGATAGCGCTATCAAAGTACTCATCATGCATGTACCACATCTACAACTCATCATTATCAAAGGTACTGAGAAGTAGGCCTCCCTCTCAAGTACCGTGACCGGCCGACCCGAAGACGGCTCGCAGTCACCTCTGTGCACAAAATCCCGCTTGTGGCAGGACCGAATTCGTCTCATCAGTAGAGGGTAACACACAAGCTTAACATCAAAAATTGGCAAGTCAAACAGTTCTCAAATATCAGTTAACTCAAATCATTTGATAAGCTCATAACATCATTTAAATCATTTTAGAAAGCTCATACGCTAAACGTATACTCAAAATATTGCCCACCTGAAGTCCTTCGCTAATCCTGGAAAGAAATCAGGCAACTTACTTCTTCGTCTCGCTCGGGCCTTCATATGTCATCATCACATCGTCATCTTCATCGTCATCGAAGGTTCATGTGATAAAACAAACCTTAGTCAGAAACTCAATTTCTAAATTCCAAACTCATCTTAACTATAACTTCTCACTCAACGTCTATTTACCCATTGAAACTCAATCCCTAGGCATACTCGGCTTCTAAGGATTCACACGTCCTATTATCGACTTAACTCTCAACTTGGCTCAAACTCATAGCAATCAAGCACATAAACAAGTATAAACACTTAAGCATATGAAAAACACACATAGACAAGTCGAAAACAAATTTCACTCTGCACTGACTCAACTTTAAAATCTCACCAGACTCTGTACAGAACTCTCCTGGGGTCGTAACTTATATCAAAAGAAACCTCCTTGAGTCTAGTTTCATATAAAAAAAATTAGGATCAAAAACTCCATTTATTTTAGGAGATATGACTGTTTTACTACAGTCTACCATATTCGGCAGTTTTTAGCAACCGAAAAGTTTGATTTTTGAAAAATAGTAAACGTTGTCAAAAAGGTCTGAAATTTGGTGCGTACTTATCTAAGACACTCAGGTCTCACCCATAAAAATTTGGATTCCAGAATACTAAGGAAAGCTACTGGAAAAGATGACTCTACTGGTTACTGACCGAACAATTCGGCAGAACGTAGCAGTTTTGGTTTTGTATTTTATAAAAATAGCAAACGAAGTCCAAATGACTTAAAATTTTATTGATATTCTCAAGACTCTCAAATATACTTATCATAAAATTTTCAGGGTGTTTGGGTATCAAAAACTCCTCGAAAACAGTATGTCAGTGCGTCGTGAAAAACGACTCCGAATCATACACACAAGCAAACATGCTCAACTCAACATTTATTCAAAGCAAACTCATCAAAGCTCATTTTAAGCACTTATAGCACTTAAAAACATTCAAGTACAACATAATACTCATCATACTCAAATTAACTCTCCTCTTTTACATCTTAACTCAAATCTCAAGGAAAACGTCTCCACGAACGCATCAACTCAATTCTCTTTTCATTCTCATGCTCAAAATCACTCTATCATTCAAATATGATCTTTTATATCATATAACTCATTATTCACATATTCATTCTCTTTTTATCATGTAAACTAGATTTTAATGAAAATTCATGTATCATCATAAAACTCTTAACAAAACATGGCAAAAGTTCACATAATGATCATAGAGCAATTAGACCTCATTTTATCATTCATCAAACTCACATCACACAAGAACTCAAAAACTCATACAAACTAAACTAAGCCAAAATTTTATTTAGCCTACATTAGACTTAATCAAAGATACAAAGACACTACTATCATGCTTAAAAACATATATCTTAAGCCAAAATCACTTAATAACACATAGATCAAAAAGTCCTAATTTTTATTAAACTAACTCTTTGAAAATTTTATAAACACATATGAATCTTTAATCCATTCATAGATCTATCATTCTTAGCCAATTTATCTCTCATATAAACCATCAATTTACAAATTAGAGCATGAAAACACATATCCCTAATTTTATTAAATTAACTCACATCCAACTCATCAATTGACATCATATACCCAAATTACTCCATCAATAATCATCATATACTTCTCATGGACTCATCTACATCATTAATTCATCATTTAACTCATTGACTCAAAAGTTCCCATTTTTGGGTAAACTAACTTCCATCGAAGTTTCACATCTCAAGGCACATATTTCACAACATACATCAATCATCAACAAACATCATATAAGTCTCATTTTTCACCCCAAATCAAGAAAAGAAAAAGAAAATTTTTTGAAGGGGTGAAGACCCACTTTTTCGAAAATTTAGGAAATAGGGAGGGGGTGATTTTCTTGCTTCAATCCTTCAGGAATACACACACACAACATCCTTCAAGCAAGATTTATGGAAAAACATGGTCACTTACCCAAGTTTCTTACCAAAGTTCACACTTTCTCACTCTAACTTTGAGGCTCTTCTTCAAGGATTCTCTTGATTATAAGTGGCTAGAATGTGTTTATGGAATATTTTAGAGTGGATTGAGGTGTTTGGTAATATTTTTGGGAGCTCCGAAGGTTTTCTTCAATGGAGGAAAATGGAGGAAATGAGAGATGAAGGAGAGGGAGAGAGGGCCGAAAATGGTGAGTGAGGGAGAGAGAAAATATTTGGTGAGATATGAATTGATCTTGCTAATCTTTGGAAGATTTTGAGATCTTAAGGAAATCTTGATCTCTCTCTCTCTAATCTCCACACTTCTCTCTCTAATCTCTACATTCTCAATCTCTACTCTCTCAATAATTTACACTCTCAATCTCTACTCTCTCAATCTCTACACTTGGCAAATTTGTGGCATTTTAATCATATGGTAAGGAAATTAAAACAAAGTGTGAGAAGGTGATTAAATAAAAATCACAATAACTATGGAAATGTCACTCACTAATAAAATACCATAGCATAATTATTCATGTGACCAAAAATAATAATTATAGCACTAATATTAGTGCACTCACTCAATTATAATATTCCTCTTCATAAGATAAATAATTTTAAAAAAAATATTATGCTTTGGAAAAATTTCCATAAACCGGCATCATTCAATTTCTCGGTAAAAATAAACCGCACTTGCTTTGGAAACTTAATCCAAATTCCAAGTGCTAAGGTCTCAAAAAAAAAAAAAAAAAAAATCATAACAACTTGGTCATCATGACACACGTAACAAAATCACATAATCACTTAGTCACGTAAATTCACATAACATCACATCAAAGCAGTCGGCAAACACAAACAAACTAGACGTCTCTCAGACCGACTCTTTTCATCAAGGTTCTCACTCTTTCTTCCTCGACTCTATTTCCAACTCATTATTCCTATTTTCTTAATAGGACAGTCAATCTCTGATAACTCGGTATCCGGTAACTCTATTCCCGGTAGTTGGAAATAAAATAAAATCTCAACTCAATTCAATCAGCATCTCTATCTCAACTCAGTTCTCAATTCTCATCACTCTAACTCCATCATTGGTTTGTCCACTCATATCTCTATTTAAAGACAATTTGTCTTATCTACTCATAAAAAAAAGTTGTCTCGTATTTCGACATCTCAGTACTCTCATCAGTGTTAAGACACTATCTCACAACATAAGAAAAAGTACAGGGTGTTACATCCTACCCCCCTTAAAAAAAATTTCGTCCCGAAATTTGAGTTATTCACCTTCGGGAAAAAGCTCTGGATACTTCTCTTTCATCTTCTCTTCAAGTTCCCATGTTGATTTTTCTTGACCGTGATGTGTCCATTGGGTTTTCACCAAAGGAATCGACTTGTTCCTCAATTGTTGGATCTTCCGGTCCAGCATAGCATCAGGTTTCTCTTTATAGCTCAAATCTGGTTCCAGGGACACTTCTTCTCGATGGATGACGTGTTTTGGATCAACACGTACTTTCTCAGTTAGAGAAACATGGAAAACGTCATGGACGTTCGCGAAGCTTAAAGGCAACGCTAGTTTATAGGCTACATGGCCTACTTACTCTAATATATCATAAGGTTCTATATATCTCGGTTTGAGTTTTTCTTTAAATCGAAAATAACATGCTCCCCGAGATAGGGAAAACTCACATAAACATCGTTTCTAACATCAAAAGAATCTATCAGTGATTACTCAACTGTTTAATTTTCTTCTCTCGATTTTGCTAATCGATGCCACATTTCATGGCTATGTGGTCCCACTTCTATTGTGGAAGTCTCTAATAGGTGTAATTCGTATATGGTTGCCAAAGTGGCGCCTTCACGTGTTAACACGTCAAACATCTTTCTACGAAAGATGCCATCTCTCGCTTCTTATTCTCCTATCAAAGCGTCGTTTCAGTCTTGGCGCATTTATACTTTCCGTCTGTGCGGTGTAAGGGGTATCATGAGCTTCGCTCGTGATTTCATTCTTCGACTCTTCTTTATCAGGCACACACAGTCTCTCTTAAAACAAAAATGGCGTTATCTGCCGTCTCTTGATAATTTTCCATTTTCTCGATTCGAATTTTCATTCGAAACATTTCCATCTTCTCATTCTCTCTCTGAGCTGTGACTATTCTTGATCGTGAGTCAGGCATAACGTTCAGTGCAGAAATTACTATTTCTGTCGTTTGTGGTGGTATTACTACCTCCAAATTCATCTTCTCGAATTCCTTGATTAGGTTCTCTTCTCGAGTAATGAGAAATCCTAACTCTCCCTGATTCTCTCTGCTTAACGTGTCAGCTACAACGTTAGCCTTTCCAGGGTGATAATTTATTTCGCAATCGTAATCCTTCAATAACTCTAACCATCTTCTTTGTCGCATGTTCGAATCTTTTTGCTCAAAGAAATAATTGAGACTTTTATGATCGATGTATATCTCACACAGTGCTCCATAGAGATGGTGTCTCCAGATCTTCAAAGCATGCACTACGGCTGCTAATTCTAAATCATGCGTTAGATAACTCATCTCGTGTGGTCTCAGTTGTCGCGAAGCATGCGCTATAACTCTTCCTTCTTGCCTCAGTACACAACCTAGACCATTCTTCGATGCATCAGGGTACACTGCATACTCTTTATCCGCTTTCGGAACAGCTAACACTGGGGCAATAGTGAGCCTCTTCTTTAACTCTTGAAAAATTTCGCTCGCGTTCGTTCGTCCAAACGAACTTGACTTCTTTCTTTAGCAAGTACGTCAATGGCTTAGCGATTTTCGAAAAGCCCTCAATAAAACGTCGATAATAACCTGCTAATCCCAGAAAACTACGAATCTCGTGCGGTGTGGTTGGCGATCTCCGCTCCTGTACCGCTTGGACTTTCACTGGGCCCACTTCAATTCCTCTCGCAGAAACAATATGGGCGAGAAAATTGATTTCTTCAAGCCAAAACTTGCATTTGCTAAACTTTGCATAAAGCTTTCCAGCTGGCAATCTTTCCAACACGATCATCAACCGCTCTTCGTGTTCTCATTTACTCTTCGAGTAAATCAGGATATCGTCTATAAAGACTATCACGAACTTGTCTAGGTATTCGCGAAAAACGCGGTTCATGAGATTCATGAATACTGCCGGAGCATTCGTCAAACCGAAAGGAATTACTATAAACTCATAGTGTCCGTATCTTGTACGAAATGCCGTCTTCGGAGTATCTTCCGATCGTATCTTCAGCTGATGGTATCTCGTTCTCATGTCAAACTTTAAGAAAAAGTGCTCGCTCCTTGTAGTTGATCGAACAGATCAGCGATTCGGGGTAACGAATATTTATTCTTTAACGTCACTTTGTTCAACTCTCGATAGTCGATACACAACCTCAAGCTTCCATCCTTCTTCTTAACAAAAAGAACTAGTGCTCCCCACTGGGAAACACTGGGTCGAATGAAACCCATAACTAGAAGTTCTTGGAGTTGCAGCTTTAACTCTTGCAACTCTGCGGGGGCCATTCTGTATGGCACTTTCGACGTCGGTACAGCGCTAGGCTCTAAATCGATCGTAAACTCAAGCTTTCGGCCTGGGGTAATCCCGGTAAAGTCTCGGGAAAAACGTCTTTATACTCTCGTACAACTGACACGTCATCAACGTTTGCCTTGGATTCGTCTCTCTCTGGTTCAGATATACAACGTACGCGATTGTATCTTTTCTCCACAAGAGCTTTCTTGCTTGTGGTGCCGAAATGATCAGTGTTTTCTTCTATGTTCTCTCAATACCAATGAAGGAAATAGGTTATTGGCCAGGTGGCTGAAAAGATATCCGTCTCTCCTTGCATTGTATCTTTGCATGGTTTTCTTCTAACCAGTCCATTCCAAAATTATATCCAAGTGCCACATATGCATCAGTCTCAGATTTCTAACCTCGAGCTTAATCGATCTTAGTTCGAATTCTAAGTTAGGGCACACAGATGAAACTGTAGTAATTCTGCCTATGGGTGTGGCTACTCTTTAGAGGTTGTGGAGCAAGCTCTATGTTCAGTGTCGAACAAACATACTATAGGCACATCTTTCAACTCACCTATACCTGTCAAAATTTCTCGATTCTTGTCCGGTGCTTTCTGCTCAAGCGCGAACAGTCTCTGGTGGTGAGGTTGATTCGCCTGTGGGGCTGGTAGTTGCCTTCTTGACTGATGTGGTCGATAGGCTGGCTGTTGTCGCTGTGGTGGAAGTAGCGATAGGATTCCCTCCATTGCTTTGAGTTGCGGTCGAAACTGACTCGGTCGTCCTCCGTTTCCACTTTGCTGACGATTCGGACACTGGTTCGAGTAGTGCCCGACCTTTCCGCAGGTGTAACAGCTATTCTGTCTCATCTTGAATTCTCTCAGATGTAGTTTATTGCACTTCTGGCAAGGCGGTATCCCTCACAGTCCTTGAGGGTTTACTGCTACTGGGGCAGTTGGGCCAATCATAAGGCCGTTTGTCTCAGTTCTGATATTGCGGTGGCGCATTCTGGCTCTGCCACGGCTTCTTGGGATCTTGACTTTGGTCCTCCCATTTTCTCTTTTCTTCTTGCCCTCGTCCAGAAAAAGGTGGATTGCACGTTTGAGTGCTCTAATTCGTTTGGGGGTGCTGAAGCTTAATCGCGTTCTCTGGCTGCATTGCCAGTTCTATATCAAATGCTCTATTTAATGCTTCAGTACACATAACCGCATTCTGACTCGTTAAATCGTCTCGTACCTCTTGTCTCAAACCCGATCGAACAATTCTGACATCTTCTCGTTCATCTCTTCTCGATGTGTGGCATATCGAACCAAGTCGCGAAACTGACGTTCGTATTCAGCTACGGTTTTATTGCCTTATCTCATATCATCAACTCTATTTCTTTCTTCAATCGGTTTTTCTTTCTCGACAAAAGTCTAAGGGAATATATGTCAACCTTAGAACTAATTCTCATAACTCACAAATCATAAGGCTCTTACTCAGCATCATATTATTTCCTCAATTCTCATAACTCAACGTCAAAGACATATTTCATGTCTATCATTGCAACATCAGATTAAAGCTCTACTCAAGTATAGAGACTCTATGGTTATCGTTATATAGATATATAAGGAAATTTTCTCTTTCGAGAACTCTTACTAATTGCGGGGCATAACGAAAATAAAACATCCCCTAATACTACGACGATGCTATCTATACTAGTCGTTATCTCAGTCTGCTATCGTGGAATACATTATCTGCTCTAACCCATCATCTCGATCTTCTTGAATCTGCTATTGCCTATTCTGGCTTAGCATATCACTTCTTCTCATCCTCGAAATGGTTAGCTTTCTACATACTTGGCTAATTTAAGAAAATCCATACACTACAAGAAATACGACCTTTTGCGACACAGACGATGTGTCGCAAAGTTTGATTTTTTTGTCGCAAAAGCTAATTTGCGACATATTTTGCGTCGCGGTGGATTGTGTCGCAAAAGGTTGTGATGTAAATTTACTACATTATTTTTCAACTGTGACGCAACATATACAACACTTTTTGCAGCACTAAATTAAATGTCGTATAGAATTCGCGACACATAATGTGTCATTAGTCATAGTGACGCATGTTTGGTTGCGTCATATTGCACAACATTAATTGGAATGCCGCATCCTAATATACGACACTTTTTTTGTGACATTACAATTAATGTGACATAGCATTTTTACGACACTTTTTAAATTTGTGTCACAATATATACCACATTCTATGCATCTCTAGATGAAGTGATGCATCATAATTTACAACAGTAGTTTGTGACATTATAATTATGTGACGCAAAATTTCACGACGCTTATAGTATCATATTTAAAATGTCGCATAATATTGCGACATATAATATTTGTTGCAAAATTTTGAATAATTGTCGCAATATATACAATATTTTTTGCATCACACTATCATTGTCATAAAAATGTTGCGTCATTTATACAACACTAATTGAAATGACACATCCCAATTTGTGACACTATAATTAATGTGACGTAATTGGTTGTGACACATGTGACCTCATTGTAAATATGTCGCCTAGTACTGCAACATAAAAATATTTGTTATAAAAAAATGATTTAATGTTGCAAAATATACAACACCTTCTGCATCACTTTATTACTGTCTCACAAATTTTGCATCATTAATACAACACTTGATTCAAGAATTTTGTTGTTGTATTTATATATAATGTCCCATTTATTAATTTTAAAAAAATCAACACAATGTATATCTCTTAGATAAATAAAAAGAATACATTATTAAAAATATAAAAATAAATATTTCAACGTACATTGATCTATCTACACATTATTAAAAAATCTAACATCAAATAACAAAACCTAAATTAATCTAGCTATTCAAGAAACTAAATCTCATAACTGACAATGTGACATCCATCATTAGTTTATCTTTCTCCTCCTTTGCCTTGTTGCACTTCCGTTGTTCCTACATAAATTCAATGAATAAGTTATTTTTCATATACTTATACATATATAATGTAAAGTACTTGAAAATTATAATCAATATAATCAATAATAATACCTAAAAAGATGTACCATCTAAATGTTCATATTATTCTTATTTGGATATACTTTGAAATACTACTTAAATTTTGACATTTACCTTAAAAGTTTCATTTGTCCTCACATAAGTATGCGTTGAAAAATAAAAGATTCGAATACCTTGCATATAAAGTATGAGTTATAAATTTTTAAAGTAAATTGGGTAAATAAATGTGGACTTACATTTATATTATAGTCCTCTAAAATGAGAAGTCAGGCTTGAAACATCTCCATTTCCATTTGTAAGGAATAGTAATTGAACTTTTACGATTCCTCTTCAAATTCCTTTCGGATTCTTGTCACTACGTCGTTAGGTTTTTTTTTTTTGAGGAAACCACCAGGGACCTTATATTAATTCAAATCACGATGAACAATATCTAAAAGACCCAACGGGAAGTCAGATCTCCAGATCCTTGCATCAGGAATACAGACGGCTAAATTAGCCAAGAAATGGGCCGCTCTATTAGCTTCCCTACGAACATGTCTAAAATCAAGTACTATCTTCTCCTTAGCATATAAAAAAGCATCGTACAGATCATCACAGAGAGAGTCAATCCCCCTCGTCTTCTCACTCACAACGTGCACCGCTAAAAGAGAATCCGTAAAAACCTCAAGAGGGCAATAATCATACTCCATACAAAAACCCACTCCCAACAAGATCGCGTGCAGTTCACCCATAAGAATGGTTTCCGTTCTACCAATACATCTCGCCGCCGCCGCTAGCACTTTACCTGTATGATCTCGAACCAGAAACCCAACTCCAACCACATTTCCATTTGCATGAATAGAGACATCCACATCCAACCGAAAAGCACCCCCGGCACTACGTCGTTAGGTTTATCCTGCATAACTTTATCAAAAGTGCACATGCATTGTTCAAATGAATATACTTCATGAATTTTCTTAATAGCATGCTCATACCTTGTATGTTCCTCATATCAACTTTTTTCACAACTGAAACTCAAATCTTTTTATGACTTTGACCAATTAACAATATTTATATACTACTAAAAAACAACAATATTTATATACTAAGAATGAAATCACATGAGTAAAAATTTCTATCTAATAAGGTTTGGAAAGCCAAAAACAATTAACTCAAACATTTTCAGCTATTGGATTCAAGATTTAATGACAGGAACATAAATGCAATGGACATGTTCTGATAAAAAAAAAATTAAGTACATTAAGAACTAAACATTGGAGTCCAAACATTTCAATTAGACGGACATAAACAGAAAACATTAAGACAATAGAAATATATACCACAATGGCATACCAGTTGTTCTACAAAAGTACTCGCTTCAACAATCTGTTACGCCACTTATTTATATATTGTTACGTGCCCAACACTTTATTACTAACTATGAGCTCTTACATCATTAGCTTGTTTTTAATAGAAACATACGGCTAATAATTTTTTATCTTTTTTAACCTATTAAACATGCCTACTCAATTAACTATTGTTCTAAAGTAGATCAAAATGAATTTTCAAATCTCAACTATATTTTATTATTTCTCTTATTCTTTCAATTCAAATGTTATTATCAGAATTGAACAATCTCACAATAGATCAATCAAATCAGAATTTTAAAACCACAGATCGAGCTTATATAACAAAATCTCACAAATTTTGTGTGGTGGCAGATGGCCGAAGATGGATGGAGTCGCAGCTGCTGCATTTAGGCCATTGGAGAACTAGATGGACGACGATAGCTTTTGTTGTTGCTGCACGACTGAATTGGGAGGAGAGATGGAGCGGCTGTTGTTGCAGAACGCATCAGCGGCTGACAATGAGTAGGTTTGCGGTAGTAGTTCCCCCAAAAGTTGGAGATGGGGTGATCCGTTTGTGACTGCAAGAAATGGCAAATGAAAAAATTAGGTTAAGGGTTTTTGTTATTGAGCGGATGAGAGAGAGAGGGTTGAGAGAGACGAGAGTTTTGGGTTTTTAATAAATTTGAGTTGTTGTGGGCTTCTTAATTTTGTTAACAACCTTCAATTAAAATATAGTTCGCCCTTTTATTTAACATAATGATTTTGGACTTTAATTAGGTTTTTTAATTAATTGATTTGTGATAATTAAATAGCATAATAAGTTTTATATAGTGCCAAGTGAATATATATATATATATATATATATATATATATATAATTATTGTTTTATAGATTGATTAAATTATGCAGTGGACACAACAAAATATAGGTTCGTCTAAGATAAATATTTCGAACTAATAATTGTTGGGCGAATAAATTTAAACGATTAACTAAATTGCATGATATAATTGTTATTATGCGTATTAGTTAAGTCTGAATTACATGATTATATGATTAGAACATGTAAAGAATTTGCTCAAAAGTATAAAATTTTAAAATGCCTTTTGCAAGTAAAAAAAATAATATGTAAATTATATGAATCTTATAAATGAGTTTATTTTTCCAAAGAAAAGTCAAGTGAGGATATAAATTGTTATAAATTTATATATTTGTGCATGTTTATAATTTATATATTCATATTCATCTCAAATTTAATAAAAAAATGATTTTTTATTCATTCATGTTTCAATCTGGAATAGTGGTATTCATTATTTAAATAATATCTTAATGATCTAAACATTTAATACCACAAGATTGAAAATAAACTACAATGTTATGTTAAGACATCAGAATTTTAATATATATATGAAATATCTTATTTATTTGTCAAACATAATAAGTGGCGAAATTTTCATTTGAAATAAAAATACACCTATTTATTTGGTGGCATAAATAAATAAATTGATGATGCAGTTCGATTAATAAAAATACACCTATTTGTTTGAAATCTTCATGGGTTTGAACATTCGTAATGGGACGGAGAGAGTATTTATTATTAGAAGAAGTTATATTTATATTAAATAATAATTGATATGAGCAAAAGTAATATTTGTTATTAGAAAAAACAATATTTGTTACTATAAGAAATAATATTTGCTATTAGCAAAAATAATATTTCTATTAAGTAATATTTGATATGAGCAAAAGTAATACTCCCTCCGTCCATGAAAGAACTTCCTAGGAGGGAGTGACACGGGTTTTAAGAAAAAATACTGTTGAGTGTATTGAGAATGGATAAAAGGTAGTTGAGTGTATTGCGAGTGGTAAAAAAGTGTTATAATTAATATTGAGAGTTGTGAAAAGTGAAAAGTAAAAGGATTATCAGTGGTAGGGTATAGTCCAAAAATAGGTAGGAAGTTTTTTTGTGGACGTCCCAAAAAGGAAAGATAGGAAGTTCTTTCGTGGACGGAGGGAGTATCTATTATTAGAAGAAAGTAATACTTAATATAAGTAAAAGTAATATTTCTACTAAGTAATATTTAATATGAGCAAAAGTAATACTCCCTCCGTCCTAAACGAAATGTCATGTTTTCCTTTTTGAGTTGTCCCAAACGAAATGTCCTGTTTCTTTTTTAGCAATACACACTCTCTCTATACTTAATATTTAAATAATTTTCACCAACTCACTTTATCTACTTTATACACATTTCTTAATCTCCGTGCCAAAAAGAAATAGGACATTTCGTTTGGGACGAAGGGAGTATTTGATATGAACAAACGTAATATTTTTTTTATTAAAAGTAATATTTTTATTAAATAATATTTAATATGAACAATAGTAATATTTGATATAAGCAAAAGTTATACTCCCTCCGTCCCTGAAATAAGTTCATCTTTTTCTTTTTTGGGACATCCCCAAATAAGTTCCTCTTTCTTTCTTTGCAGTTTTGGACAACTACCCCACCACTAATAATAATTTATTTATTCTTACTTTTTACTTTTTCACCACTCCCAATACTAATTATAACTCTTTTTTCACATTTTCACCACTCTCAATACTAATTATAACACATTTTTCTCCACTATCAATACACTTTACCACTTTTCCTTAAAATTCGTGCAATCCCCAAAGAGGAACTTATTTCAGGGATGGAGGAAGTATTTATTATTAGAAGAACTAGTATTTGCTACTATAAGAAATAATATTTGCTATTACCGAAAGTAATATTTATTGTTCGAAGAAGTCGTGCTTCTATTAAATAATAATATGAGCACAAATAATACTTATTTGTTATTAGAAGAAGTCATATTTCTAATAAGTAAATATTTAATATGAGTAAAAGTCATATTTTCTATTAGCAAAAGTAATATTTTATATGAACAAAAGTAATATTTGTTATTAGAAAAATATTATGTGATATGAGCAAAAGTAGCATTTTTTATTAGAAGAAGTCATATTTATCTATCAAGTAATATTTGATATGAGAAAAAATTAAATTTGTATTTAGATGAAGTCATATTTCTATTAACTAATATTTGATATGACCAAAAGTAATATTTAACATGAGAGAAAAAGTAATACTTGTTATTAGAAGGAGTTATATTTCTATTAAATAATATTTGATATTACCAATAATATATGAGCAAAAGTAATATTGGATATAACCAAAAGTAATATTTGACATTAGAGAAAAAGTAATATGTATTTGTTATTAGATGAAGTTATATTTCTATTAAATAATATTTGATATCACCAAAATTAATATTTTATATGAGCAAAAGTAATATCTGATATGAGGAAAAATAAAAAATATTATATATATATATATATATATATAATTTTATTATTAGTAAAAATATTTTAATTATTATTATAATTTTATTTATAAAGTGAAAAAAAGAAATTTAGAAGAAATAATATAAAATGCACATAAAAGAAATTGGGAATAATTTAAAAAATATATGAAATGCAAAAAAAATTTGTATCCATTTTTTAGTTATTATTATAATTTTATTTATAAAGCAAAAAAAGAAATTTAGAAGAAATAAAATAAAATGCACAAAAAAGAAATTGGAAAGAAATAAGATAAACGAAGGAAAAAAATTGGGAAGAAATAAATAAAAAACGATGGAAAAAGAAATTGGGAATAAATAGATAAAACACAAAAAAAAATGTGTGAAAGAGAAATTATGAAAAAAAAATCGCAATAAAAAAGGCAGAAAGAAAAAATGTGTGAAAGAGAAATTATGAAAAAAAAATCGCAATAAAAAAGGCACAAAGAAAAAGTCGCAATTAAAAAAATACACAAAGGAGAAGTGTTGTCAATGGATTTCGAACCCAATACTCCATGGAAGCCAAATAGCAACTTACCCAGCGGACTAGAATTACTAGTTGTATTTCATATGAAAGTTACTTGTACATAATGTGAAATACGAGACCGATCTCTTATAAGGCTTTGCCTATATGCATTCGTCGATTTGCGATTGTTTAAGAGTGACATTTTCTAAAAGACAGAAACCAAATATCCAAAGTAATATTTTAGCGGGAGGACTAGCGGGAATTCTTTTTTTTTTTTTGAAATTGGCTAGCTGGAATTCTTTGAAACTAAAATGTCTCATATATAACCATGTTAATTAAAGGGATAATTGCGTGAAAATACACAAACTTTGCCAAAAATCCATATTTGACGCGAAGTTAGGATTTTACATTTTAATACACCAACTTTCGTTGTTGTCCAAATTTGACACGACTTAATTCTTAAAAATTCAAAAAATAACCTCTTTTTGTAAATAATTATACAAAGACCCACTTATGTTATTATTTGGGACATTTAAACCAAAACAAGATATTTCCTTATGATGTTTTCTTTTAATCTTTGATTCGCGCCTAAAATGGTTTAAAAGAAAACATCATAAGGAAATATCTTGTTTTAGTTTAAATGTCCCAAATAATAACATAAGTGGGTCTTTGTATAATTATTTACAAAAAGGGGTTGTTTTTTGAATTTTTAAGAATTAAGTCGTGTCAAATTTGGACAACAACGAAAATTGGTGTATTAAAATGTAAAATCCTAACTTCGCGTCAAATATGGATTTTTGGCAAAGTTTGTGTATTTAGGTGCAATTTTCCCTTAATTAAACCTAATAAAAAACATCAATATTTTCATCAATCTCCCGCTTTGGCTTCCGCCGTTTTCTTCTCTCATTCTTCATCATGCTCCAAGCGTGTTATTTCTTCCTGTTCATCGTCTTCAAAGGTTTGTTCTTTCTTTAAATATGGATTAGTGATTACGAGCAATTTCTTCTTAATTTCTTTTTTTTTTTTTAATTCGATTCAAATGATATATATATATATATATATATATATATATATAGGGGCGCGCTCCAGTGAGACCCCCTATTTTTCGTGTAACATGAGTACAATGAATAAGACATATAATACTAATGAACAAAACGTATATCTAATGAACAAGATGTATATACTAATGAAAAATAAAATTTAAAAAATTCGTAATGAATAAGACATATAAACTGATGAACAAGGTCGTATATACTGATGAACAATGCAGTATATACTGATGAATAACAAAATTTAAAATATTGTGCTCCCTCCAGGATTCGAACCCTGCGAAAAAAAATCACCCTCCAGATACAATATCAGCCATAGGATTGATAAAATAAACGCACCAGATCGTACCCTAGATCTCACTAAAATTAGGGGGTCTCATTGGAGCGGCCCCCTATATATATATATATATATATATATATATATTCATTTAGTCCCTCACAAATTCTTGTTAATTGTAATTTCTTTTATATCTCTTGAATTTTTTTTGTTGTAATATCCATTGGCCGGTTTATTTCGTATAAGTTTGTGAAAATGATAGTTTGAATAGTGAGCTTTATAATCTCTTAATGCAACACTGACATCAATGCAGGATAGAGACCAAGATTAAACATCATTCTGTAAGTGGTTTAGGTTGATTTAGCTTGGCAGGTTCAAGCATATACAGAGATGCTACTTTCTTAGGATTAATATTTCTAACATATTGGATCGGAATACTCGATCGAGTATTAATGTAAGTGCGGTTAATTTTCTTCTTCATTATAAAGATAAGGGTAAGTGATAAAGATAGTAATCTTAATTCCTTGTCCCCTATTTTATTTTTTAATATAGTTGAAAAGTTAATAATATTTTAAAAGTTCTATACTTAATCTTGAATGCAGTGCATATTGCATACATTTCTCTACTTTGAGTTTTAGTTAATATGATAACTATTATACAAATAATTCATTCTGTTTTATATATGTATTTTTACAGATTCATTGTGAATTGTTAAAAATTATTTTATTTTAACTATATTGAGTAAAAATTCAGTAATAAAAAAGGTTAAGCCTTGTTTATAGTTATACCATATAAATGATGCAGTATCAACGATGTTGCAAAGTTTTTATATCACAATATAAAATAATGCAAATTTTGTCATATTGTGCAACACTATTTTATATATGTTGTATAAGTATGTCATTCTATTGAAGCGTCGCAAATAAATTGTTGTAATTTTGACATATAAATATAAGTGTCGCATTTGTGTCATTAAAATGCGACACCATATTTAGATGACACACAATTGATGTAAATATGCGACATTCAATATAACATTATTCTAAACTTGTGGCATAATTTTGACATTTCATTGGAGATGTCGCAAATAAATTGCCGTAATTTTGAAACATACAATTAAGTGTCACATTTGTGTCATTAAAGTATGACACAATATTTAGATGACGCACACTTGATGTAAATATATGACACTGAGTGCAACACTATTCTTAATGTGTTGTATAATTATGACACTTTATTAAAAAGTCGCAAATACATTATCGTAATTTCGAGACATAAAAATGTGTGACGCATATGTGTCACTTAACTATGACACAATAAGTAGATGACGCACAATCGATGTAAATATACGACATTAAATGCAACGGAGTCATAAATATGTGGTATAAATACGACATTTTATAGAAATGTCACAAATAAATTGTCGCAATTTCAAGACATAAAAATGAGCGTCGCATATGCGTCACTCAATTACGACACAATATTTAAATGACGTCCAACTGAGGCAAATATACGACACTACAAGCATAAGTGTGGTAATTTTACGACGCATACATATAATGTCGCATGGACGTGTGTCGCAAAAGCTCTGTTTTCTTGTAGTGATAATCGAACAGTCGTGCTCGTCCCGTAATAATTATATTCTACGGCTGCTCCCATAAATCGTGTTTCTTCCAAACACTCTTCTTATTATACCATCCTAGTTACCTAGACATTCCTAACTCTTGTCGGATGTGGTAGGAAAAGAGGATGTGATGAATAAAAAAAATGTCTGATATTGAACAAGACGAGCTCAAGTAATGGAATGATTCCATAATAGCCAGTGCTATCTCAAGGATAATGAAGAAGTTACAATCAAGGTAAGATCAAAAGCTAGAACAGAATCTAGAATAAAAACTGAGATATGATATGATGGGAGTTAATCAATACTGGACACAGAAGCAATCCACTAAGTGGAAAATGAATAAATTGTCCACTGTTAAAGCAAGGGGTAAAGATTTCCAACACAAACGGCTCAGGCTCAAACACAGTGGATCTGGAAAAAAATTCTCAATAGCAAATAGTTCATCTCCTGTAGGAGTTCAAATGGATGCAGAAAAATTTAAATACGACCAAGCGGGATAGGGACTCAATAAGTCTACTCTCACAACTACTCTAGCGATGATACGCGCGGTCCCGGTGAAAGTACCTCTATTTCAAAGTACAATTGGTCAATAGTATCTATGCATCCCATGAGGTCTCCATTATACGTTCGTCCTATTAAGGTCGTGTCTATAAATCGCGATGAAAACTCTGACTCTCGTCGTATTATCTCAACGGTTGGTTTCTCTGCTCCTCTTCTTCATCTTCTTCTCGGTTTATGTTCCTTCGGTTCCCTCTTCTTCTCGGAGGTATACTATAAAGGAAAAAGAGTTATATAACTATCGACTTCTAAACTAACCGTTCGTCGTTACAAAAAAAAAACAAATCCTTGTTTTCTCATTTCACTTCTATATCTCATTTGTGATCTCAAAGTTCTCAAAACTCTCATCCAGTCTATTTCTCATCTATCGTTCATAATTCTCATCAATCTCTATTTCTCATTTATCATATGCATCAGCATCATCATTCTCAAAACTCTGATAAAGAAGGTGAAACTCACTAATCATCAACATCTCTGTATATATATATATATAAGGAAAATTGCCTCTCTCTCGAGGTCTTTTACAAAAGTAGGATCCTCTGTACAAAGGTCCTAACACTAAAATGATGCTCTAGCTATACAAGTATCATAGGTACTAAGCGTCTATAGATATACACTATCTACTACTACGCACTATACTATGCCTCTCTACCTATATATATACATATACGTATATATCAACTATGCATCTATACATATGTACGTGTCTACTAGATACACGTGCTAACTAGCCATCGTCTCCTAAAATCCTACTCGTCGCCTCGTCAACCTCCATATCTTCACTCGGCTCCGTCTTCTTGCTCGGCTCTGACTCCTGACTTTCGTACTCGTCGATCAATCGGTAGACGCTATCGTCGCTCGGCTCATCCTCGACATCGGTGTCCACCATCAGACCATAAACAGGCACCTCGGGAATAGGTACCCATGTCTCGACTCCATCGGCAGTAATATAACGCTGCAATGGCCGGGTCCGTCTATTTTCGATCATCATACAGTACATAACTCATTAGTAAACCAAACTCAACTCTCAACAAGAAAGAAACAAGAAACAACATCAACCTCTTACCTCATTTAAGCCGGAGGAGATGGGGTGCTGGGGTTTCGTTTCAAACTGACTCTCTCAAACTAGCCTAAGAATTCAAATTAGACTAGTATTCAATTTTAAAAGAGTAGAAGCAATCAAAGGTTCAACATAGTCAAGCAATAGACTCAGAGCAGATGACCTGCTCTGATACCACCCTGTCGCAGCCCGATTCCCGACACTAGCGATAGTGGGGTACGAGTATCGATACGACTATTTTTAAAAGAATAAAAGATAAGAAGAATAGGTCGAACATCAAACGGAAGCTCGCATCAAAATGTGTTAAGGAAATCATCATAAAGGAACCCAAGGGTAAAATCGTCAACGTCGTTATAACTTTTTATTTATCAGGAATTTCACGAACAAAAACAAAACGGGTATCGCTCATTTTTCGTAAGGAAGCATAATATGCAGAGTATCGCAGCAAAAGGCGAACCGATTATATGTATGAAGACACATAACCGTGAGTATATTACTTGATTCGAAAGGAAACGAAGTATTTTAATCATCAAGACTGTATTAATCATAAGGGCAATATTAAATATGATCACATCGATTGAAACGGTTCCCCACCAGCACCAGACCAATCTCGCTCCCCGCTTAGCCTGCACATTTAGAAATACATGCAGGGCGTGAGTACATAATACCCAGTGGGCAAACGCCGAAAAACAAGGAAAGTGCTCTTAGAACTATAAGTTTGAAGCTTGCCACATCTCAGCAATACACAGAAATAAAGTTAGCGTAAATGAATCTGTGCATGCAGTTTTCATAATCATGATATCATAGATAAACGATAGCGCTATCAAAGTACTCATCATGCATGTACCACATCTACAACTCATCATTATCAAAGGTACTGAGAAGTAGGCCTCCCTCTCAAGTACCGTGACCGGCCGACCCGAAGACGGCTCGCAGTCACCTCTGTGCACAAAATCCCGCTTGTGGCAGGACCGAATTCGTCTCATCAGTAGAGGGTAACACACAAGCTTAACATCAAAAATTGGCAAGTCAAACAGTTCTCAAATATCAGTTAACTCAAATCATTTGATAAGCTCATAACATCATTTAAATCATTTTAGAAAGCTCATACGCTAAACGTATACTCAAAATATTGCCCACCTGAAGTCCTTCGCTAATCCTGGAAAGAAATCAGGCAACTTACTTCTTCGTCTCGCTCGGGCCTTCATATGTCATCATCACATCGTCATCGTCATCGTCATCGAAGGTTCATGTGATAAAACAAACCTTAGTCAGAAACTCAATTTCTAAATTCCAAACTCATCTTAACTATAACTTCTCACTCAACGTCTATTTACCCATTGAAACTCAATCCCTAGGCATACTCGGCTTCTAAGGATTCACACGTCCTATTATCGACTTAACTCTCAACTTGGCTCAAACTCATAGCAATCAAGCACATAAACAAGTATAAACACTTAAGCATATGAAAAACACACATAGACAAGTCGAAAACAAATTTCACTCTGCACTGACTCAACTTTAAAATCTCACCAGACTCTGTACAGAACTCTTCTGGGGTCGTAACTTATAACAAAAGAAACCTACTTGAGTCTAGTTTCATATAAAAAAAATTAGGATCAAAAACTCCATTTATTTTAGGAGATATGACTGTTTTACTACAGTCTACCATATTCGGCAGTTTTTAGCAACCGAAAAGTTTGATTTTTGAAAAATAGTAAACGTTGTCAAAAAGGTCTGAAATTTGGTGCGTACTTAGCTAAGACACTCAGGTCTCACCCATAAAAATTTGGATTCCAGAATGCTAAGGAAAGCTACTGGAAAAGATGACTCTACTGGTTACTGACCGAACAATTCGGCAGAACGTAGCAGTTTTGGTTTTGTATTTTATAAAAATAGCAAACGAAGTCCAAATGACTTAAAATTTTATTGGTATTCTCAAGACTCTCAAATATACTTATCATAAAATTTTCAGGGTGTTTGGATATCAAAAACTCCTCGAAAACAGTATGTCAGTGCGTCGTGAAAAACGACTCCGAATCATACACACAAGCAAACATGCTCAACTCAACATTTATTCAAAGCAAATTCATCAAAGCTCATTTTAAGCACTTATAGCACTTAAAAACATTCAAGTACAAAATAATACTCATCATACTCAAATTAACTCTCCTCTTTTACATCTTAACTCAAATCTCAAGGAAAACGTCTCCACGAACGCATCAACTCAATTCTCTTTTCATTCTCATGCTCAAAATCACTCTATCATTCAAATATGATCTTTTATATCATATAACTCATTATTCACATATTCATTCTCTTTTTATCATGTAAACTAGATTTTAATGAAAATTCATGTATCATCATAAAACTCTTAACAAAACATGGCAAAAGTTCACATAATGATCATAGAGCAATTAGACCTCATTTTATCATTCATCAAACTCACATCACACAAGAACTCAAAAACTCATACAAACTAAACTAAGCCAAAATTTTATTTAGCCTACATTAGACTTAATCAAAGATACAAAGACACTACTATCATGCTTAAAAACATATATCTTAAGCCAAAATCACTTAATAACACATAGATCAAAAAGTCCTAATTTTTATTAAACTAACTCTTTGAAAATTTTATAAACACATATGAATCTTTAATCCATTCATAGATCTATCATTCTTAGCCAATTTATCTCTCATATAAACCATCAATTTACAAATTAGAGCATGAAAACACATATCCCTAATTTTATTAAATTAACTCACATCCAACTCATCAATTGACATCATATACCCAAATTACTCCATCAATAATCATCATATACTTCTCATGGACTCATCTACATCATTAATTCATCATTTAACTCATTGACTCAAAAGTTCCCATTTTTGGGTAAACTAACTTCCATCGAAGTTTCACATCTCAAGGCACATATTTCACAACATACATCAATCATCAACAAACATCATATAAGTCTCATTTTTCACCCCAAATCAAGAAAAGAAAAAGAAAAATTTTTGAAGGGGTGAAGACCCACTTTTTCGAAAATTTAGGAAATAGGGAGGGGGTGATTTTCTTGCTTCAATCCTTCAGGAATACACACACACAACATCCTTCAAGCAAGATTTATGGAAAAACATGGTCACTTACCCAAGTTTCTTACCAAAGTTCACACTTTCTCACTCTAACTTTGAGGCTCTTCTTCAAGGATTCTCTTGATTATAAGTGGCTAGAATGTGTTTATGGAATATTTTAGAGTGGATTGAGGTGTTTGGTAATATTTTTGGGAGCTCCGAAGGTTTTCTTCAATGGAGGAAAATGGAGGAAATGAGAGATGAAGGAGAGGGAGAGAGGGCCGAAAATGGTGAGTGAGGGAGAGAGAAAATATTTGGTGAGATATGAATTGATCTTGCTAATCTTTGGAAGATTTTGAGATCTTAAGGAAATCTTGATCTCTCTCTCTCTAATCTCCACACTTCTCTCTCTAATCTCTACATTCTCAATCTCTACTCTCTCAATAATTTACACTCTCAATCTCTACTCTCTCAATCTCTACACTTGGCAAATTTGTGGCATTTTAATCATATGGTAAGGAAATTAAAATAAAGTGTGAGAAGGTGATTAAATAAAAATCACAATAACTATGGAAATGTCACTCACTAATAAAATACCATAGCATAATTATTCATGTGACCAAAAATAATAATTATAGCACTAATATTAGTGCACTCACTCAATTATAATATTCCTCTTCATAAGATAAATAATTTTAAAAAAAATATTATGCTTTGGAAAAATTTCCATAAACCGGCATCATTCAATTTCTCGGTAAAAATAAACCGCACTTGCTTTGGAAACTTAATCCAAATTCCAAGTGCTAAGGTCTCAAAAAAAAAATAAAAAAAAATCATAACAACTTGGTCATCATGACACACGTAACAAAATCACATAATCACTTAGTCACGTAAATTCACATAACATCACATCAAAGCAGTCGGCAAACACAAACAAACTAGACGTCTCTCAGACCGACTCTTTTCATCAAGGTTCTCACTCTTTCTTCCTCGACTCTATTTCCAACTCATTATTCCTATTTTCTTAATAGGACAGTCAATCTCTGATAACTCGGTATCCGGTAACTCTATTCCCGGTAGTTGGAAATAAAATAAAATCTCAACTCAATTCAATCAGCATCTCTATCTCAACTCAGTTCTCAATTCTCATCACTCTAACTCCATCATTGGTTTGTCCACTCATATCTCTATTTAAAGACAATTTGTCTTATCTACTCATAAAAAAAAGTTGTCTCGTATTTCGACATCTCAGTACTCTCATCAGTGTTAAGACACTATCTCACAACATAAGAAAAAGTACAGGGTGTTACATCGATTCCTCTGGCGCTTCGATTCCTCTACCGCTTCGATTCCTCTGGCGCTGCTTTGGATTGGTTCCGCTGCTCTAGCTCTGGGGCATTTCTCTGGCTTCCCATTTCGCTGCTCTGGCAAGCGGGGATTTGCTTCTCTTACATGCCAGAGTATGCACAAAAACACGATTTTTAGCCCAAACTCTCCAAAATTTGCACTCTTCATCTTGAAAACCTAAATCTCCTGCAAAGCATAAAATACACCATAAAACGCACCAATTTCCAGAAGATTTAACTTAAAATATGCACATGCAAACCCCTAAAATTAGAACAATTAAGCATAAATCAACCCCCCCACACTTAGCCTTTTGCTTGTCCTCAAGCAAAATCCATATGAATCCTAGGAAGAGATTGATTTCAACAATGCTAATTTCCATCCAAACGTTCTCAAAGTCAATTCAAAATTTTACAATCAACACATATCTCTCGATCATGCAAGTAACTCAAAGTTTAAGAAGCAACAAAACAGTAATGTAAGCAATTCGATCAGACCCAATTCTCCGCTAGAAGTTAATTCCCTAATGTGATCGCCTTTATAATCAATATCACCATTTTTCACACTTTGTGTGCTTGAGATTTCGACAATTGAGCCATAATTCGTGAAATAAAAACCATTTGGATGTATTCCAAAGTCTTTTCACATGGTTTCCCATGCTCATAGTTAGACTAGAGGAGCAGAGACTCAGAGCTATCACATTTCAGAACAGGCCAGATGTTTCAGAGCTGGCAATTTTAAAGTTGGCAATTCGTCCAACATTTTTCACATTTCATAGATAAGATACGATCGTAGGCAATCACAATGACAACACTCCTTCTAGCATCTACCGGACAAATCACGTTTTACTAACTTACAATCATGTTGCAACAAAACTCAAATTCTTTGCACAAACAAGAAACATATATCAAGAGTAAAACAAGAATAACCACCATTCATTCACAAACCCGAAATTCGCATCGAAAACCATCTACTCTTCCACAAATTCATAAAAATTAGCAAGATTCGAGACCAAAAACTAAGCATAGAAAGACTAATCTCGCCCAATTGAAAGCATAAGCGCAATAAAACACCCCCCCACACTTAAAGCATGCAATGTCCTCAGGGCACAAAAGAAATAAGAATAGAGGAGAAAACGTCCCTGATTATTGGCATGGGAAAACTGAAGCATCGTGAGAGGTGGTGAAGAGGGGAATTCGCGGTCTGTGGCAGAGTGGAGAGTTGTAGCGCTGCAGAGTAGAAAGTGGCCACGCTGAATCAGGTCAGCGCTGGCAGAGCAGCGCGGAGAAGTGCAGCGCGGAAAAGTGCAGCGCTGACGTTCTGTAGGGCTTAACTGGGCAGCGATGGTGGCAGCAGCGCTGGCGGCTGTATGAGAATTTCAGCGCTGAAAATAAGACATGCACACCAAGCATCATAGTATCCGCAAAGCAACCGAAGCTTAGTAAAAACACAAAATAAACAACGAAAAATAAGAAAAGAACAAGAAAAACAAAACAAGAAAAACATAAACAAACCAACGGTGGGTTGCCTCCCACCAAGCGCTAGAGTTAGAGTCGCCAGCCCGACGTAGAGGATCCCTTAACCAAAATCGCTATGAAACGTCAGCTGACTTAGTCCTCGTGAAAGCACATCATCCTCCAGTTCAGCTGCGGGTCCTCTTAGTGAGCAAGCAGAGCTCATCACATTCATCATTCTCTCGAACCAAGAGTTATGTCGAGATCTCTCCTCTTTCTTCTCTTCCACAGGTGGTGCACTCTGCACTCTTAGCACGGCATTATCCTTGCACGGCAGCACATCAGCCCGTTCTTCCTCAACGATTGCATCCTCTTTCACGGTAGTTGGTACCCCATGAACGGCATTAACGTCGAGTGGAAGCTTGGCCAAAAATTGATCTTCAATGGCCTCCTCATCCTGCAAATTATCAAGAAAATTTTGTATAATTTTGTCCTCTTCCGGGCTGGTGCACATCAGCTTCTCCTTAGCAGAATTATAGCGCATGCTGTTCTGAGCTGGGGCGCTGTTCAGAGCTGTTCGAAGAATTTCTGCTCTGTCCTCCAGCGGCAGAGCTGGAAAAGTCAGCGCTGGCGGAATAGGTGATTTATTCTTAATTGTTCTAAATTTAGGGATTTGCATGTGCATATTTTAAATTAAATCTTCTGGAAATTGGTGCGTTTTATGGTTTCTTTGATGCTTTGCAGGAGATTTAGGTTTATAGATGGAAGAATGTAATTTTGGAGATTTTTGGGTGTTTTTAGCAGACATCGACATAGCAGAGCTAAGTGCCAGAGTCAACTGCCAGCGCTGACCACTTTTCAGCTCCGCTCATTCTTGCCAGCGCTGACCATTTTCAGCTCCGCTCATTCTTGCCAGCGCTGACCGTTTTAAGCTTCTCTCATTCTTGCCAGGGCTGACCATTTTCAGCTCTGCTCATTCTTGCCAGCGCTGACCACTTTTCAGCTCCGCTCATTCTTGCCAACGCTGACTACTTTCCAGCTCCGCCTATTTCGCCAACGCTGACTACCTTTCCCGAGCATAATCATCGGAGTTCACTTTCCAGAGCTATGTTTATTCTTTCCAGCTCCGCATATTCTTGCCAGCACCGATTACTTTCCAGCTATGTTTATTCTTGCAGCCCCGATTACTTTCCAGCTATGCTTATTCTCGCCAGAGCTAGGTCTATAAATAGGGTTTCATTTCTATTGTAAAGATATCTTTTGCTCTAGTTTTAGACGCCATCTTTGAGATCTCTTAGCATCCGAAATTTAGGATTTATTGCTTTCATAGTTCTTTTTCATAGTATTGAAAATTCATTGTTTTTAGTTAGTTTCCGATTTAGTTAAGTTTTTAGTTATTTCTTGGATTGTGATTGCGTGACACAATTACACATTCAAGACATTTACGGTATTTCGTATTTCAATTCAATTTATTTTCGTTTAATCATGTTTATGTTTTTAGTTCATGTTTATGCTTTCTTTTTAATTATGCAATTTAAATTATGCACTTTAGTTTAACGCCTAGATTAGTTTTATTTTTAATTTACAAGTATTTAATTTCTTAAGTTAGGTTTTATTTAAGTTATTTTAATTTTGCCTAGGGTTAATAATTTAATTCGCCTAGTAATTTTACAATTCTGTTTTAATTCAGTTTTTAAGTTTCAGTTCTAGATTAATAATCAAACTCTTTACTGCTTTCTTTTATTGCTTTTTCCTACGATACTACTAGAAGCCCTTTAAGACTTTCCTTGAGAGATGACACTAGGTCAACTTACCATCACTAGAATGTCCTTGTTCTATTGCAAGTCAAACTAGAGGTGTTCTAGGTTGAGTCAAATTTTGGCGCCGTTGCCGGGGAAAGTTTTAGGCGTTTTAGTAGTGTCGTTTTTACTTGCTTTATTTAATTTCCAGTTTTTCTCGGTTTTGTTTTTACGTTTCTTCCACTCGGTACGCGTAATCCGTTTGTTCAGTGTTATGCATGCAGGGACGCCGTAGTCTTAAAGGCAAATTGGTGTCTCCCTTGCATAGTACGACGATTCTAGCAGACGGTTCTAACTCCAGCGCTGACGGAGAAGCACGTGACAGAACTGACGATTTCTACTCTGGCTTTGAATCTGAACCTGAAATTCCAGAGCACACCGTAGAGACAAAGGAGGAAGAGGCCAGCCTTGCCTTCAAGTTCTTCGCTGCCGAAGTCAATGCTGCCAGCTCTGCCGAAGTCAACGCTGGCAGCGCTGCCGAAGTTCGCACTAAGCAGAAAACAACCAAGGAAGAAACCAGCTCTGAACAGGACCAAGTGGAGCAGAATTTAAACGAGGAGAAGAAGGAGATGGCCCAGAACATGGAATACATGGGAGACTTCACCAGACCTGTGATTGGAGATACCAACACGTCGGCAATCGTGCTCCCCACTGCTGTGAGAAACTACAATCTCAAACCCAATGACTCGAGTTTACTGCCGGTGTCCCACGGGATGCCAAGCGAGGATGCTCTGCAATTCATCCGGGATTTTTGCACCCAAGTACAAACAATTCCTTTGCTTAGTCTCACGGAGGACCAACTCAAGCTCAAGTGCTTCCCCTATGCACTTAAAGACCGGGCGAGGATGTGGATGCTATCTCTGCCACCCAACTCAATCACTACGTGGGGAGATGCTTGTGAAAAATTCATTCTGAAATACAACCCAAGCCATAAGACACAGGAGCTGAGAACAAAAATAATGGAGTTAACCCAAGGAGCGGACGAGCCTTTGCATGAAGCTTGGGAGAGATATGAAGAACTCCTCCGTCAATGCCCTCAACATCAATTCACTAATGTTATGTTGATGCAGTTCTTTTACGATGGGTTAGTGCAAACTACCCAATTTATGGTGGATAGCACGGCAGGAGGTAACATAGCTCGGAAGACAGCAACTGAGTTAAAATGGATTTTTAAAACTTTAGCTGAGAGCTCCCAATAAAAATCCGTCCGTGGAAGAAGAGTTGAAGCCAGCGCAGTGACGAATCAATTTGAGATACAACAACAATTGGCTTCAATCATGCGGGACGTACAACAGCTGAAGATGGGCAAGATGGATACACCTTCCGTTTCGGTGCAGAATTCAGCTCTGCAGAATGCAGCGCTGCCGACGCCAGCTCTGCAGATGCAGAGCTGCCGATGTCAGCTCTGCCGAACCCAGCTATGCAGAATATGGAGCCTTATGGTATTTGTGGAGATTTCAGCCACGGAGCTAATGAGTGCCATAGAATGGGAGAGTTTACTCCAGAAGGACAAGCTGAGGTCTATGCGGCACAAGGATTTCAAAGCTATAATCAAGGGCTAAGTAGACCATATGGGCAGAACATGAATCAAGGGCAACATAATATCAATGGAGGATGGAGAAGTCAACCGAATGCTGGATGGGGAAATCAAAATTTTGGGGGGAATTAATACCGTCGACCACCCCAAATGGGCTACCAACAGCAACCACAATATTTCCCTCCGCAGCAAAGCTCCTCTCAACCATATAGACCGCAATACCAACACCAACAATCAGCCCTGCAGCAGAGTGCACAGCCCATGCCACCACAGAAAACATCCCTAGAGGATACCTTGCAAGCTTTCATGGAGATTAGTAAGCAAAATATGGAGATGACTAAACAGAATATGGAGTCCCAAGAATCTACCATAAAAAGGCTTGAAACAACTGTCGGTCAACTTTTCGGTACTTTGAATCAAATCCAACAACAACAACAGCCCGAAAAGTTTCATGGCCAACCTGCTCAGCCGCATCAAGCTCTAGCTGTAACTGTTCTTCGTAATGGTAAGATGGTGGATAACAAAGTGGAAGTGCCAGCGCTGCCAAGATCATTCCTGACGAACTCAGCATTACAGAATCTCTCAAAGTCAAAGTCAGCGCTACTGCAGTCAGAGCTGCCGAATCCAGCTCCGCCGATGTCAGCGCTGCCAAGTCCAGCTCTGCCTAATTCAACTCTGAATAGCTCTGCCTTCACCAGAGCAGAGCTGCCGAGCTCAGCACAGCCCAGACCAGAGATGCCGAGCTCAGCTCTGACCAGCCCTACCAATGGAGAGAAGACAGATCAGCAAAAAGATGGAGAGATGGAGGAAGAAAAGGAGAATAAACTTCACAAGTCTACCACACCCTATCGACCTCCGATCCCTTTTCCTAGCAGATTGAAGAATGAAAAGCTGGATAAACAGTTCGCCGACTTCTACAACATGCTTGCCAAGGTGAACGTGAATCTTCCTCTCCTTGATGTGATCAGAAAAGTACCGGCGTATGTGAAGTTTTTCAAGGAGTTGGTCTCCAACAAGCGAAAGTTCGGGGACAATGAGAAAATTTTAGTCTCGGAAGTAGCGACCTCAATCATGCAGCAATCCTTACCACCAAAGCAGCGCGATCCAGGTAGCTTTGTGATTAATATTGCTTTGGGAAATGGTAAGAAGGCCACGGGTATGTTAGATCTGGGAGCGGGAATTAATTTGATGCCTTACTCTATTTTTCAACAATTAGAGTTAGGTAATTTGAAATCCACTCGCATGTGTCTACAACTAGCTGATAGGTCCGTTAGGTACCCCCGTGGGATAGTAGATGATATTCTGGTTAGAGTCGGGGGTTTGATTGTGCCTGTTGATTTTGTAGTGCTTGAGATTGGGGATGTGCATGAGAATGGTAGAGACCACACTCTACTATTAGGAAGACCCTTTATGGCGACCACTAACACTTTGATTGATGTTAAACATGGAACTATTAAAATGACGGTGTTAGGGGAGTCGGTGTCTTTTTTGGTGCATGAAAATCGTGCAATGCCTTCTACGAATTTCATAAATGAATGTTCATATATAGATGCTATTAATGGCTTGGTTGAGAAGGTATTTATTCAGGAACAAGAGTATATGGAAGCTTTTGCTGGATCGGCCGACATGGAGGAATTAGCTAAGGAAGCTGAAGAATCAGCGCTGCCTGAAGAGTCAGCGCTGCCGCAGCCAGCTCTGCCGATTCCCGCGCTGCTACAGTCAACTCTGCCGAGCTCAGCGCTGTCCAGCCATACCGAGTTGCCCTTTGATGAACAGATGGAAACCAAGAGGTCAGCGCTGGAACTAAAGGAACTCCCTGCCAATCTCAAGTATGTATTTTTAGAAGCAGGTGAGGAGAAGCCAGTGATCATATCTTCCACGCTGACTTGGGAGCAAGAGGCAGCGTTGCTCAAGGTATTGAAGAGAAACAAGGCAGCGTTGGGATGGAGCCTGGCAGATATACGTGGCATAAGTCCAGCCACATGCATGCACAAAATCAACCTAGAGGAGGGAGCAGCACCCAAGCGAGACGCCCAGCGAAGATTGAATCCTATTCTGATGGATGTCGTGCGCAAAGAGATCCTTAAGCTGCTGGCCGAAGGGATCATCTACTCTGTCGCGCCAAAGAAAGGAGGAATGACGGTTGTGCGCAATGACAAGATGGAGTTGGTACCGACGCGTCCTACGACGGGGTGGCGGATGTGCGTTGACTATAGGAAACTCAATGCCATCACCAAGAAGGATCACTTCCCTCTCCCTTTTGTTGATCAAATGTTAGATCGTTTAGCTGGGCATGATTTTTATTGTTTTCTTGATGGTTTGTCAGGATATTACCAGATCGCGATCGCCCCGGAAGATCAACTCAAGACTGCCTTCACCACTCCTTTTGGGACGTTTGCATGGAAGAGGATGCCGTTCGGGTTGTGCAATGCACCCGGGACGTTTCAACGATGCATGATGTCCATATTCTCTGAAATGATTGGTAAATTCGTGGAGGTTTTTATGGATGATTTTTTGGTTTTTGGGCAGTCCTTTCATGATTGTTTGACGAAGATTGATGTAGTGTTGAAAAGGTGCATTGAAAGTGGCCTAACCTTGAGTTGGGAAAAGAGTCATTTCATGGTTACACATGGTATTGTCTTGGGTCATGTGGTGTCTAAGCATGGACTAGAGGTCGACAGAGCTAAAGTGGAGGTAATCCAAAAGTTGCCACCCCCTATTGATGTTAAAGGAATTAGGAGTTTCTTAGGTCACGCCGTTTTTTACCGACGTTTCATTAAAGATTTCTCTAAAATTAGCCAACCTCTATGCAAACTGCTAGCTCAGGACATTGCGTTTAATTTTGATGACTCTTGCATGAATCCCTTTGAAACATTAAAACTAAAGTTGAGCTCTGCCCCGGTGGTGATTGCGCCTGATTGGTCATTGCCCTTTGAAATTATGTGTGATGCATCTAACTATGCTGTAGGAGCTGTGCTAGGTCAGCGTGTGGATAAGATGTTACGTGTAATTTACTATGCTAGTTTAACGTCTGATCCGTTGGGTCTTACTGTTGCAAGAATTTGATGTAGAGATCAGGGATAGGAAAGGGAGCGAGAACCATGTAGCTGACCACCTTTCACGCTTGGATAATCATCGGATAGAGTCGAATCTTAATTGCATCCCTGAATCTTTTCCTTTTGAGCAAACATATGCATTAACCTTTGACAAGTGCAGCACTGCAGAGTCCAGATCTACCGAACCCAGCTCCACCGAATACAGCGCTGCCCAGCCCAACGCGGCTCAGTTCATCCCTGCGAGCCTTGCCGAAGTCAACGCTGATCAGCTCAGCGCTGTCCAGCCCAGCGCTGCCGAACTCAGCGCTGCTCAGTCCAGCCCTGCGAGCGCCGAGCCCTGGTATGCCGATTTTGTCAATTACTTAGTTTGTGGTATTCTACGACCTGAGCTGACATCGCAGGAGAGAAAGAGATTTTTAGCTCAGTGCAGGCACTACTATTGGGAGATTCCTCACCTCTTCAAGCTTGGAAAGGATGATGTCATTAGACGGTGTGTGCCGGCAGAGGAGCAACAACAAGTGTTGAAGATGTGCCATGAAGATCATTGTGGTGGACACTTTGGGGGGCAGAAAACAGCACATAAAATTCTTCAATCAGGTTTGTTTTGGCCTTCCATTTTCAAAGATGCACACATTTTCACTCTTGCATGCGATAGGTGCCAGAGAGTAGGAAATATCGGACGCAGGAATGAGATGCCTCTCCAAAGCATATTAATTGTCGAAATTTTCGATGTGTGGGGCATTGATTTCATGGGGCCATTTCCTACTTCGCATGAGTTTCAATATATTTTACTTGCTGTAGATTACGTGTCCAAGTGGGTTGAGGCTATTCCCACGCGAACATGTGATGCTAATATGGTACTTAAGTTTGTGCAAGAGAACATTCTTTCTAGATTCGGATTTCCTAGAGCCATCATTAGCGATGGAGGCAAGCACTTCTGCAACAAGTTGTTTGCAAAACTCATGAAGAAGAATGGGATCATGCACAAGGTAGCAACACCTTATCACCCGCAGACCTCTGGCCAAGCCGAGACGAGCAATCGGCAAATCAAGGGAATTTTGGAGAAAACGGTTCAACCCTCGCGCAAGGACTGGTCCGCAAAGTTGAATGATGCTCTTTGGGCGTACAGAACTGCCTTCAAGGGCGTGCTTGGGATGAGTCCGTACCGTCTCGTCTATGGCAAGGCCTGCCATCTGCCGGTGGAAATTGAGCATAAAGCTTATTGGGCGATCAAGGCTGCTAGCTATGAATTGGACTCTGCTGTGAAGCAGCGCACGCTACAAATGGAGGAGCTAGATGAGCTACGCAATGAGGCGTATGAGAATGCGAGAATTTACAAGGACAAAGTGAAGCGACTCCACGATCGCCGCATTTGCCACAAGAAGCTTTGCCCTGGAATGAAGGTGCTCTTGTTCAATTCTCGACTTAAGTTATTTCCGGGAAAGCTGAAATCCAGGTGGAGCGGTCCATTTTTACTCAAAGAGGTGTTCGAGCATCGTGCGGTAGAGCTGTTGAACGAGCACACAAAGGAGAGTTTCCGAGTGAATGGCCATCGAGTGAAGCCGTACTACGAGCACCAGAGCTCGCCTATGGAGGTGGAGTCTCAAGCTCTGCACAACCCTAGCTGAAGTTCAGCTCTGAAGTCGGGCTGGAGACTTTAACTCTAGCGCTTGGTGGGAGGCAACCCACCTTTGGTTTGTTTTTAATTTTTATTTTTCTTTTGCTTTCTTTGTTTTCGTTGTTTGTTTTGAGTCTTTCCTCAGTTTTGGTTGCCATGTTCTCAACATTGATGTTGGCGTTCATGTTGTGACTCCAGCGCTGCCAGCGCCTTAGCTCCAGCTCGCCCATTCGGTTGATTTATGCTGACCAATTCCATCGGCATTGATTTTTGCCACCCGCATAAATCAACCGAATTGGTCAGCGCTGCAAGAACTTCTCCGCCACCCGCCACCCGCCACCCGCCACCCGCACCCGTCAGCGCCTATAATGGCACAGTGACCAAGCTAAGGTCAAGAATTGCCAATAATGGCTATTGGCTAAGGGGTCAGCGTTGGCAAATAAAGGCAAGGCCGATTGAGTGAAGCAGTCAGCGTCGCAAATTTTGGGGGAAAGAGTATCTTCAAAAAAAAAAAATTTGGGTGGCAAAATAAGTGAGCGTTGAAAATGAACGATGGATAAGGTTGCCAACGCCGACAAAGGGAAGAAGGGAGCCAACGCTAACAAAAGAAAAAAAAAAGGAATAGCTGAAGGAGTCCGTTGCCCAAAAGATTGAGAATACACCAAGTCTAAGAGAAGGCGTTGATTTAAAATGTGTGGGCCAAAGCTGATTAAGGTGTTAAAAAAATTGCTAAAAGAGAGGGGAAGGAGTCAGCGCTGGATTAGAAACTAAGAAAGGGCCAACGCTGCAAGTCAGCTTTGGCTAGGAAATTACGTCAACGATTGAAGTTAAAAGAGTCAGCGCTGGCCAAACGTCGAATGGAGCGGGCTAGCAAAAGAAGGAAAAGTCACCAAAAAATGCCACCCGCCAGCCCGCCCAGCCACGCCCCCGTCAGCGCTGCCACCCGCCAGCGCTGCCAGCATCTCCAACCCGCCACCCGCAACCGTCAACGCCGCACGCCCCGGTCACACGCCAACCCGCCCAGCCACGCTTCGGTCAGCGCTGCCAACCGCCAGCGCTGCAAGCCCGCCCAGCCACGCCCCCGTCAGCGCTGCCACCTTCCAGCGCTGCCACCCCGCCCAGCCCGCAGCGCCCAGCCCACCCGCCAACCGCACCCGTCAGCGGTGCCTCATGCCCAGCGCTGCCCAGCGCCTTGCTCTCGCGCACCACGCCAGCGCTGCCACATGCCAGCGCTGACCAGCTAGCCCGCTGCGCTCTGCCAAATGCCAGCGCCTTCGCTCTCCAAATTCAACACGGCAGAACGTCAGCGCTGCTACATGCAAGCGCTGCCAGCACCTTCACTCTCCATATACAGCGCGGCATAACGCCAGCGCTGCCAAATGCAAGTGCCTTCGCTCCCAAAGATTCGGCCCTGCTGCCACCCCGCCCTGCTGCGCCCAACACCCGTCAGCGCTGAACTGCCCTAGCGTGGGGGAACTCGTTAGGCGACTTGATTTCGAATTTGGCGATGGCGTTGAAAGGCGGGGCCGACGACGCGCAGGTGGCGATATCTAGCTGCTACGTGGAGCCGCTCTTCAACACGCTGGTAGGGCTGGGATTCTCTCTCGTGTTGGCGTTATTTAAGGTTTATCCGGCGGGATATGCTATTCCCAAAGATTCGGATGTATATGAAACCGTGGAATTCTTGATGGGAGTCAATTAGTTTGGGGATTGGTTTGTTAGCAATTTACTTCTGTTTTCTGTTTTTACTCACTCTGTCGTGCAGAGTCAGTGCTGCCTTTCTAGTCTGCAGCTATCAATGCTGCTACTCTCCACACTTGCAACAGAAAGCAAAACCCTTTCTTAACCGCCTCTCTGCTTCAGTTTTTCAATGCCGATAATCAGGGACGTTTTCTAAACTATTCGTATTTCTTTTCTTCCCTGAGGACATGGCATGCTTTAAGTGTGGGGGTGTTTTCTCATGCGAATTTTTATGAATTTGTGGAAGAGAAGATGGTTTTCAATGTGCATTTCGGGTATGTGAATGAATGGTGGTTATTCTTGTTTTATTTTTAATATGCGTCTCTTGATTATGCAAAGAATTATGAGTTTTGTTGCAACATGATTGTAAGTTAGTAAAACGTGATTTGTCCGGTAGATACTAGAAGTAGTATTGTCAGTGTGATTACCTACGATTGTATCTTATTTGTGAAATGTGAAAAATGTTGGACGAATTGCCAACTTTGAAAATTCCAGCTCTGAAACATCTGGCCTGTTCTGAAAACGTGACAGCTCTGAGTCTCTGCTCCTCTAGACTAACTATGAGCATGGGAAACCACGTGAAAAGACTTTGGATTATATCCAAATGGTTTTATTTCATGAATTATGGCTCAACTGTTGAAAATCTTAAACACAAAAAGTGTGAAAAATGGTGATATTGATTATAAAGGTGATCACATTAGGGAATTCACTTCTAGCGGAGAATCGGGTCTGATCGAATTACTTGCATTACTCTTTTGTTGCGTCTTAAACTTTGAGTTACTTGCATGATCGAGAGATGTGTGTTGTTAATAAAATTTTGAATTGACTTTGTGAATGTTTGGATGGAAATTTGCATTGTTGAAATCAATCTCTTCATAGGATTCATATGGATTTTGCTTGAGGACAAGCAAAAGGCTAAGTGTGGGGGGTTGATTTATGCTTAATTGTTCTAAATTTAGGGATTTGCATGTGCATATTTTAAATTAAATCTTGTGGAAATTGGTGCGTTTTATGGTTTCTTTGATGCTTTGCAGGAGATTTAGGTTTATAGATGGAAGAATGCAATTTTGGAGATTTTTGGGCTAAAAATGGTGTTTTTAGCAGACATCGACATAGCAGAGCTAAGTGCCAGAGTCAACTGCCAGCGCTGGCCACTTTTCAGCTTCGCTCATTCTTGCCAGCGCTGACTATTTTCAGCTCCGCTCATTCTTGCGTCCGCTCATTCTTGCCAGCGCTGACCACTTTTCAGCTCCGCTCATTCTTGCCAGCGCTGACTACTTTCCAGCTCCGCCTATTTCGCCAACGCTGACTACCTTTCCCGAGCATAATCATCGGAGTTCACTTTCCAGAGCTATGTTTATTCTTTCCAGCTCCGCATATTCTTGCCTGCACCGATTACTTTCCAGCTATGTTTATTCTTGCCAGCACAGATTACTTTCCAGCTATGCTTATTCTCGCCAGTGCTAGGTCTATAAATAGGGTTTCATTTCTATTGTAAAGATATCTTTTGCTCTAGTTTTAGACGCCATCTTTGAGATCTCTTAGCATCCGAAATTTAGGATTTATTGCTTTCATAGTTCTTTTTCATAGTATTGAAAATTCATTGTTTTTAGTTAGTTTTCGATTTAGTTAAGTTTTTAGTTATTTCTTGGATTGTGATTGCGTGACACAATTACACGTTCAAGACATTTACGGTATTTCGTATTTCAATTCAATTTATTTTCGTTTAATCATGTTTATGTTTTTAGTTCATGTTTATGCTTTCTTTTTAATTATGCAATTTAAATTATGCACTTTAGTTTAACGCCTAGATTAGTTTTATTTTTAATTTACAAGTATTTAATTTCTTAAGTTAGGTTTTATTTAAGTTGTTTTAATTTTGCCTAGGGTTAATAATTTAATTCGCCTAGTAATTTTACAATTCGGTTTTAATTCAGTTTTTAAGTTTCAGTTCTAGATTAATAATCAAACTCTTTACTGCTTTCTTTTATTGCTTTTTCCTACAATACTACTAGAAACCCTTTAAGACTTTCCTTGAGAGATGACACTGGGTCAACTTACCATCACTAGAATGTCCTTGTTCTATTGCAAGTCAAACTAGAGGTGTTCTAGGTTGAGTCAATAGGCATAGATGGCGAAAGACAGTTAGCTCTGAAAATTTCTACTTCTTCCTCCTGGTCAGCAATCTCCACAAGAGAACAGATATGCATTGAAGAGTTAGAAATAATAGGTTTTTTTATTAAAAACGGAGAATGTTACCGATCTACCAGACCCGACCATGCTCAAAGTTCCAGAACCCACATCAATGCACGTCTGGGTAGTAGCCATAAAAGGCCGACCAAGTAGAACAAGTTGCCCATTCTTTCCTATAATGCCATGCCCTGCCTCGAGCACCACGAAATCGGCTAGCACCGTGATTCCTCTCACCATGACTTCAACATCTTTTAAAATACCACGAGTGCTACAATATGCCCCATCAGCTAGTTGAAGTCTTATTTTCGTGCTTTTAAGCTCCTCTTCCTTCCTACCCAATTTCTAAAAAATAGCATACGGCATCAAATTGACTGCCGCCCCCAAGTCTAACATGCCCGTGAATTCTCCAGCTCGACCCAAACCAATACCAATAATGAAACTCCCTGGATCTTCTTTCTTTGGCAATGGTTGGGTTGGATCAACAATTGATGGTGGCAGAGGCGGGCTGGGCTTCGGTGGTTGATATGGCGTACTTGATTTGTGAAGTTTCTGCTCTGGCCTTATCAACTCTGGCGCTCTCCACTGCTCTGTCATCCTTCTCATCTGCTCTGGCTGCCAAGCCAGAGCTAGCTCTCTCCTCTGCTCTGGCTGCCAAGCCAGAGCTGGCAGCCAAGCCAGAGCTGGCAGCCTAGTCTGCTCTGGCATCCTCGCCAGAGCTAGCGCTTGATGAGTTTGGCTCTGCTGCTGCTGTAGCTGGTCCAGCGCGCCCGACAGTTGCCCTACGGTGGTCTCAAGGCGTTTAATAGTGGCAGCCTGACACTCCATGCTCTGCTTGCTAACCTCCATAAACGCTTGCAACGTATCCTCCAGAGATTGTTTTTGCTTTGGAATTTGCTGTGCACTCTGGAATTGATTGCGCTGAAAATTCCCTTGGTGCTGACCTCTCCATCCACCATTGCTTTGATTATAATTTATGCTCTGCGCAGGGACAGGTGCAGCTTCTGTATGGCTCATCTTGAGCTGCTGTACTTCGTGCATGATTGACGCTAATTACTTTTGCAGCTCATACTGGTTCGTCACAGCGCTAGCCTCAACTTTCTTTCCACAGATTGATTTCTGCTGGGAGCTCTCAGCTAAGGTCTTGCATATCTCCTTCAGTTCTGCTGCAGTCTTCCGAGCTATGTGACCTCCTGCAGTGCTGTCCACCATAAATTGGACAGTTTGCACTAACCCGTCGTAGAAAAATTGCATCACCATCACGTTGGGAAATTGTAACACCCCGTATTTAGTTACCTTACAATAGTATCGATAGAGTCGAGAGGGAGTTATTGATGGATGGTATGATGAGTGAAATAGAGATGTTAATTGTTTTCGAGTCAAGACGAAGTGCGAGAGATAGAGTCGAGGTAGTGATCGAGAATCACTATATAGAAGATTAAGCTAGAGTGACCATTAGATTAATGGCGAGTGATGATCTGTTTTAATGAGATAACTTAGAGAGTTATTTGTTTGATGTTATATGATTTATATGATATGTGCGCATTTATATTATTTGAGTCAGTATAATTTTCGAAAATTAGCACAAATGTTTGATTACCGTCGCACACTTCTATATTCACCACCATTATTTTTATCCTTTTTCCCACATGTGGAAATAGCCGATTTGATTTGCTGCTAAGGGGAGACAAATTACTATTCAAGCATTAAATGCTACTTATCCTGTGGAATGAGATTCTTGATAAAACCGAAGCGTCTCTCTCTCTCCGTCATTTCTCATCTTTTCGGCCCTTCGACTTCTTCACTCTCTCACGAATTTCTCTCTCTCCTCCATTGGAGACCAAGCTCAAAGCTTCACCAGTCACCACTGAGACCAAATACTCCGCTAAATCTAGCCTTAAACACTCTCCACGCTTCAAGAAGATTTGCTGAGTTATAGCCTGAAGAAACCAATAAAGATGCCCTTTTCTTGAAACTTTTGGAGTAAGTGTTCTGACTTTTCGAGTCTAGACTTGTTTGTGAGAAGTATGTGGTGATTTGTGTGAGCAATAAGATGTTTTAAGCATGAGAAACTTCCCCTTCTCCCTTTTTCTCCACTTTCGAAAAACTTGGGTTGTGCCCTGTAAAAATCCTTCTTTTCTTAAACAGAGGTGAAAAATGTTACGTGTTGTTCTGTGTATTATGTGATGTTTTGAAATGATTAAAAAGGTGTTTTACACAATTTAGTATTGAGCACGAGTTTTCACAAAAACCGAGCCTGGAGATAAGAGTTTTTACAAATGAGTTTGATATGTGATTTTGGGAAAAATCTGTATAGTGATGTCTTGCATGATGTTTTGATGTTGAGTAAGAACTGGTGATAAGAGTAACTTGTTTTGATGATTTTAGAGTTTCAGAGTTTTTGAGTAAGTTATGTTGATGCATGCTAAGTGTTGATGTTTTTGTGTGTTTGATGATGTTTGAGGATGACAAAGTTGTCGAGTTTCCGAGTTGCTCTTGATTTCCATGTTCTGCCTTGAGCCTTGTTCTCGGAATCGAGAAGTCGTTTCCCCGCTGGCATGCCAGAGAAGTCATTTCTTCGCTGGCATGCCAGAGAAGTCTTTTCCTCGTTGGCATGCCAGAGAAGTCGTTTCCCCGCTGGCATGCCCGAGAAATCGTTTCCCCGGGTGTACCAGAGAATTCTTTTTTTTTCCTCGCTGCTTTGCCAGCGAGTTCATTTCTCTGCCTTGACCAGAGAGTTCGCCATTCCTCTGGCATAGCAGAGAGTTCGTGATTCCTCTGACGATCGATCCCTCTGGAGTTTGATTCCACTGAAGTTCGATTCCTCTGGAGTTTGTTTTCTCTGGAGTTTGTTTTCTCTGACGATCGAGTCCTTTGACGATCGAGTCCTCTGATGATCGAGTCCTCTGACGTTTGATTTCTCTGACATTTGATTCCTCTGGCGACATTCCTCTGGCATTTCTCCGCTGCTCTGCCAGAGAGTTCATGATTTCGCTGCCCGGGCAAGTTGATTCCTCTGCCCTGGCAAGCATTTCTCCGCTGTTTCGCCGAGCTACCCCGCTCTACTCGACTGAGTTTTTCCACTCTGACCACCGAGCATTCCTCTGCTCTGGTCTCCGAGTCAACTTATGTATCCTTACTTGTGATATGTTTTTGTTTGAGTTGTATGCTTAAGTGTTTATGCATGCCTATGTGCTTGATTGCTTTTAATCTAGCCTTCTGAGCGTTAAGTTGAGGATAAGATTAGAATTGGTTTATCATAGAGTCGAGTGATTAGACGGAGATAAGCTGGAGAATAGATATGAGGAGTGTTTTATAGGATTAAGGTTAAACTTTTTGTGAGGAAGTTTCTAACATATTCCTCGCAACTACAGAGACCAGTCGAGGACGCAAGTAAAGATCTCTCGGAGATACCACCTGCAACACGCCAAGTTACTACAGGTGGGCAGTATGTTGAGATTATGTTGAGAATGAAACTAACGAGTTTTTCTGAAATGATTTATTGATGTTTATGAGCTTATCAAATGATGAATTAAAATGATGTTTATGAATTGTTTGACTTGCCAATATTTCTAATGATGAACTTGTGTGTTACCCTCTACTGATGAGACGAATTCGGATCCTGCCACAAGCGGGGTTGTGTACACAGAGGTGACTGAGAGCCGTCTTCGGGTCGGCCGGTCACGGTGCTTGAGAAGGAGGCCTACTTCTCAGTACCTTGATGATGATAATTTGTAGATGCGGTACATACATGTTGATTATTTGTCTGCAGACACTTTTATATGAAGTTTGATTGTGAAAACTGCATACACAGCCTCTTTGACGTTAACTTAATTTCTGTGTATTGCTGATGATTATGGCAAGCATCAAACATATAGCTCTAAGAGCACTTTTCTTGTCTTTCGGCGCCTGCCCACTGAGTATTATGTACTCACGCCCTGCATATATTTCTAAATGTGCAGGTTAAGCATGGACGGAGGATGGCATGGTGTTGGCGGGGAAATCGTTGTTTCGAGTGATCACCTTTTGATGCTTTTCCGCCTCTATGGCAGCATGATGTTTTTGAAGCTGTTCTTGGCTTATTTAAGAAATAGACTCTCGGCTATATGTCTCCATACATATAGTTCGATCACCTTTTGTTGTGTAACTCTGTATATACTAGAATCCCTGTACATATTTGAATTACGACCTTTTGATTGTGTAACTCAAACTTCGATGTTTGACTTTTATAGAAATGCCGATGTTTATAACCTAAAAGAATGTTGAAGTTGTTATGAGTTGTTTATGCTTCCGCACAAACGAGTTTAGTTTTACAGCCTTCGATCCTTCTTTCATTTAGTCGTATCGATACCCGGTCTACGCTATCACTGGCTAGGCGGCGGGCTGCGACAGAGTGGTATCAGAGCGGGTTGTCTGCTCTGAGTAAGTTTCTTGACTAAGCCGAACTTTGTTAGTACCTATCCCTAAAAAGAGTCATAGTCTAAAATTTGAATCTTAGACTAGTGGATAGTTTTCTTGGAAACAACACCCCAACACCCCATCTCCGCCTGCTTACCGAGGTAAGAGTTATTGATGTTTTTGATGTTTTGATGTCTTGATGTTCATGATGTTTTGATGTTTTGATGATCTTGATGTTTTTGATGTTCTTTACTGCTTCTATGATGAGTTTTAAGCCTGTTTTCACTAATGATTTAACGAATTGGCTTAATGATGGAACTGCTTGAGGAGATGGAGTATGACATGAGGCAACATTTGTCCCTTATATGGGGAGATTTTGAGGCTAGTATAGCCGTGGCACCACCGTACCAAAGGAGAACGAGTATGTTGTTGATTGAGGAATATCAGGCAAGTGCTACGTTCACTTTTGATGAACACGATGTTAATATTACAGGATGCAGAGTCGAGAGGATACAGCGACGCAAAGACAATATCGAGAGGCGATGCGCAATTGGTTCAGGACTACTGGGCCTCAAGAGGGTGATACGCTCGGAGAATTCCTTGCGCGTTACCATAGTCGCTGGATGGAGGCTACATCTTGCGGCATCGGCGAGGCCGAGGCCATTACGCACCTGTTTCCGCAGCTCCCTTCGGAGTGGCAAGAATGGGTAGCTTCCCTAGTACCTCACTACATCTTCCGAAATGATTTCGGGCGCTACTTGGGCGCCGACTTCCGTGGATTCATTGCGATGATTAGCTATCGCTATTTTGCTTTCGGCGATCCACCTTCACCGCCTTATGGGAACCTGAATGGACCAGCGCCAGGAGGAGCAGAAGAGGCACCTCCACTGCCAACAGAGCCTTATCCAACTATTCCTCCACCTCCAGCTGATCCTATTCCCGATACGTCTGAGCCTGTTGTCTCAGCGCCGATTGCTTTTGAAACTTATTCCCCTGTGAGGGATCATGATCCATTCTCATCTTTAACACTCATGCCATTTCCCAGTGCAAATTTCCCATCATGGGATTTTTCTTCGGTGACGGCACCTTTGCCGCCCTCTGAAACGACACCGACTGTTGTGGTTGCCGAGCAGCCAATTGTTTCTACGGAGCCAATTGAGATTGTCCCCTTTAACCCATATCCAAGGGTTTCTCCTTTGCCTGAGCCGGGTACCTTGGCTTTTCAGACGATGATGCACGCGATTCTGTTTTCGCCATCGCGAGATGCCCAGGAGGGAGGATCACGCCCTGCCCGACTTGATAGTGATGAAGAGGAATCCGAGGAGGAAACTCCTGCGATGACGGTTGGCTACGGTCGGACTCGGCCACTGCAGCGGAAGACTGCCGCTAATGGCGAAGAGACGTGGGTGCTTGTTCCCGAGATACCTGTGTACGGGCCAATGATGGATACTGACGTGGAAGATGAGACGGACGATGATAGCATTTTTCGCTTAATTGATGAATATGAGGATGGAGAGGCTGAGCTGAGAGAAGACAGACAAGGTGATGAAGTAGAGAGTGGAGCGCCCGGAGCTGATGGTGGGCGATGATTGTGCTGATTAGCGTAGATGTTAGTATGACTTTTGCAGTGCTTGACTGATGTACATAGATCCCAACTTTTGTGAAAAGACCTCAAAGAGGCAATTTTTTTTATGTATATATGCTTACTTGATGATTGATGTTGCCTGATTTGTTGATTGTTGATGTTGCTTGACTTGATGAGTGACAATAGAATTGAGTAGCCAATAAATGAGAATTTTTTTTAGATAATGAGAAATACAATAGAGTAGAGGTAAAGAGAATTTACGTTAGAAGAAATTAGATGAGATAAGAAGCGCCGAGATATCTCCGCCAGAGCGGAAACGAGATCGCTGGCGAAGTGATTCCTCTGGAGAAGTGATTCCTCTGGAGAAGTGATTCCTCTGGAAAAATGGTTCCTCTGGCGAGACCGTTCCACTGGCTTTTTGTTTTCGCCGCACTGACTAGCGATCCCGCTGACTAGCGATCCCGCTGTTGAGCGATCCCGCGGATGAGTGAATCCTCCGAGGAGGGATTCCTCTGCCCCGATTTGTTGATTTCTCTGACGGACCATGCCCCTCTGAAAATTGTTTTTTTTTTTATCGTTTCTCTGCTCTGTGCGATAACATAGAGAGTTAGTTCCGAGGTTGATGCGAATTTTTCTTTTCCTTATAGTATGCCTCCGAGAAGACAAAATCGAAATCAAGTAGAAGAGGAGGAAGAACAGAGAGACCCTACGCCACCACCTCCACCTCCTCCACAGCAAGAGAGAAGAGTAGAAGAGCTCTTCCTCCGACAGAACCCACCTACTTTCAGTGGAGCCGGAGACCCCGCTGAAACAGAGGAATGGATCAGAAGTATGGAAAGGATCTTTAGGTTCCTTAGATGCAATGATGCTGAGCGCCTTATGTGCATGACTTACCAGCTGAAGGGGTCCGCAGATTTTTGGTGGGAGGCCAAACAGAAGACTTTGACCCCAGAGCAAATAGATGAGCTTACGTGGGAACAATTCAAAACAGCTCTCTGCGAGAAATATATACCGCGTAGCTATCGCAGAAGGAAAGAAATGGAGTTTGCGAGTCTGAAGCAAGGAAATAAAACGGTAGCTGAGTATGACCGTTGTTTCTGTGACTTGGCTCGATATGCACCATATCGAGTGGATACGGATGAAAAGATGTCAGAGTTGTTCTGTGCCGGTTTAAAGCAAGAATTTCGAGTTGTCTTAGCAAGTCAGAGCGCACTCACGTATGCCGAAGCACTGAACAGAGCACTAGACATGGAGCTGGCAATGCAGCCAGAGAAGACGAGTCAACCCTCTGTCCCCCTTTCAAGCCCGAATATTCAATCGGGGAGTCAAACCTTTCATGGACAAGGGCAGAAAGGAAAAAGGAAGTGGGACGAGAGAAACCAGGGTCCCGAGAAGCCGTGGCAAGGTCAGAATGCGCCACCTTTTTCTCAAGGAAAGGATAAACGATCTTATGCAGCCCCGGCGGCAGCATCACAAGGACCAAGAGGAATACCTCCCTGCCCAAAATGCAATAAGTTACATTTGGGGGAGTGCAGAATGGGAACAAATAACTGTTTCACCTGTGGAAGAGCCGGGCATTACTCCAACCAATGCCCGAACCGACAGCAAAGTGGAACCGGTGGAAGACCGAGACCGTTCCAGCCGCAGCTCAAGGCCATGGAAGGAGTCCTACCGCTACCACAACCAGTACGCCAGCAGCCAATGCACCGACAACAGCAGCCGGGAAGACAACCAACTGGGCCGCAGGCGAATCAACAGCAACATCATCAAAGAATGTTCGCGATCAATCAGAAAGCTCAAGACCAGAATCGGGGAAATTTGACAGGTATAGGTGAGATGAAAGGCGTATCCATAGTAGTTTTGTTCGACACTGGAGCGTCGCATTCTTTTATCTCTCACACGTGTGTAGATACTTTAGAATTAAAGGTAGAATCTGCTCCACAATGCCTGAAAGTGTTTACACCCATAGGCAGAACTACTACGGTATCACACGTTTGTCCTAACGTAGAATTCGAGTTAGGAACGTTGAAGCTCGAGGCTAAGAATCTGAGGGTGATGCCTATTTGGCACTTAGATATAATTTTGGGAATGGACTGGTTGGAAGAGAACCATGCAAAGATACAATGCAAGGAGAGACAAATATCATTCCAGCCACCTGGCCAAGAGCCTACTGCCTTCATTGGCATTGAAGGAAAATGGAAGAAGACGCCGATTATCTCGGCTTTGCGAGCCAAGAAGCTTTTGCGAAGGAAGGACACGACTGCATATGTTGTGTATTTGAACCAGAAGGAAGAATCCCAAGCGGATATTGATGACGTACCAATAGTGCAAGAGTACAAAGATGTTTTCCCTGAAACTTTGCCAGGTTTACCACCTGATCGACAGCTCGAGTTTACGATAGATCTCGAACCTGGAGTCGCACCGATGTCGAAAGCACCATACAGGATGGCCCCTGCAGAGTTGCAAGAATTGAAGCTGCAACTCCAAGAGCTCCTAGACATGGGTTTCATTCGACCTAGTGTTTCCCCGTGGGGAGCGCCGGTCCTTTTTGTCAAGAAGAAAGATGGCAGCCTGAGGTTGTGTATCGACTACCGAGAGCTAAACAAAGTAACGTTGAAGAATAAATATCCGTTGCCCCGGATCGACGATTTATTCGACCAACTTCAAGGAGCATGCACGTTTTCAAAAATCGATTTGAGAACGGGATATCATCAATTGAAGGTACGAGCAGATGACATTCCGAAGACGGCTTTTCGCACGAGATATGGACATTATGAGTTCACAGTTATGCCTTTCGGACTAACGAATGCCCCTGCAGTATTTATGGATCTTATGAACAGAGTCTTCCACGAATACTTGGATAAGTTCGTGTTAGTGTTCATAGACGATATCTTGATTTACTCAAGGAGTAAACAAGAGCATGAGGAGCATCTGAGGATTGTCTTGGAGAGACTGCGAGCTGAAAAGCTTTATGCTAAGTTCAGCAAATGCGAGTTTTGGCTCGGAGAAGTAAATTTTCTCGGCCATATCGTTTCGGCGAGAGGGATTGAGGTAGATCCGGCGAAAGTACAAGCAGTACAAGAGTGGAGATCGCCGACTACGCCACATGAGATCCGAAGTTTCCTAGGATTGGCAGGTTATTATCGACGATTTATTGAGGGCTTTTCAAAAATTGCCAAGCCATTGACGCATTTGCTAAAGAAAGAAGTTAAGTTCGAGTGGACGGATGATTGTGAACGAAGTTTTCAGGAGCTGAAAAAGAGACTCACCACTGCCCCGGTGTTATCCGTACCCAAGGCAGATAAGGAGTATGCTGTTTACACGGACGCGTCGAAGAATGGTCTAGGATGCGTGCTTATGCAAGAAGGAAAAGTAATAGCATATGCTTCACGACAACTAAGACCACATGAGATGAATTACCCGACGCACGATCTAGAGCTCGCGGCAGTAGTACACGCCTTGAAGATTTGGAGACACCACCTCTATGGAGTTAGGTGTGAGATCTACACAGATCACAAGAGTCTCAAATATTTCTTTGAGCAAAAGGATCTGAATATGCGACAAAGAAGATGGCTAGAGTTGGTAAAGGATTACGATTGTGGAATCAATTACCACCCGGGAAAAGCCAATATCGTCGCCGACGTGTTGAGCAGGAAGAATCAAGGGGAGTTAGGATTTCTCCTTACTCGAGAGAAGAGTTTGATCAGAGAGTTCGAGAAGATGAAATTGGAAGTAGTAATACCACCCCAGACGACAGAGAGTATGATTGCTACGCTAAGGATTACCCCCGACCTACGATCAAGGATAGTCACGGCGCAGAGGGAAGATGAAAAGTTTGAGAAGCTACGATCAAAGATCCGAGTTGAGAAGATGGATGGATATCATGAAGCAGCCGACAACGCCATCATGTTCGAAGGACGATTGTGTGTGCCTAATGTGGAAGAGTTAAAGAATGAAATCATGAGCGAAGCTCATGACACCCCCTACGTTGCACACCCAGGAAGTACGAAAATGTACCAAGACTTGAAAACAAAGTTTTGGTGGGAGGGCATGAAGCGAGAGATAGCGTCCTTTGTTGAGAAATGTTTAACATGTCAACAGGTGAAGGCACTTCACCAACGACCCTATGGCAAGTTGCATCCACTAGAGATTCCCGAGTGGAAATGGGACCATATTGCGATGGATTTTGTGACTGGATTGCCGAAGTCGAAAAGAGGGAACACCACCATTTGGGTGATCATTGACAGATTGACGAAGAGTGCACATTTCATCCCAATCCCGATTACTTTGTGATCCGACAAACTAGCATAGGTCTATATCCGCGAGATAGTGCGATTGCATGGAATACCGATGACGATCACATCGGATAGAGATTCGAAGTTCACATCGAGATTTTGGATGAGCATGCAGAAGGAATTGGGTACTAAATTGAATTTTAGTACGGCGTTTCATCCGCAAACGGATGGACAATCAGAGAGAACCATACAAATCTTAGAGGATATGCTTCGAACTGTTGTGTTGGACCAAGGAATCCAATGGGAGCAAGTTTTGCCCCTAATTGAGTTTGCCTACAACAACAGCTTCCAATCAACTATCAACATGGCTCCATACGAAGCCCTTTATGGAAGAAAGTGTAGATCCCCACTGTATTGGGACGAAGTTGGAGAAAGGAAGATACTTGGTCCCGAGGCCATAGATGAGATGATCACCGTTGTCCGACAAATTCGGCAGAGAATTAAAGAAGCACAAGACCGACAGAAGTCTTATGCGGACATCAGGAGAACAGAGATTTATTTCGATGTGGGTGACAAGGTTTTTCTCAAAGTTTCCCCATCTCGAGGAGTGCACCGTTTTGGAGTCAAGGGGAAACTGAAACCGAGGTATATTGGACCATATGATATACTAGAGAAAGTAGGCCCTGTAGCCTATAGACTTGCGTTACCGCCGAGTATCGCGAATGTCCACGATGTTTTCCATGTTTCGCAATTGAGGAAGTATGTGTTTGATCCCAGACATGTCATTCACCAAGAAGAAGTATCTCTTGAACCAGACTTGAGCTATGAAGAGAGACCCGAAGCCATTCTGGACAAGAAGATTCAACAACTACGAAGCAAAGAAATTTCCTTGGTGAAAGTACAATGGAGACATCACGACAGAGAAGAAGCAACATGGGAACTTGAGGAAAAGATGAAGGAGAAATACCCCGAGCTTTTTCCCGAAGGTGAGTACTACAAATTTCGGGACGAAATTTTCTTAAGGGGGGTAGGATGTAACACCCCGTATTTAGTTACCTTACAATAGTATCGATAGAGTCGAGAGGGAGTTATTGATGGATGGTATGATGAGTGAAATAGAGATGTTAATTGTTTTCGAGTCAAGACGAAGTGCGAGAGATAGAGTCGAGGTAGTGATCGAGAATCACTATATAGAAGATTAAGCTAGAGTGACCATTAGATTAATGGCGAGTGATGATCTGTTTTAATGAGATAACTTAGAGAGTTATTTGTTTGATGTTATATGATTTATATGATATGTGCGCATTTATATTATTTGAGTCAGTATAATTTTCGAAAATTAGCACAAATGTTTGATTACCGTCGCACACTTCTATATTCACCACCATTATTTTTATCCTTTTTCCCACATGTGGAAATAGCCGATTTGATTTGCTGCTAAGGGGAGACAAATTACTATTCAAGCATTAAATGCTACTTATCCTGTGGAATGAGATTCTTGATAAAACCGAAGCGTCTCTCTCTCTCCGTCATTTCTCATCTTTTCGGCCCTTCGACTTCTTCACTCTCTCACGAATTTCTCTCTCTCCTCCATTGGAGACCAAGCTCAAAGCTTCACCAGTCACCACTGAGACCAAATACTCCGCTAAATCTAGCCTTAAACACTCTCCACGCTTCAAGAAGATTTGCTGAGTTATAGCCTGAAGAAACCAATAAAGATGCCCTTTTCTTGAAACTTTTGGAGTAAGTGTTCTGACTTTTCGAGTCTAGACTTGTTTGTGAGAAGTATGTGGTGATTTGTGTGAGCAATAAGATGTTTTAAGCATGAGAAACTTCCCCTTCTCCCTTTTCCTCCACTTTCGAAAAACTTGGGTTGTGCCCTGTAAAAATCCTTCTTTTCTTAAACAGAGGTGAAAAATGTTACGTGTTGTTCTGTGTATTATGTGATGTTTTGAAATGATTAAAAAGGTGTTTTACACAATTTAGTCTTGAGCACGAGTTTTCACAAAAACCGAGCCTGGAGATAAGAGTTGTTACAAATGAGTTTGATATGTGATTTTGGGAAAAATCTGTATAGTGATGTCTTGCATGATGTTTTGATGTTGAGTAAGAACTGGTGATAAGAGTAACTTGTTTTGATGATTTTAGAGTTTCAGAGTTTTTGAGTAAGTTATGTTGATGCATGCTAAGTGTTGATGTTTTTGTGTGTTTGATGATGTTTGAGGATGACAAAGTTGTCGAGTTTCCGAGTTGCTCTTGATTTCCATGTTCTGCCTTGAGCCTTGTTCTCGGAATCGAGAAGTCGTTTCCCCGCTGGCATGCCAGAGAAGTCATTTCCTCGCTGGCATGCCAGAGAAGTCTTTTCCTCGCTGGCATGCCAGAGAAGTCGTTTCCCCGCTGGCATGCCAGAGAAATCGTTTCCCCGGGTGTACCAGAGAATTCTTTTTTTTTCCTCGCTGCTTTGCCAGCGAGTTCATTTCTCTGCCTTGACCAGAGAGTTCGCCATTCCTCTGGCATAGCAGAGAGTTCGTGATTCCTCTGACGATCGATCCCTCTGGAGTTTGATTCCTCTGAAGTTTGATTCCTCTGGAGTTTGTTTTCTCTGGAGTTTGTTTTCTCTGACGATCGAGTCCTCTGACGATCGAGTCCTCTGATGATCGAGTCCTCTGACGTTTGATTTCTCTGACATTTGATTCCTCTGGCATTTCTCCGCTGCTCTGCCAGAGAGTTCATGATTTCGCTGCCCGGGCAAGTTGATTCCTCTGCCCTGGCAAGCATTTCTCCGCTGTTTCGCCGAGCTACCCCGCTCTACTCGACTGAGTTTTTCCATTCTGACCACCGAGCATTCCTCTGCTCCGGTCTCCGAGTCAACTTATGTATCCTTACTTGTGATATGTTTTTGTTTGAGTTGTATGCTTAAGTGTTTATGCATGCCTATGTGCTTGATTGCTTTTAATCTAGCCTTCTGAGCGTTAAGTTGAGGATAAGATTAGAATTGGTTTATCATAGAGTCGAGTGATTAGACGGAGATAAGCTGGAGAATAGATATGAGGAGTGTTTTATAGGATTAAGGTTAAACTTTTTGTGAGGAAGTTTCTAACATATTCCTCGCAACTACAGAGACCAGTCCAGGACGCAAGTAAAGATCTCTCGGAGATACCACCTGCAACACGCCAAGTTACTACAGGTGGGCAGTATGTTGAGATTATGTTGAGAATGAAACTAACGAGTTTTTCTGAAATGATTTATTGATGTTTATGAGCTTATCAAATGATGAATTAAAATGATGTTTATGAATTGTTTGACTTGCCAATATTTCTAATGATGAACTTGTGTGTTACCCTCTACTGATGAGACGAATTCGGATCCTGCCACAAGCGGGGTTGTGTACACAGAGGTGACTGAGAGCCGTCTTCGGGTCGGCCGGTCACGGTGCTTTAGAAGGAGGCCTACTTCTCAGTACCTTGATGATGATAATTTGTAGATGCGGTACATACATGTTGATTATTTGTCTGCAGACACTTTTATATGAAGTTTGATTGTGAAAACTGCATACACAGCCTCTTTGACGTTAACTTAATTTCTGTGTATTGCTGATGATTATGGCAAACATCAAACATATAGCTCTAAGAGCACTTTTCTTGTCTTTCGGTGCCTGCCCACTGAGTATTATGTACTCACGCCCTGCATATATTTCTAAATGTGCAGGTTAAGCATGAACGGAGGATGGCATGGTGTTGGCGGGGAAATCGTTGTTTCGAGTGATCACCTTTTGATGCTTTTCCGCCTCTATGGCAGCATGATGTTTTTGAAGCTGTTCTTGGCTTATTTAAGAAATAGACTCTCGGCTATATGTCTCCATACATATAGTTCGATCACCTTTTGTTGTGTAACTCTGTATATACTAGAATCCCTGTACATATTTGAATTACGACCTTTTGATTGTGTAACTCAAACTCCGATGTTTGACTTTTATAGAAATGCCGATGTTTATAACCTAAAAGAATGTTGAAGTTGTTATGAGTTGTTTATGCTTCCGCACAAACGAGTTTAGTTTTACAGCCTTCGATCCTTCTTTCATTTAGTCGTATCGATACCCGGTCTACGCTATCACTGGCTAGGCGGCGGACTGCGACAGAAATTGATGTTGCGGGCACTGGCGGAGGAGTTCTTGGAATCTTTCCCAAGCTTCATGAAAGGGCTCGTCCGTTCCTTGGGTGAATTCCATGATTTGCGACCTTAGCTCCTGAGTCTTGTGGCTGGGATAGTATTTTAGCATGAACTTCTCACAAGCTTCTCCCCAAGTGGTGATGGAGTTGGGCGGCAGAGTGAGCATCCACGTCCTTGCTCTATCTTTAAGTGCATAGGGGAAGCACTTGAGCTTGAGTTGGTCCTCCGTGAGAGTAAGCAAAGGAATTATTTGCACTTGTGTGCAAAAATCTCGGATGAATTGCAGGGCATCTTCACTCGGCATCCCATGGAACTGAGGTAAAAGACTTGAATCATTCGGCTTAAGATTGTAATTTCTGACGGCGGTGGGAAGCATAATAGCCGATGTGTTGATATTTTTGATGACGGGCCGGGTGAAATCTCCCATGTACTCCATGTTCTGAGCCATATCTTCTTTGTTTGTGTTCTGCTCTACTCGGTCAGAGGCAGAGCTGACTTTAGAGTGCGCCTCAGAATCAGAGTCAGAGTATAACACGTCTGCTCTGGTATGTGTGCGAGTGTTATCCAGCGGGGAAGTTAGTTTTCTTTTTAGACTTCGGCGTCCCTGCATACACAACACTTAACACACGGATTAAACGCACCGGGTGGGAGGAAAAGAAAAGTAAAAATGAGAAAAACAGAAATTTAAATAAAGCAAGTAAAAGTAACACAATTAAGACGCCTAAAACCTTCCCCGGCAACGGCGCCAAAATTTGACTCAATCTAGAACACCTCTAGTTTGACTTGCAATAGAACAAGGACATCCTAGTGATGGTAAGTTAACCCAATGTCGTCTCTCAAGGAAGATTTTTAAGGGCTTTTAATTATGTCACAACGAAAACAGTAAAGGTTGGATTATTAAACTAAAATATGGAAAGTAAATTAACCTGAATTAAACTTAACTAGGCGAAAAGGAATTATTAACTAATGCTTGTAAATTAAACTTAACTAAAAACTTAATCTTGAAATTATCTAGGCGTGAAACTATTAAACCCTAGGCAAGAATTAAACCAACTTAAAGTAAAGAATTAACTCGGCAAAATGAATTGAAATAACTTTAATTAAAATCTTCTATTCTAATCTAACTAAGCAGAAATTAAATTGCATAATTTAAAGAAAGCATCATTAAATCGCATAAGTAAATTTGCAGAATTTAAAGAAAGCATAAGTAAAAGCAAATAAATAAACTTGATTAAAGAAATACCGTAAATCGTCTCGAGAAGTAATCTGTCACGTAATTACAACTCTAAACGGAAAACTAATCTAAAACATGAATTAAAAGAACTATAAACTAAACTAACTAGAACTATGAAAGCAATAAACCTAAGCTTTAGCTAACTTGGCGGAACTAAAGATTAGGGCAAGGATAATTGTTACAATGAAAAGTATGGCCCTATTTATAGACTTCGAATCCCTATGGATCACCATGAAAGTTGCCATGCAAAGTAGAACTCTAAAGGCAATAGAATCGTGCAAAATAAGGCAACTTCCAGCTGTGACACGCGCTCTGGAAGTAATCTCCACCCTAGCAGAAATCGCGGCTCTCGCCAGCGGAATGGCTTCCGCTCTGGCTCTCGCCAACGGAATGGTGATTTCTCCGCTATCGCCAGAGGAACAGTGATTTCTCTGGCTATCGCCAGAGGAACGGTGATTTCTCTGGCTTCTCGATTCCGCTGTAATGGACTTTTGCGATCCCGCTGCATTGGCTTCTATCCCCGCTGCTCTGACTCTTGACTCCTCTGGTGATGACTTGGCTACACTAGCTTCTTGATTTCGCTGACTCCAGAGAAATGGTGATTTCGCTGACTCCAGAGAAATGGTGATTTCTCTGGCGTTTGATTCCTCTGGCATAGCGATTCCTCTGGCACTTATGTTTCCAGTAGCGAAGTGATTTCTCTGGCGCTTCGATTCCTCTGGCGAAGTGATTTCTCTGGCGCTTCGATTCCTCTGGCGCTGCTTTGGATTGGTTCCGCTGCTCTGGCTCTGGGGCATTTCTCTGGCTTCCCATTTCGCTGCTCTGGCAAGCGGGGTTTTGCTTCTCTTACATGCCAGAGTATGCACAAAAACACGATTTTTAGCCCAAACTCTCCAATTGAAGGAATATTAAACTGAATTAACGTTCCGATTTGCCCGATGATCGTTTCTTGGATTATTATTAATTTATCATACAACGATTAATCCTAACATGCTTCTATGAATTTAACAGCTGCACGTTGGAGTTCAGAAATACCTGAAGAATTCAGAAGAATTCGCAGATTCGAATCTGAACAGACCAGTCAGCTTCAAGCCTTCGTTTGAAGCCTCAAACGTCCTCAAATCGTATTTCGCCCAGAAATACGACTTCTTCGTCTTCGAGAGGGCTTTCCGTGGCCACCTGATTCGTCTGAATCGGAGTTCTGTGGAGGAAGTTATGGCCGTTTTACGGAGACTGCCAGAACTTGGTTTCCTGCGAAAATCTGACTCCAGCTCTGATCTTCTCGACTGTATCCCGCTCAGCTTTCACCGTTGGATGGACAACGATCTATGAAAGTCCCAAGAGAGAAATAAGCCCCACACGTTTTTCTTCCCTGCGCCCCACAGCTCTCAAAACCCAAATATTTTATCAGTGTGTCTTTCCTGAGAGCTGACAGTTGTATTTAATAGAATTAAATACGTAGGAGGCGCCAGAAATAATGTAGGAGGCGTGTTCTCTCTATACTAGGGCTAGGAGTCTTTGGGCCAGTCCAGGGACCAGATACAAGGAATAAAGATGGGCCTCAAATAAATTAATTTATCTATGGTCAGCCCAGACCATAATTAATTTATAAATATCAGTTCATTCCACTAGAGAACCGATACTGACTTACCCCTTTATTGCCGGTGATGAGTCGGGGGGGCTTGTATTTAGACTTATTAAATCTCCGTATTTAAAATATCCGACATCCATTAATTAATTAGAGCTCTGACAGCTTAAATTAATTAATCTCTTTATAAATCCTTAAGCAGTACCACTCAAACCTTATTATTGCGCCTGAACTTAATCAACCTGCAGGGTTTAGCGCAATAAACCTTATTGAGCTCCTTAAGGGGATGTCATTATCCTATACCGGATACGGGTACTAATACAGATACTCAAATATCATATATTAACCGCTATCACCCAAGATACAGAGTACTCGAGTTAGTATATAACTTTCACCCATAGTAAGTCAAAGTGATATACGAATTAACATATATATCTGAATACTTATTAGTATTAAGATCTTATAAGTCACCGAGATCTTGATTCTTCACTTAAGTCAGATAGAAGAATACATCTCAACTGTGGTCCTATCAATACGTAATGACGTACCAGTATAGACAAGTAGCCAAGACAAACTACTTCCATCTATACTGCAGCCTAAACCAATAACTTGTCCTAGAGTTATTTCGGCTGTGATCATATTATATCTCTTAAGGTTATTCCAATTATATGGTCTTCTGTGATCTACAACACACCATATAATCTACTTATATAGAGATAAAGAACATACATATGCAATCATGAACACAATCAGATAGGAGATTAGATAGTGAACTTAGGAAACATTGTATACAAGCATAAAACGTTCTTGCTTTCAGTATACAAATCCAACAATAACTTGGCATAGCCACATCAGATAGATATCATACTGAAACTGAAACATTTTATGGCAAGACAATACTTGAAATAACTTCAATTAATTCAAAGATTTTGTCATGAAATAGCTTGTTCAACTGAAATATGAAACTCATTTGATATATATGAAAGTAATGCCCACCTGATAGCAACTCTTGCTGTGGTGTAGCGGCTCTTAATCTAGTTATTGCTCTCGCGCTTGACCTTTATTGCGAGAATTTTAAATAAGATATTGCTCGAACAAAATTCTCTAATAATGAGAATGCAAAATTAAATATGCATGACTCTCTTATGCATGATTTATCATTCTTGATAATTCTATTATTAATCCCAACTATCGGATTGATTAAGCAAAATAACTAACTGAAGCTCGTCTCGTACGATCGGATAAATAACTATGACTAACCCGTTCATCTTAGGGTGTTCTAACTTACATGGGATTAAAAGATCTCGCTCTATTTAATCGATTAAAAGAAAATAGCTAAGTCGGCTCATTCGCTTAGTAATCTCGTAAGAATTAATCGTAATTGGGTAGCTGCGTCTAATTAACCGGGCTAAACGAATATGAATTGAAGTAATAATATAAGTCAAATAATTAAAAGGCTCAACATAATACAACCTAATAATTAATTAAGAGTGGGCTTGAATTAAAATAAATAATTACAATTCATATATATATATATATATATATAAATCTGGAGCCCAGGTAAAATAAGAAAATTTGGGTTGAATAATTATTACAAGGCCCAACTGAGTGAGATTATTGGGCTCAAATAATTAAATAAATCAGGGCCAAAATAAAATATTAGCAGCCCAACTGAAATAATTAATTCTGGGCCCAAGTTAAATAATTAAACTTAGCCCAATTATAAAAAAAGGAAAGGCCCAAAATCATTAAAAGCAAACCCAAATCTATTAAAAGAGAAGGCCCAAGTCCTCCTTATCTCTCCCACTCGGTCTCTCTCTCTTCTCAAAATAGGCACCCCATTTGGTTCTCTCTCTCGATCTGTCTTCAGCCGAGGCACCAGCCGCTGCCGCTCCGCAATCCGGCGAGTCGACGCTTCGCCGCTTCTCCTCGTCAACGTCAATCCCTCAACCTCCTTCTTATTCTCTCCGAAACAGAGCTGTTACTCTCCTCTCCCAATTTAGAAATCGCCGTCGTCGCCGCCTATGGAAGAACGGTGAATGGTCGCTGGTCGTTGCTCTGCCTGACTCGGACGCTCCCTTCGCCCATCTCCTCTCGGCTTCAAACGTTCATCTCTCAACATCTCATCTTTCCAATTCGTAGTAGGTGATCATAATCAATAGAGATTCCCAGTCATGTCCTCATCTAATGCAATAGGTATTGTAAGTAGAATGGTTTCGAATGTTTGAAACTATAAGCTGGTAGCTTTAATCGTAATATTATAACATCATATACAAAGCATTTTGACCCCTCGTAAGTCTAACTCTGAAGTTCATACATGAATCATGAAGGTTGTCCTCAAGCCATAGCTAGTGATAATCGAGGCTAGAAGTGAGTCTCAACTTATTAGGGATTAGCTAACTGACTACATAAGTCGCACTCATCGCTATAAGCAATATCATACTTAAACTATCATCAAATAAGGCAATAGTCAATTAGGTGTTCCACCTCGCGTGAACAACCCGAATGAAGAACTATGCCTGCGTCAGTGATTTGTGCGTGGCACTCCGCTTGCACTGCTTTCATTGGATTCTCTTCCTCTTTCTTGGCTCTTCACCATGGCTATAGTGAAATATAATTGAGTTTCTAGCTTCTAGTGTTCTTCTCGTAACAGTGATCATGCATTCTTAACGCATCTAAGTTCATTGAGATATCTAATCAATCAAATACATAAATAAGATATTAAACACTTGCGCATTCGCACAAAATATAAAGCTTTTGTCATTTGAAAACCTTTTGTTGTTCTTCCTCTTGGTTGAGCATGGCGATGTGATATGGGTACTAGCAGTTACCAGCCATTATGATTGATCATAAAAATCTACGCAAGTGTGTAAGACGAGAGAAGTTCTCGAAGATGGTTTAAGAGTTTAATAATAGCTAGAAGCGCCGACAGTGGATCGATGCTGAAATAAATGAATTAAGATTCTAAAGAGACCCTAAGGATATACTCAAGATAAGTATACATACCTTAACCTATCAAGGACATCGACTCAGTTAGAACGTCTTGGATTAGTGACGAAGCCGTCGTTTGAGCTTCGCGTAAATAAAATATCCTGTGCCCACAACTAGACTAGCTAGTGGTAAGTCCAGAGTCGAATCCACAGAGAACTGAGCAGTAACTCCTCTTGCAAGGGTGTCACTAAAAAGGGTTTTTATTCTGCAAGGTTCTGACCACAACGTGGTTATGGGCAGAACGGAGTTTCCAACCTAAACTGAAATACAAAGGTAGAAAAATCAAATAACAAAATAATTCTGACTTGGGTTTGAATCACTAAACATGAACTAGACACTCGATCATTGGTGCAAAGATAAATTACTATACTCGCATACCAGTGGTTATAGGCATAAGAATTGTTGCGCCCCTATTGTCACTCATCACGCACGCAAAAACCCCTTGCCCAATCTATCCTTTCAGTTTATGATCCCTTAGAAGGTTCAGTTAATGGAAATCAACTACCCCGGGCAACATCCATGCTCTCTGCGATGGCCTATCGCTAGTATTGCTTTGCCCAGAATGCTTTAAGATTTAGATAGACCCACTTGACTCTTACGCAGATATTTCCCCGCAGTCACGGCTCCAACACTCGTTGTACTATTTTGGAGGTCGATGGTGTTTCGCCTTGTGCCCAAAGTATTACTTGTGGCCAAAACTTCCTAGTTAACTAGTGATCCATTAATTAACCAAGTTGTTACAACCTTATTGGAATCAAACCTAGTGTATCGGGAATATGCTCGTACAGTGGTTATGCCCAAATTAGACCTCTCGAGTTAAGTGTTCATGCTTAGATCATCTTGCCCAAATCAAAATATAAAACATAGCCAAACATAAAGTAAATAACAAAAGCTAAAGACATGATTAAAAGCAAACTGAAAATACTTAAAGAAAATAAAGAGTACTTACGGCCAAAAGTGTCGTGCAAAACATATGCTAGATAACCTAGAACTATGCCCACAGCCTGGGCAAGCTTGAACTTCACGATGAAAATAAAATGCACAACAGATCGGTTTTTCAGCACCCTTGGCTTCGAAAGCTCTTCGGGTATTTATAGGTGCGATTAGGGCAACAGAAGGCCCAGCCCATGGTGTTGCGGCCGGATCCATGCAAGGCATGGAGATGCTATCCATTTTCAGACCTAGTATCTTGAAGATTTGTTTCCTTCCAGATAAGGCGGAGGTTTAGTCTCATCGGTCTCTTTTGGATGCTGCCGCCTTCGGCCCATATCAAGCTTCTACTTTGCAGTCCTGCCTCGTCCGTCTGTTGTGCTTCTGACTTCTTCCCATGCTCTCCTCCTCTTGCCTGTCAGCTTTCGTGTGGTACTTATGGGCATAAGGAATGGTTTTGCCTCCGAATCCCCTTTGCTTCCGGCGCATACCTCTTTCACGAAAGGTGACAGCAGTTTCGACCCCTGGAGCACCTCTTGCCCACAAGGTGGTCCTGCCACAGAACTACGCCCTCCCAGGCGACCAAACAACACAAAACTAAAGGAAAAGACTTGATCTAGACCTAAAACAAACATGAAAACAGAGCACAAACTTGGGCTCATCACACGCACACACTTTAAACACGATTGTCCTCAAGCGTGCACGTATGATTTTGCCCACAACCAGACACAGACAAAACAGACAAACAAAACACAAAAATGTAAACAACAAAGCATGCTATACTTTCTTAGTCAAACAGTAAATGATGATCAACAAGAACAAACAGCAGCAGGATCAAACAAACAAAGTGCCATCAATTGAGTCAAGATCAGGTTCTGGGCACGAGGATGTTCCTCCCCTTTCGCTCTTTCTCTCAAGTGTTTAGGCTCGTGTTTTCACTCTGGACATCTTATTGAGTTCTGACCATAAGCTTGCCTATCTTCTATTGTCTCCCCCTTTAGTCAAAAGCCCTAGGTGCATCTCATTAGGTCTTTTAAGGGTTGTAACGTGGCTTAGGGCATAAGGTGAGAAATTTTTGGCTCGAGGCTAAGGTCATTCCGAACTTCATTTTGGGCAATAGATCTCCCAGATTTTTTTCAATTCCTTGCCTATTCTTGTGGGCCTAAGCACATTCTTCCCATTATTCTTCTCTTTTCTATCTCTCTCTTTTTTTTTCTTTCTTTTTCTTTCTTTTTATTTACGGACTTTTTCTCTATTTTGGGATCAGATTTCCCATTTTTGCAATTTTTGCACTAGTCCTGCCCATAAGGTTCACTACACTATCTTCCCCTCTTTTGCCCTTAAGTTCAGTTTGACCGGGACGGCTCAATTCTACGCAAATTTATAAGTGAATTCAAGTGAATTATTAAGCTCAAAAGGGGTTTGCAAGTGATAGATGTAGGGTTGGTCAGTTTGGTTCTGTGGGCTAAAGAAAGAATTGCCTAAATGATGAGGAGTAATATGTGCAGAGTAGGGGAATGATGTAAATCGGAGAAGCCATCCTCGCTAGAGGAGTCGTATTTACCAGAGGAGTCATCCTCGCCAGATGAGCCATCCTCACCAGAGAGGTCATCGCCATCAGAGGAATTACATTCGCCAGAAAAGTCATCACCACCAGAGGAGTCATCCTCGCCAGAGGAGTCACCCTCGCCAGAGGAGTCTTCCTCGTCAGAGAAGTCATCACCACCAGAGGAGTCATCCTCGCCAGAGGAGCCATCCTCACCAGAGAGGTCATCGCCATCAGAGGAACTACATCCGCCAGAGAAGTCGTTCTCGCCAGAGGAATACTAGAAGGCGCGGGGAAATCTCCCGCGTAAAGGCAAAATTACTGTTCTACCCATCGACCACGCAAGGAGCATGCGTGGGCACTGATTTTACCATTTTACCCTTCCATGTACTCTATAAATAGATCTCAGCTCGTGTATTACAATTACGCTATCACACATTTTTAAAGATAACTGCTATTTTCTTTCTCGTGCAAAGTCTCCGATCGCTTTACTTCACTCTTCCCGATCATCTCTACTAGGTATAGTTTACAATTTCACGTGATAGTTTAGGTGTTGGTCATTGATTCACCAACTGGCGCCGTCTGTGGGAAAGCTACTGAGTTAGGACGTGAGGTTACGGTCGCCGGCGTACGCAGATCTGAAATTCCAATCGGGTTTGCGTGCGTTGGCACCAGTTGAGCCGATAATTCGGACACCCAGTTGTTTGTGATCTGTTAATTGTGTTTTACGGGTTATTATGCTGTTAATCTGCTATGTTTTGTGTGGATTTATGTTTTTTGTGCATGGAGAGAGGTGGTGACGGACATAAATCATGAATCGGGGAAATTTACGTTTATTCACCATTTGATCGGGGTAATTATGGGCGAACATGAGTTTTCTTCGTAGAATTGAGGTTTTATTCATAGATCTGATGTTTATATCGGTGAATCGTGGAATTTTGGCTCTGTTTTTGCTTATGATTGGCTTTGTGCTGGTGATTTGTGGGTTTGCATCAGTAGAATGTTAGTTAGCACTCTATTTTGGTTGTGATTGAGCTTACGTCGCTGATCTGTGAGTGTTTTTTGTTTGCGGATGATGCTTATCAATGTTTTCCATGTTTGTATGGCTAATCCTCGTGTTTTATCGGTGGATCGGGGGATAGTGTTTTGTTTCCGTCATGATGAGGCTGATGCTGTTGATTTACTGGTGTTTTTCATTTAAGAGAGATGTTTATCAGTGTTTTCCATGGTTCCTGTGATTAATCTTCGTTGGATTGTGGCGGGGTGTTCTGTTTCCATTATTTTGTGTCTTTGATGGACATTCTGTTTCCAATATCTTGGATCTATGCTGTTAATGTATGGTTGTTTTAAGTGTAAACATGATAAGTGTGGACGATCTTCGTGTTTTCTCTAATAATCTTAGAATTATGCTAGTGAACTGTAAGGTAATACTCTGTTCTTGGAGGGTGTGGGGTTTTGCTGTTCATTCACGGACTTTGCATCGTTAATACGTCGGCTAATACTTTGTCATTGTTGGGATGGGGTTCATGCTATTGATCTATAGATAATTTTCATGCAAAGGGAGTAATCTCTGGTGTTCTTCATATTTTCTTCGACTAATCTTCGTCTTATGCTGCTAATCTGGCTGATTGCCATTATAATTTCGTTGTTTGTAGGTCTTGTGTTTATGATATTGTACGATCATGTTAAATTGGGGTTACGATGTTATTTTTCGCGCATAATTCTCATTACTTATCATTTCTAACGTATTGCGCTAACAAACTTTCTGGTGGTTGCTCTGTTTGTGCTTATCTTCGGGTCTCCTACTTTGTTTCGCTTGATACTCTGTTTTCTTTTTCTGCCGGATTTCAATGCGGGTTCACAGGGGAAACCTCGGCTATATGGGTTTTGTTTTCTCAATCTATGCCCTGGGTTTATTTCCCAGTGTATAGAGCTACTCTGAGGGGAACCTTCTAACGGTCTCTGTACCGGTGTTCGGGATTTCTTATTGGATTTCTTATATCGGGACTCTAATTGGTAACGGAGGATTTATTCTTTCGTAATTGGGATTATTTCTCACTCTGTTTATGTGTAGGTACCATGGGATCATCAGATGCTCACCGCAACCTGGAGAAGGAGTTCGACTCCGCTGCTCTTACCACTGAGGTGCCTACATCACTGTTCACGGGCCAACAGGGCAACGCTACCTTCACTGCACCACCAGGGTTTCAGGCTATCTCTGCCACTCCGCTGACAGGGTTGAATGCTAGCCTCCAGAGATCTGCTCTGGTGACTCCGGGATCTGACATGCCAGGCTTGACTCAAGCGTCTGGTGCTGGGCAGCTTACTTTTGGGTCGATGGAACAGATAATGGCGTTGCTTCACTATTCTACTGTGCGTCAGGCACTGGGGACCCCGTTGTTGTCCACCGTCCCTGCTGTAGCTCCTCCGGTGGGAACAGTCAACCTGCAGGGCATTGAAGCCCCACCTCCCGCTGCTCAGGAGGTAAACACTTTGGCCATCAACAAACAGGCTGTGATGCCTCTGGAAATAAAAGGGGATCCTGTTGACAGGGAAGTGGAAAGAAGACCAGAGGGGAGCCGTGTCAGGCTCAACAGTGTTGTCAGGAAGGAGAGGGTCGACGAGTCTGATAGTCAATCTGTTCCCCTTGTGTTCTAGGAAGAGAGACCGAAGGAGAAGGCACGACTGAAAAATCAAATGTCTCAGCTGAAGCACCAACTCCAGGATTTGGAGGAATCTCTGAGGGAGAAATCCCGGAGGGAAGACAGGGGACAGAGATCAGAGAGGTCGAACAGAGTGGAACGGTCATATAGGATAGAGAAATCCCACCGTCAAGAGAAATCACGGTACACAGAAAGATCAGAGGAGAGGGAGCTGGAGTACTCCTCTGGCAGGCTCGAGCGTAGGGTGCACAAGCGCCACGCCCGTGACGCGCCCAGAGACAGAAGGGAGCAGGGGAGAAATAAGGAGGATAAGAGGGCTAAAACTTCAAGGTTCCACCCCATCAGCAACCGAAGCCCTTTCTCTGACGATATTCTGGCAGACACCCTACCCAGAAGTTACAAGCCCATCTCGCTGGATTATGATGGCACTACCGATCCGGAGGTGCACCTCAATCGGTTTGAAGGGTTGATCACGCTGCATATGTACACTGAGGGCATCAAGTGCCGTATCTTTTCAACTACTTTGACCGGACCAGCTCAGTTATGGTTTGGGACACTTCCCCCGAATTCCATTCACTTTTTTGAAGATCTACAGACTCGCTTCCTACGTCAGTTTGCGAGTTCGCGGAGGGTAGGGAAGTCAGCTCTTTCGCTGATGGATATTAAGCAGGATCAGGGTGAGACACTGCGGGAGTACACAGCGAGGTTTAATCTTGCAGCTCTGGAAGTGCCAGAGGCAGAATCACAAATTAAAAATTGCGCCTATGTCAGAGGACTCAGGCCGGGGATCTTCTTTGACGAATTGCAAATCCGACCAGCAAGAGATTTCGATGACATTATGGCAAGGTTGCCAGGTTACCTACAATTGGAGGACGCCAAAATGGCGAGAAAGGTGGAAAATGATAAACATAGGGTCAAGAAGGCCGAGGAAGCACCCGAGAGACAGAGACACCAAGATAGGGCCCCATTCAGAGGGTTGCCTCCGAGGGTACTGCCACCCCAGGGAGGAATGCTGTCCTATCAGCAACGCACTGTGAATGAGGTTACGCGGTTTACTGAGTACACGCCCTTGAACAAACCACCAGAAGAAATCTTCTATTTGGTAAAAGAGCAACCATTCTTTCGGGCACCAGGAACCTACCGGAACGGGCCGCCACAGGAGGGGTCTAATAACAAGTTGTGTGAGTATCACAATTCTTTTGGACATTACACGAAATATTGTGGACACCTTAAGCACCAATTGGAGTTACTGGTGCGCCAAGGATACCTCGACCAGTTCATTGACAGAGGGAATGAGGGTCAGAGGCGGAATGATCAGAGTGATCAGAGGGATCAGAGGGACCAGCGAGATCAGAGAAATAATCGGGATCAGCGACAGGAGCAGGGGAACAATAGGGATCGTAGGCCCGACGACAACCGGGACAATCGCAGAGAGGCACCGGAGAGACAAGCACCTCCTTTTCCGTATAGGAGGGAAGTCCACATGATTTTTAGCGAAAATGGGACGCCCACGTCAAATAGGGCTAAGAAACAAACTGTGCGAGCAGTCAAGTCAGGGTATTACCCTAAACGGGTAATGGAGATTACAAGCGCGACGGAAGAGCCGGCTATTACCTTTGGGGCAGAGGATCTGCGCACATTAATGTATCCACACGATGATGCATTGGTAATTATGGCGGACATCGCTGGCTGCATTGTGCATCGCATCTTTGTAGACTCAGGTAGTGCCGTGAATATACTGTATAAAGAATGTCTTCAGAATATGGGAATTGACGTCCATATTGAGCCGACGAATGCCCCTTTATTTGGGTTTGGGGGAGAAATGGTCATGCCTCTGGGTTACGTGGAATTGCCGCTGATTCTCGGCAATGCAACTACGGGCAGCAAAACTAGGATGGTACGGTTTCTGGTGGTGGATATTACAAAACCATCTTACAATGTAATACTTGGTCGACCTGCCTTGATGGCGTTCAGGGCAGTTATCTCTATGTTTCATTTGAAAATGAAGTTTTCTATCGAAGGGGGGAGAGTAGGAGAAGTTTGTGGGGATCAAACAGCGTCGAAAGCATGCCACGTCCAAATGCTTACGCATTCGTCGGGACAGAAGAGGGAAAGAGTGACTGAGGGGTCAGATACACGGAAGAAGGGAAAAATAGGTGAGGTGCATGCCCCAGCAGAGGAGCGCCAGGAGTTGGCGAATTTATTAAAAGACAAAGATAGTACCGAAAAAACCGCGCTGGTGTCCACCAGTGATGTCTGCAACATGATCGAATTATTCCCAGGAAATGAGGGTTTCCAGACTAAGGTTGGGTCTGCCATGAGCGATCAGGTCAGAGAGGAGCTCATAGATCGTCTTCGGAGAAATGCAGATGTGTTTGCATTCAGTACCACCGACTTAAAGGGAATTGACAGAAGGTTGGCAGAGCATTGCCTCAACGTGGACCCTAAGGTGAAGCCAGTAAAGCAGAGAACAAGAAACTTTGGGGCCGTGAAGGACGCGGCAATAAGGGAGCAAGTCTACGGGTTATTGGAAGCAGGGCACATTGTGGAAGTGCAGTACCCAGAATGGATTTCAAACGCAGTGATGGTACCCAAGAAAGCAAACACTAGGAGGATGTGTGTGGATTTCAGAGATCTAAATGCTGCCTGCCCAAAAGACCACTATCCTCTGCCAAGGATCGATCAGCTGGTAGATGCCACTTCGGGATGCGCTCTGTTATCCATGATGGACGCTTATCAGGGATATCACCAGGTCAAAATGAATAAGGAAGACATTGCCAAAACGGCTTTTGCTGTTTGTTGTGGGGTGTATGGCTGGCGGAGTATGCCATTTGGCTTAAAAAATGCGGGAGCCACATATCAGCGGATGATGGAAAAAATCTTCAAGGAACAGCTTGCTAGGAATATCTCAGTGTACGTGGACGACATGCTTGTACGAAGTGTCAAGGCAGAGGATCATGTTTCTGATCTGGAGGAAATCTTCACGGTGGTCAGAGATCATCGGCTTATGTTGAATCCAGCAAAATGCACCTTTGGGGTCACAACAGGAAAGTTTTTGGGCTATAAAGTCACGCCCGCTGGGATCGAAGTCAATTCGGAAAAAGTAAAGGCCATCATGGAAATGACGCCACCCGGAGGGATCAAGGAAGTACAGACTCTGAATGGACGCATCACTGCTCTGAGCAGATTTATCTCAAGATCGGCAGAGCGCAGCATGCCGTTCTTCAAAATCTTAAGAAAGGGAACCAAGTTCTTATGGACAGCGGAATGCCGAGCGGCATTTGAGGATCTTAAAGTGTATCTGGCGAAGCTCCCGACTCTGACCAAGCCGGTCCCGGGAGAAACATTATATCTGTACATAGCTGTGGGGGAGGAGTCAATCAGCTCTGTGTTAATCAGAGAAGAGGGAAGCCATCAGAGGCCAATTTATTTTGTCAGCAGAATCATTCAGGGCGCTGAGCTCAACTACACAGAGATTGAGAAGGCTGCTCTGGCGGTCATGGTTACGGCGAGAAAGCTAAGACCATATTTCTTGTCACACCGGGTAGTGGTGCGCACTGCCTTACCTTTTAAACAAGTGTTGGGACGCCCAGATTTGTCAGGAAAAATGGTTAAGTGGGCTGTGGAGTTAGGAGAGTATGATGTAGAGTATGAGCCACGAACGGCGATTAAAGCACAAGCGTTGGCAGACTTCATACAAGAAACAACCCGTCGCCCTGTGCCAGAGTTCTGGGTTCGCCTTTGTAGATGGGTCTGTAACAAAAGAGGGATGTGGAATCGGAGTCTATATTACTTCACCAGGTTATGGGACTTATCAGTTCGCCATTAAATTCACCTGCCGGTTGTCTAACAACGAAGCCGAGTATGAAGCTGTGGTCAGAGGGGCACACATTCTGTCAGAACTGAAGGCCGAATGTGTCATCATTAAGACAGATTCTCAGTTAGTAGCTCAACAGTTCTCGGGAAGTTATAATATCAAAGATCAGCGGATGAAGGCGTACCATACCAAAATCAGCGAGATGAAAGAAAAGTTCATGGAGTTCAAGCTCGAACAGATTTCTCAGGAGGAGAACACGAAGGCAGACCTACTGGCACGCCTGGCTAGTGCGGTCGAACAAACTTGGAGTGATGAGATTATTTTACTCTATGACACCAGGGAGATGGAGACTTCGCAGGTTTTCTCGGTGGAGATCAGGGACGATTGGCGGGCTCCGATCATACACTTTCTAACGACAGGGGAGCGGCTGAGCATGGAGTCCAATCAGAGGGCTCGCTATGAGAATTACTGCTTAATCAATGATCAACTCTTCAAACGATCTTTCACTCAACCCTTGCTAAAATGTTTATCTCCAGAAGAGGCTAACTTTGCTCTGAAAGAAATTCATGCAGGTTGTTGGGGCGGGCACACAGGCTTTCGGGATCTTGTACGCAAAATCATCCGGGCAGGGTTCTACTGGCCTCACATCAACAAGGAAGCCAGAGAGTTCGTCCGCAAGTGTGAAGCTTGCCAGAGACATGCTGGGAAAATTAATATACCAGGGGAGCCCATGGGTGTCATGTATGCCGCATGTCCGTTTGACAAGTGGGGCATCGATATAGTGGGGAAGTTGCCTACAACACCTGGGGGAAAATGTTTTCTCATCGTGGCAGTAGACTATTTTTCCAAATGGGTTGAGGCTGAGGCCGTGGGCAAAATCGATGAAGTAACAGTGGAGCGCTTCATTTGGAGAAATATCTGTTGCAGATTCGGGGTACCGAGAATCATTGTATCTGACAATGGGACTCAATTTACAGGGCAGAGGGTCGCGGATTTCTGTGACCGAATGGATATTACACAGCGGTTTGTCTCAGTGGCTCATCCACAGGCAAATGGACAAGTGGAATTGGCTAACAGGACCATATGTGAGGGAATTAAGAAGAGGCTGACTCAGTGCAGAGGGAAGTGGGTGGAAGAACGGGACACCGTTCTTTGGGCTTACCGAACTAGTCCAAAAATGGCAACAGGGGAGGCACCATTCACGCTGGTGTATGGATCTAATGCGGTGATACCAGCAGAAGCACGACTAGAATCGTACCGGATTACCACTTACAATACTGAGCACAATAAGGAGCTCCGCCGAACAGAGCTAGATTTGGTGGAAGCACAGAGAGATGAAGCCCATATCAGAGCAGCCAAATACAAGAGTATTATCAAGGCAGGGTATGACAAGCGGGTCAGAGCGAGGAAGCTATCCAAGGGAGACCTGGTTCTCAAGCGAGCAGATGCTTTAAAGGTAGTGGGCAAGTTTGAAGCAAATTGGGAGGGTCCATACATAGTCACAGAGGTCTTGGGTGGCGGCGCGTATATACTAAAGGATTCAGACGGCAGAACTCTCCCCAGACCGTGGAATATTAACACCCTCAAAAAGTTCTATGTGTAACTGTCTTTCAGCAGAGCTGATGCCAATGTAGACCGGATACTCTTTTTCCCCACAGGGGTTTTAACGAGGTCCGGGGCCATTATATCAATAAAACAGATATGTGGTTCTAGGGAATTCCCTTGTGTTATTTCCTTTATTGCAATTTTTGCTTTCTTATATTACATATGCTACTTAACATGTTCATGCAGAACATTGCACATGTCACTAGAGGGGGGAGTAGGGTGTATACCCGTAATCCCTAATTTTCAAATTCAAAATACAAACTGCTTCTTAGCAGGACAAGGGGGAAACGAGTACAAAAACTGCTTCTCAGCAGGTCAAAGGGAAAGCAAGCATCAGGGATTGACGCCTTTTCTTCCACGATCCAACACTTCGAGTTCCCTTTCACCGCTGGGACATGCTCATTTCTCAGATCTACTTCAGCTCCACCCCACGTCCTCAAAATATCAAGAAAAACAACAAATCAAAATGCCAAAAAGAAAGAATACAGAAGAGGAACAAACCAAGGGCCAGATCTGGAGAACCAACGCCCAGATCTGGAGAACCAACGTCCAGATCTGGGAAACCCGGTAATAATGCTCTCAAGTATGGGAAGTCCGCTCATTACAACCACCAAGTTAGAGATCTGCACCGGAAGCACAAGGGGAAAAGCGGAGCCTTCAGGGATGTGAATGTTCAGAGGGGAACTTCCCTTACTTGAGTGCCTTACAACCAAGCTAGGAATGGTTAAAGGGGCAACGAGGAAATTTTCTTCAGGAATCCTGGAGATAAAACCCTCAGGCGGGGGAGAGTCCTGTTTTTTCAGCCACCAACGGAGGGCGCCGGTGTACTTTCTTAAAAGGACTTGCTCCCCCGACTGAGGGCGTTACAACCAGGATAAGGAGGCAACTTAAGCTAAAGAAGCAGGAGATCTAGGGTTGGAAAGGGGAGCAGTTGGGGGCGGCGGAAAAGAAATGGGGGATTATAACCTAGGTTGTGAAGGGTAGAGGGTATATATAGAGGCGGTAGTGGGCTTAAGAAATGGGCTAAGAGGTAATGGGCCCATGCGAGTTTATGGGTTGGAGACGGAGTAAGAAGTAATTGGGCCAACATGTTCATAACAGAGTATTGCACATGTCACCAGAGGGGGGAGTAGGGTGTATACCCGTAGGTCCCAATTTTTAAATTCAAAAACTTCTTCTCAGTAGAGCAGAGGGATCACACGCCAACAGAGCAGAGGAATCCTGCTCCAGCAGAACAAAGGGAAGCGCTCGTAAGCCGCGAAAGTTGGTCGTGGCATCCGGGCCTTCCATGCTCCGCGCAGAGGGAGGGAAGCGCTCGTAAGCCGCGAAAGTTGGTCGTGCCATCCGGGCCTTCCATGCTCCGCGCAGAGGGAGGGAAGCGCTCGTAAGCCGTGAAAGTTGGTCGTGTCATCCGGGCCTTCCATGCTCCGCGCAGAGGGAGGGAAGCGCTCGTAAGCCGCGAAAGTTGGTCGTGCCATCCGGGCCTTCCATGCTCCGCGCAGAGGGAGGGAAGCGCTCGTAAGCCGCGAAAGTTGGTCGTGCCATCCGGGCCTTCCATGCTCCACGCAGAGGGAGGGAAGCGCTCGTAAGCCGCGAAAGTTGGTCGTGCCATCCGGGCCTTCCATGCTCCACGCAGAGGGAGGAAAGCGCTCGTAAGCCGTGAAAGTTGGTCGTGCCACCCGGGCCTTCCATGCTCCACGCAGAGGGTTACTTTTTAATCGTAAGCCGTGAAAGTTGGTCGTGCCACCTGGGCCTTCCATGCTCCACGCAGATGGTTACTATTTAATCGTAAGCCGCGAAAGTTGGTTGCACCCCCCGGGTCCTCCATGCTCCGCGCAGAGGGTTACTATTTAATCGTAAGCCGTGAAAGTTGGTCGTGCCACCCAGGCCTTCCATGCTCCACGCAGAAGGTTACTATTTAATCGTAAGCCGCAAAAGTTGGTTGCACCCCCCGGGTCCTCCATGCTCCGCGCAGAGTGTTACTATTTAATCGTAAGCCGTGAAAGTTGGTCGTGCCACCTGGGCCTTCCATGCTCCACGCAAAGGGTTACTATTTAATCGTAAGCCGCGAAAGTTGGTTGCACCCCACGGGTCCTCCATGCTCCGCGCAGAGGGTTACTATTTAATCGTAAGCTGTGAAAGTTGGTCGTGCCACCCGGGCCTTCCATGCTCCACGCAGAGGGTTACTATTTAATCGTAAGCCGTGAAAGTGGGTCGCGCCACCCGGGCCTTCCATGCTCCACGCAGAGGGTTACTATTTAATCGTAAGCCGCAAAAGTTGGTTGCACCCCCCAGGTCTTCCATGCTCCGCGCAGAGGGAGGGAAGTGCTCGTAAGCCGTGAAAGTTGGTCGTGCCACCCGGGCCTTCCATGCTCCACGCAGAGGGTTACTATTTAATCGTAAGCCGTGAAAGTTGGTCGTGCCACCCGGGCCTTCCATGCTCCACGCAGATGGTTACTATTTAATCGTAAGCTGCAAAAGTTGGTTGCACCCCCCGGGTCCTCCATGCTCCGCGCAGAGGGTTACTATTTAATCGTAAGCCGTGAAAGTTGGTCGTGCCACCCAGGCCTTCCATGCTCCACGCAGAGGGTTACTATTTAATCGTAAGCCGCGAAAGTTGGTTGCACCCCCCGGGTCCTCCATGCTCCGCGCAGAGGGTTACTATTTAATCGTAAGCCGTGAAAGTTGGTCGTGCCACCTGGGCCTTCCATGCTCCACGCAAAGGGTTACTATTTAATCGTAAGCCGCGAAAGTTGGTTGCACCCCACGGGTCCTCCATGCTCCGCGAGGGTTACTATTTAATCGTAAGCCGCAAAAGTTGGTTGCACCCCCCAGGTCTTCCATGCTCCGCGCAGAGGGAGGGAAGCGCTCGTAAGCCGTGAAAGTTGGTCGTGCCACCCGGGCCTTCCATGCTCCACGCAGAGGGTTACTATTTAATCGTAAGCCGTGAAAGTTGGTCGTGCCACCCGGGCCTTCCATGCTCCACGCAGATGGTTACTATTTAATCGTAAGCCGCGAAAGTTGGTTGCACCCCCCGGGTCCTCCATGTTCCGCGCAGAGGGTTACTATTTAATCGTAAGCCGTGAAAGTTGGTCGTGCCACCCAGGCCTTCCATGCTCCACGCAGAGGGTTACTATTTAATCGTAAGCCGCGAAAGTTGGTTGCACCCCCCGGGTCCTCCATGCTCCGCGCAGAGGGTTACTATTTAATCGTAAGCCGTGAAAGTTGGTCGTGCCACCTGGGCCTTCCATGCTCCACGCAAAGGGTTACTATTTAATCGTAAGCCGCGAAAGTTGGTTGCACCCCACGGGTCCTCCATGCTCCGCGCAGAGGGTTACTATTTAATCGTAAGCCGTGAAAGTTGGTCGTGCCACCCGAGCCTTCCATGCTCCACGCGGAGGGTTACTATTTAATCGTAAGCCGTGAAAGTTGGTCGTGCCACCCGGGCCTTCCATGCTCCACGCAGAGGGTTACTATTTAATCGTAAGCCGTGTAAGTTGGTCGCGCCACCCGGGCCTTCCATGCTCCATGCAGAGGGTTACTATTTAATCGTAAGCTGCGAAAGTTGGTGGCACCCCCCGGGTCCTCCATGCTCCGCGCAGAGGGTTACTATTTAATCGTAAGCCGTGAAAGTTGGTCGTGCCACCCGAGCCTTCCATGCTCCACGCGGAGGGTTACTATTTAATCGTAAGCCGTGAAAGTTGGTCGTGCCACCCGGGCCTTCCATGCTCCACGCAGAGGGTTACTATTTAATCGTAAGCCGCAAAAGTTGGTTGCACCCCCCAGGTCTTCCATGCTCCGCGCAGAGGGTTACTATTTAATCGTAAGCCGCGAAAGTTGGTTGCACCCCCCGGGTCCTCCATGCTCCGCGCAGAGTGCTCAAACATGGATGGGAAGCAGCTTGGATGGGAAGCAGCAAAGGAACGCTTGGACGAAAAGTAATCACAAAAGCATTGACAGAGAAGTTAACCAAATCCTCGTAAGAGGAGGCGGTGAAATTCCTTTAATAGAGGTCAACCAAATCCTCGTAAGAGGAGGCTATGAAGTCTTTATCAGAAGAGTCAGAAAAATCCTCGCCAGAGGATTCACCAAGATCCTCGCCAGAGGAGTCACCAAAATCCTCGCCAGAGGATTCACCAAAATCCTCGCCAGAGGATTCACCAAGATCCTCGCCAGAGGGGTCATCAAAATCCTCGCCAGAAGGAGTCCGCCAAACTCTTGCCAGAGGAGTCAACCAAAGTCCTCGCCAGAGGAATCAGTGGAACCCTCAAGACAGAAATTAAAGAAACCTCAAAAGGAGAGGATCAGAGAAACATCATCAACAAGCATAACAGGCCAAATCAAACCAGCAGAAGAGAGGCGGGAATATAAACTCAAACATCAACAAGCAGCAAAGATAACATAGAGAACAAAGATAAAAGAAGCACAAGCGGGAAATAAATTTCATTAAAACATGCCCAGGAGGTAGAGCTGTACACCAAAAATCGGAGGTAAGTATTCAGTTTGTACAAAATAAAGAGTTACAGAAAGTGTTATCAAATTAGACAGGAGGGATGGAGGCATCTTCAGGGGAAGTAGAGGAAGCAGGAGCAGAGGCAGAGGAAACCAGCAGAGGGATATCACTTGTGGGGATCCGGCTAGCAGAGGCCCCCTCTGTAAACACTGGCAGCATGCCAGTTTCCTTCATCTTGGGAAGACGAGCTCCCAAGTCCAATAGCTTCACAGCTTCCTGCACATATAAATTCTCATCTCTATACAGATCAAACAGCTGGTCCACCGCGGCAGAGGAGGAGGCAGAGTCGGCGAAAGCTGAGGGCGCCAAGTCAGAGGGCAGGGGAGGCTCCATGCTGTATTGAAAAAATGTCCCGGTGCTCTTGCCAGTAGGGTCCCGCAGCCGGTTCACAAAACCCACCAGGGAAGCAGAGAAAGCAGGCATATACATTGGAGCAAAGGGCAATGAATCAGATCCAATCCCAAAGGCGAAATAGGGAATGGCCTTCTCCAGCATTGGATACCACCATCCCGGCTTCCCCGGAGAATGCTCAAGGATCCCCATCAGCTTGTTTATCTCCTCATCCTTGAGGTTATCCATCAGGGCTCGAAGGTTCAAGGTAGCAAGTTGCTCCGGGGTGGCTCCTGCCATCTCTAACGCCTTGGTGGCTGACTGCTCTATCACGTAAGCAAAGAGAGGCCCGAAATCTTCCAGATACTCGGGAGTCTGTTTGAAGGCCCCCAGAGTGCCTTCCAGCATCACCCCCAGGAAGTGTTGACCCTGCGGAGACAAGAAATACTCCAGGCGTTGATCTCGTGCCCCCAAGACGTAAGCGCGCGCGGTTCTGAGCCTCTACAAGTGTCTTCCTCCAGCCACGTCTGGCCTCCTTGTAGTCTCTCTCGTACTCCGCTTTAAATCTCGCAAGGCTTTGATGGCCTTCCTTTGTCGTCCTCGCTAATTCGGAGGCCAGAGATGATTTCTCCACCTCTGCCTGAGCCAGCAGAGCTTTGAGCTCGGCAACCTCTGCTTCAACCTTACTCAAACGTTCCACCACCCCAGCTACATCATCGTCACGCTTGGCGATGTCCGCCTGCTCTTTCTCTCTTTCTTTCTCTGACATTTCATAGTTATGAATGCACTTAACAGCTCCCCACATCCGCGACTCCACCTGCAAGAAAACAAAAAGAGGTTTCGACAGAACAATAAAGAGGTTAGTAACTTAAACTTTTTACAACGAAAGTATAAGATGCAGGGTACCTGAAGAGCTAACTGGCATAGCTGAGTAGCCAAAGTCGCTTGAGACAGCTTCTCCACTTTCTCCTGGTCCTTTGAGTGGACACGAGCTATCAAAGCATCAATCAACCCCTGCCCCGACAAACTCGAAATCGGCCCAGGAACGATATCCTCTGATTCATCAGCAGGAAGCACAATAGCTTTGCCTTTGCCCTTTCCCCTGGCAGAAGGGAGGACCTTAGAACCACCAACAGACTTCTTCGCTGGCCCCTTGCCCTTCTCTACTGCAGAGGAGAGGACCTTCGAACCACCAGCGGACTTCTTTGCTGGCTCTGAAGACTTGTCGGCCTTCTTCAGGCCCTCCTGCTTCTCCTTCTCACCCATAGAGATCAGAGAACCCCTTTTCCTCTTCTTCGAAAGCTCAGTAAGGGTGGCACCGGGAACTGAGTCGGGCGAAGGAATCTCATCAGTAATATCCACGATCTGGATATCTTCTTCACAGGTGCCAGAGGCATCACCAGTGCTGGGACGTTTGCCCCTATGAACAAGGGCGCCCGTATCAACCTCTTCTGCATCAAATGCACGAGAGGCCTCCACATTTCCCTCTGGGATCTCTACCACAGGAGGAACGAGGACCAACGCGGTCCCGGTTGGTTGTTCTGAGGGGGACGTCCTGGAAGCAGAGCCCCCCGAGCCATGCCCTCCACTGGGAGCAGGAGAAGTAATGTCAGGCAATTTGTCCCCGCATTTTGCTCTCCAAGACATGTCTGCAAATCAAAATGCTACATCATTAGCATCAGGGTAACAAAAGTTAATATATTTCTCTAATTTATATCTTTTACCTATCGATTTCTTTGGATATAGGGGAAATAGGCCATTGTGTGCCAGAGCCGAATTGTTCTCAGCAAGGTATTTACAATCTATAGGATGGGCTTTGTTCATAGCATTCAGATGAGCTATAATCCCCAAGTCAAAGGTCGAGGGAGCTTCTAGGGAGGCTGGCTTATAAGTGGTCCGAGGATTATGCCACTCTAGTTCCCGAACAAAATAATCGCGACAGGAACCCGAAAGAGTACGCACATAGCAATATTGGAATAAGAAATCTTTGTCATGAGAGTTTAGGGAGGAAAGAAAGGTGGTGCGATATTTCTTAAGGCTAGCAAAACTGTACAGAGGGCTATTCTGCATACGGAGCGACTGAGTCTTGAAGAATAACTGGGCAGTATCTCCAACACCATGGAAGCGGCATAGAATGTGAAAAGCGTACAACCTCCGGATGGCAGAGGGAGTGAGCTGGTAAAAGGGGATACGGTAGTAGTTGCAAACTTCGGCCAAGAAGGGAGGAGGAGGAAATCTTAGACCAGCATCTATCTGGGCTTTCCAGATAGCCACCGTTTTATGGTTGTGGAGATTCTCTGGAGGGGTTGAATCTTTGGAGAAGGCAATGAATTGCAAACCTTCGGGGCTGTGACACTTACGTCGCATTCTTTCCATCTCCGCGACACTAAGGCGGGATGGAGGAATACGCTTAGGGGGTTGGGGTGTCTTCTTACCCTTTCTCTTAGGCGGAGAAGAACTGGGGACGGTTTGAGAATCATAAGAGGCAGAGGGGGAAGGGAAGTTCTCGAGATCCTGGAGTTGGGGGAAGGAAGATGAAGAGGCTCGGGGAGAAGGGGAAGGCGACTGCGAGGGCTGAGGAGCGGAAGTGGAGGCCATTGTCAAAGTACCTAAAATCTAGGGTTTCTAAGCACGCTCAATCAGAGCACCAACAAATTTCAAAACTACTTATACCAAACACAAAAATTGCGGGAGAAGAAGATGCGCGAGTTACCTAGGCCAGAGAAAGATTGATGGTAAAACCTGGAGCGGAAGGGTCGCAGGAAAATACGCCGGAACAGGAAGAGAATCGTCGGAAAATGCAGAAAAAGTAGTTCGGAAGAGTTGGGGAAGAAGAATAGTGAAAAGGGCAAGTTCGAATCGATTAAGTAAAAATGTACGCGGGCAACTATGGATACGCGGGATGAGTGACACGTGGCATACGGGAAATGATCGACGGATGAGAATGCCTACGGAGAAACGAAAGGACGCAAATGTTAAAAAGTAATCTCGGGGTACGGGGAAAGCACTGTAGATTGGGCAGGCATTTAATGCAGATGACGTCACCCACGCGGGCGAATCCTCTGACTACTTGCACTATTCCAGAGTGAACTAGCCAGACCAGGGAGGGTGGGAGTAATAAAAGCATCAGAGGGCAACTTACAGGGCTTACTCTTGCTTTCTTATAGAATTAAAGTACTTATATCTTCATGATTTGTAGGGACCAAGGAAAACAGCACAGCGCTGGTGCCAATAGTATTCCGCTGGTTGAACACGAAGAAAACCCGGTTCAACCAGACTAGAGGGGGGAGTGGTTGATGAGGAGTAATATGTGCAGAGTAGGGGAATGATGTAAATCGGAGAAGCCATCCTCGCTAGAGGAGTCGTATTTACCAAAGGAGTCATCCTCGCCAGAGGAGCCATCCTCACCAGAGAGGTCATCGCCATCAGAGGAATTACATTCGCCAGAAAAGTCATCACCACCAGCGGAGTCATCCTCGCCAGAGGAGTCACCCTCGCCAGAGGAGTCTTTCTCGTCAGAGAAGTCATCACCACCAGAGGAGTCATCCTCGCCAGAGGAGCCATCCTCACCAGAGAGGTCATCGCCATCAGAGGAACTACATCCGCCAGAGAAGTCGTTCTCGCCAGAGGAATACTAGAAGGCGCGGGGAAATCTCCCGCGTAAAGGCAAAATTACTGTTCTACCCTTCGACCACGCAAGGAGCATGCGTGGGCACTGATTTTACCATTTTACCCTTCCATGTACTCTATAAATAGATCTCAGCTCGTGTATTACAATTACGCTATCATACATTTTCAAAGATAACTGCTATTTTCTTTCTCGTGCAAAGTCTCCGATCGCTTTACTTCACTCTTCCCGATCATCTCTACTAGGTATAGTTTACAATTTCATGTGATAGTTTAGGTGTTGGTCATTGATTCACCACTAAATCATTAAATACACCTAGGCTATGTACACAGGGTTCGACTAAGAATCAAGGCAAGTTCTAGCATTACCCAAATCAAGATGTCAATATTCACACAATGAAAGAAAAAAACTGTTATGGGGATAAAACAACATTTATCAAAGCTCAAATCCTCACATGGTATGCCCAAATCCCTATCCATCGTCCTCAACTACATACGGCACAAAGCTTGGAAAATCCTACTTACATAATCGAACGTAAAAACCATCCAAACTTGAATAACCTTGATCATATAACATGCTGACAACAAGGCTCTATAAAAAAAACTAAAAAGAAACTGGGTCTTCCCTCCCACTCACACACTTTGCCTTGAGGTAAAGGGTGTGAGAACAAGGATTACCCAGTACAGAAACAACAGGAGCCTTGCCCCCCCCCTCCCCCCGCCACACACACACTTTGCTTTGAGCAAAGTAGGTGTGTGGAGGGGGTCAAGGAAACAACAGACTCAAACGAAAAAGAAAACGACGAAAACACAAATGGCCAATGCTTTAGGTGCCTACACCAGGTGTTTTACCTTTTGGGCAAAACACCGGTGCAGGTAGAAGGTTACCCTTCCCTCAGCTTTGGCCAGACAAAATCAACAAAACAGACAAAACACACAAGAACGAAACCAACAAAAGATACAACAACTAAAAAATAACTAACTACCTAGGGAGGGTGATAATTCAGGGGGCAGGTGCAGGTGGGTACCTGAACCCTTGGTGCTTGAAGAAGGCCAGAAGGGCCTTTTGGGTTGCTGCCAGCGCAACCTGGGTCTCCACGATCCTGGACTCAATCCTGTCCAGCTGGTTCTCATCGTCCTCTGACTCCGATTCTTCCACCTTATCTTTTCCATTACCCACAGTAGGGCTTTGGCCTTCGGCCGCTGAAACTTCTATCTCCTCTGGGTTGGTAAACTTGGGCACACCGCGATCCACCTTCACATCTCTCATACGGATCAAAGCCTCAATGTTGAGCTTTTCTGCCTCTATCCGGGTGTTCCCTTCCTCGATCTCGATCTCGTTTAGCTGGGCAAATGTGGTGGTGAACGGGATGAATGAGAGCCTCTGATTAGGCTTGCTGATGATGGACTCTATATGCTCAATCAGGAAGGCTCCGAAGTTGAGCTTCACCTTGCTGTGCATTGCCCAAATGATGTAGAGATCATTTTTGGACATTGCATTCCCGTTGTCCAGTTTGCCAAAGAGGGAGTATGAGAGGATTCCGTGGCACATCCTCAGGGCAGAATCGCGGATTCTGTGCCCCTTGACCTTTTGGGTCTTGAACTGCCCTCCATCGCCAATGTCTGCCCACATGACATCCCATTCTTGTGCAGTGAAAGTTGGGATTCCTCTCTTGGCGTCCTTGTACTCCTTCTTCTGTAAATCCTTCAACTTCACCATCCCCAAATTGAGGTTTACGTCGTTCACAGACATAGCCCTGGTCTCCCCCTTCATGGAGAAGCTCATGCCCAGAGGCCCACAAGTGGGGTTGATGTCCACCTGCACTGAGTCGAAAACCTCTCTCACCACTTCCTCATACGCGTGCCCTGGCCACTCTAGAAATGCTTTCCATCCGGTGTTAGCAAAATACTCCTTTATCCTTCCCACTACGCCCAAAGGCTCCAGCGACTCCATATCTGGGATCTTGGGCACAGCAATCCCCATCGTCGTCTTCTTCCTACTTCTCGGGGCGGACGCCGGTTCTCCCTTGATCATCTGGATTGGGGTCAGAGCCATCACTTTCCTTCTTCTTTTGGCCGGTGTCTCATCTGGCTCCTCACCGGATTCTCCCTGTTCCTCCTGCAGCACTGAACCTGAAGGCTCATTTCTCTCATTTGACGAACCTTCGGCCGGCGTGGCCGATTTTTCGGCTGCCGGCTTCTTCCTCTTCGGGGCGGAGGGAGTCTGCTTCCTTTTAGACGGCTCTTCTTCGCTTTTCTTCGCCATTTCCGATGTGGACTTGCCCTCGCCTGCGACTGCATGTTGTTCATCGGTGCCGAGGGTTAGGACGTCTATCTCTGGTGAGGTCAATTTTTGTGCCTCGGGGGATTCCTCTGAGTTTGTTCTTTGGTCTGGTGGAAACTATGGTGGCGGGGTGGTGGTTTTGTATGATAAAGGCCGAGAAAGGGGGTAGTGATTATGGGGAGTTGGATAGTTTAGGGTAGTGACGTAAGTTTTAGATTTTGATGGTGTGGGGCTTTCTCCGGTGAGGTCAATTTTTGTGCCTTGGGGGATTCCTCTGAGTTTGTTCTTTGGTCTGGTGGAAACCATGGTGGTGGGGTGGTGGTTTTGTATGATAAAGGCCGAGAAAAGGGGTAGTGATTATGGGAAGTTGGATGGTTTAGGGTAGTGACGTCGTGGGTAGGGGTTTTAGGGTTTTGGAGGTAGGGCTGACAACTGTCACTTGATGTGACGTGCGTCAGGCGGTTTCAGCCGCATCTTGCCCGAGAGCCCCTCTCGCCTTTGGATCAAATGCCCCTCCTTTGGACTGCTCTTGGCCAAAATTGTTTCCCTTATTCTTGCACAAATAAATTCAAACCCCCACGGAGGCGGGAAACTCAAACCAGCCCACTGCTGTTGTAACACCCCGTACTTTTCCTCATGTTGTGAGATAGTGTCTTAACACTATTGAGAGTACTGAGATGTCGAAATACGAGACTATTTTTTTTATGAGCAGATAAGACAGATTATCTTTAAATAGAGATATGAGTGGACAAACCAATGATAGAGTTTGAGTGATGAGATTTGAGAAATGAGTTGAGATAGAGATGCTGATTGAATTGAGCTGAGACTTTATTTTATTTCCAACTACCGGGAATAGAATTACCGGATACCGAATTATCAGAGTTTGACTGTCCTATTAAGAAGATAGGAATAATGAGTTGGAAATAGAGTCGAGGAAGAAAGAGTGAGAAACCTCGATGAATTGAGTCGGTCTGAGAGACGTCTAGTTTGTTTGTGTTTGCCGACTGCTTTGATGTGATGATATGTGATTTTACGTGACTGATTGATTATGTGATTTTGTTGCGTGTGTCACTATGACCAAGTTACTATGATTTTTATTTGAGACCTTAGCACTTGGATTTTTGATTAAGTTTCCAAAGAAAGTGCGGTTTATTTTTACCAACAAATCGAATGATGCCGGTTTATGGAAATTTTTCCAAGCATAATATTTTTTTTAAATTATTTTTCCTACGAAGAGGAATATTATAATTAAGAGAGTGCACTAATATTAGTGCTATAATTATTTTATTTGATCACATGAATAATTATGCTATGGTATTTTATTAATGAGTAATATTTCCATAATTTTTGTGATTATTATTTAATCACCCTTCTCACACTTTATTTTAATTTCTCTACCATATGATTAAATGCCATAAATTGCCAAGTGTGGAGATTGAGAGAGTAGAGATTGAGAGTGTGTTTATTGAGAAGTGTAGAGATTAGAGAGAGAAGTGTAGAGATTAGAGTGAGAGAGATCAAGGCATTAAATGCCCAATATTTCATAAGATCTCAAAATATTCCAAAGATTAGCAAGATCAAAACATATCTCACAAAATATTTCTCTCTCCCTCACTCACCATTTTCGGCCCTCTCTCTCTCTCCCTCATCTCTCACTTTCCTTCACTTTCCACCATTGTCAACCATAGATGAGACCTTCGAAGCTTCACCAAAATATGCCAAACACATAAATCACCAACAAAATCCCACCTAAACACCTCCTATCAACTTGAATTCAAGAGAATCCTTGAAGATTGGCTTCAAGACTAGAGAGAGAAAGTTTGATATTTGGTGTAAACTTGGGTAAGTGATCTCTATATTCATAGATTAGACTTGTATGAGATTGTATGTGAGTATTCTTGAGAGTTTGAAGCAAGAAAATCGCCCCCTTCATTTTTTTTCTAAATTTTCGAAAATTTGGTCTTCACCCCTTCAAAAAACTTTCTTTTTCTTTTCTTGATTTGGGGTGAAAAATGAGTTTTATATGATGTTTGGTGATGATTGATGGGTGTTGTGAAGTATATGCTTAGAGATGTGAAAGTTCGATGGAGTTTAGTTTACCCAAAATTGGGAACTTTTGAGTTAATGATTCAAATGATGAATTGATGATGTAGATGAGTCCATGAGATATATATGATGATGATTGATGGAGTAAATTGAGTATATGATGTCAATTGATTATTTTGATATGAGTTAGTTTACTAAAATTAGGGCTATGTGTATCTATGCTCTAATTTGTAAATTGATGGAGTATATGTGAGTTTAAATGATTAAAATTGATAGATATATGATGAGATTAAAGATCCATGTGTGTTTATAAAATTTCAAAGAGTTTAGTTTGATAAAAATTGGGACTTTCTTGTCTATGTGTCTATTAAATGATTTAGCTTAAGATATATGCAATTGAGCATGATATTAGTGTTTGAATATGTTTGATTAAGTCTTTTATTGGCTAAGTAAAATTTTGACTTGAGTTAGTTTATGAGAGTTTTTGAGTTCTCATAATTTGAGAAGTCGATGATTGATTAAATGAGGTCTATTTTGCTTTATGACCATTATGTGAAAGTTTGTCACGTTTTATAAAGAGTTTTATGTTGATACATGAAGTTTCATTAGAGTTTAGTTTATTTGATAAAAGGAATTTATATGTGTGAAATGAGTTATATGATGTATGAGGTCATTAATGAATGATGGAGTGATTTTGAGCATGAGAATGAAAAGAGAATTGAATTGATGCGTTCGTTGAAACGTTTTACTTGAGATTTGAGTTAAAATGTAAAAGAGGAGAGTTAATTTGAGTATGATGAGTATTATATTGTGCTTGAATGTTTTTTAGTGTTATATGTGTTTAAAATGAGCTTTAATGAGTTTTCTTTGAAGGAATGTTGAGTTGAGCATTTAAGAGTTTGAGATGAGTTTTTGGTGATTTTCGTAGGCCTACTGACCTACTGTGATCGACGGTTTGTCGATGTCAAAAAGCTTTGAAAATTTTATAGCAAGTCCCGACATGAGTCTTGAGCACCCCTGTACAATTTCAAGGTATTTGAACTTCATTTACTATTTTTATAAAATACAAAACTTAAACTGCACATTTCTAACGAGAGTTGCAGAGAACAGGGGAAAGATTCATTATTTTCAGTGGCTTCCTGTGTAATATAGCTTTCCAAATTTTTATGGTATTAACCTTATTGTGTTAGCTAGATATCCACCAAATTTGATCCCAGTGTGATAACATTTACTATTTTTCACAAATCAAAGTTTTGGATTGCTCAAAACTGCCGAATATGGTAGACTGTAGTAAAACAGTCATATATCCCAAACAACTTGGAGTTTTTGACTCTACGTTTTTTTATATGAAACTAGACTCGAAGACCTTTCTTTTGGGCTGAGTCTCGAGTCCAGGAGGTGTCGGAGTCAGAACAGGTTAATTTTTGAAGTTGAGTCAGTGTGAAAACAGGGCATGTTTTGATAATGTTTGATTGTGTTTTCTTGTGTGCCTTACGTGTTTGTGTTGCCTATGTGTTTGAGTGAAAATTTGACGAGTCTTATATGAGAGATAAATCGAGACTTAGAACCATGATTTTCTTGAAACCTATCCTTGAGCTTAAGGATTTGAGATGAGTGGAGAGTCTATATAGAGTAGAATAAGGAAATAGAATATGAGATAGAGCAAGAGTTAAGGCATGAGTTTTGTTAATGAGTTTCTAATCGAGATTCATTTTATGACATGAACCTTCGATGATGATGATGATTCCTGAAGACCGAGCGAGACGAAGAAGTAAGTCGCCTGTTTTCTTTCCGAAACTAGCGAAGGACTTCAGGTGGGCAATATTTTGAGTATACGTATATCGTACGAGCTTTCTAAAATGATTTAATGATATTATGAGTTGTCAAATGCTTTGAGATAAATGATATTTGAGAATTGTTTGACTTGCCAATTTTTTATGTTAAGCTTGTGTGTTACCCTCTACTGATGAGACGAATTCGGTCCTGCCTCAAGCGGGATTTTGTGCACAGAGGTGACTGTGAGCCGTCTTCGGGTCGGCCGGTCACGGTACTTGAGAGGGAGGCCTACTTCTCAGTACCTTTGATGATGAGTAGTGGATGCGGTACATACATGATGAATGTTTAAACTGCGCAGTTACTTATTTATGATGTTGATTATGAAAACTGCATGCACAGATTCTTTGATGCTAACTTATTTCTGTGTATTGCTGAGATGTGGCAAACTTCAAACTTATAGCTCTAAGAGCACTTTCCTTGTTTTTCGGCGTTTGCCCACTGAGTATTATGTACTCACGCCCTGCATGTATTTCTAAATGTGCAGACTAAGCGAGGAGCGAGATTGGTCTGGTGCTGGTGTGGAATTGTTGGAGGATGTATTTACTTTATCGTATTTCCATTTTGACGATAAAGTCTTAATGATTGATATACTTTGATTTTCTTTTGAATTTAAGCAATGTACTCACGGTTATATGTCTTCATACATATAATCGATTCGCCTTTTGCTGCGATACTCTGCATATTATGATTCCTTACGAAAAATGAGCGATACCCGTTTTGTTTTTGATCTTGAAATTCCTGATATTTATGAAGTTATGACGACATTGACGATTTTACCCTTGGGTTCATTTATGATGATTTTCCTTGGCATGGTTTGATGCGAACTTCCGCTTGATGTTCGATCTATGCTTCTTATCTTTTATTCTTTTGAAAATAGTCGTATCGATACTCGTTCCCCGCTATTACTAGCGTCGGGATTTCGGGCTGCGACAGGGTGGTATCAGAGCAGGTCATCTGCTCTGAGTCTATTGCTTGACTGAGTTGAACCTTTGAATTCTTAGGCTAATTTGAGAGAGTCAGTTCGAAACATAACCCCAGCACCCCATCTCCTCCGGCTTAACGAGGTAAGAGGTTGATGTTGTTTCTTGTTGCTTTCCTATTGAGAGCTGAGTTTGATTCACAAATGAGTTATGTATTATTTTAATGACGGAATTGTTCGAGATGATGGATTCTGATACGAGGCAGTTGATGTGGAATATGAGGAGAGATGTCGAGGCTAATATAGCCGATACCCTACCGTATCAAACGAGGATGAGATGCAGAGTCGAGAAGAGGCAGCGATACAGAGACGATATAGCGAGGCGATGCGTCGTTGGTTCAGGACTACTGGACTGAGAGAGGGCGATACTCTTGGAGAGTTTCTAGCACATTACCACCGTTGTTGGTTGGAGGCTAGTATCCACGGGATTGATGAGGCTGAGGCCATCACTCACCTGATTCCACAGCTGCCACCCGAGTGGCAAGACTGGGCGGCTTCACTGGTGCCGCAACATATCTTGAGGACTGAGTTCGGGTGTTTCGTGAGCGCCGATTTTCGTGGCTTCATCGCGACTTTGAGCCACCGCTACCTTGTTTATGGCGAGCCACCTTCACCGCCGTAGGTAGAGTTTGAGGGACCAGCCCAGGGAAGAGAGCTTGATGTTGTGCCCCCACTTCCCGAGGAGCCATTTCCGATTGCCCCTCTACCCCCAGCTGATCCGATTCCAGTTTCTCTTGAGTCTGATGTTTAAGAGCCGATGGTCTTCGAGGCGTACTCTCCAGTGGTAGAGCATGACCCGTTTGCGTTTCTATCACTTATTCATTTTCCCAGCGCCGAGTTACCGCCTTGGGATTGGACACCGGCGACGGCACCTTCGCCATTGCCACCTGTTGAGTCGGCGCAGCCGATTGTATCTACTAAGCCTAAGATACAGTATGTTCCCTTCTATCCTTATCCGAGGGTTGCCCCGTTGCCTGAGCCGGGCACTTTGGCTTTTTAGACGTACATGCACTCGATTTTATATCACCCGTCCCGAGACGCCCAGGAGGGAAAGTCTCGGCCAGTACACCTGGACAGTGATGAGGAGGACCCGGATGAGGAAACTCCAGAGATGACGATCGACCAAGGACGGACCCAGCCATTACAGCGTCATATTACTGCCGACGGAGTCGAGACATGGGTACCTATTCCCGAGGTGCCGGTTTATGGTCCGATGATGGACACCGACGTCGAGGATGAGCCGAGCGATGATAGCGTCTACCGACTGATCGACGAGTACGAGAGTCAGGAGTCGGAGCCGAGCGAGGAGACGGAGCTGAGTGAGGATATGGAGGTTGACGATGCGACGAGCAGGATTTCAGGAGACGACGACTAGCGATCACGTGTATCTAGTAGACGCGTGCATATGTATAGATGCATAGTTGTTATATATATATATATATATATATATAGGTCGAGAAGCATAGCATAGTGTGTATGTGTAGATAGTATATATCTATAGGTACTTAGTACCTATGATGCTTGTATAGTTAAAGCATCATTTTAGTGTTAGGACCTTTGTATATAGGATCCTACTTTTGTAAAAGACCTCGAGAAAGAGGCAATTTTCCATATATATATATATACAAGAGATGTTGATGATTAGTGAGTTTCACTATCTTTATCAGAGCTTTGAGAATGATGATGATGTTGATGCTTAATAATGATAAATGAGAAATAGAGATTGATGAGAATTACGAACGATGATAGATGAGAAATAGACTGGATGAGAGTTTTGAGAATTTTGAGATCACAAATGAGATATAGAAGTGAAGTGAGAAAACGAGGATTTGTATTTTGTAACGACGAACGGTTAGTTTAGAAGTTGATAGTTATATAACTCTTTTTCCTTTATAGTATACCTCCGAGAAGAAGAGGGAACCGAAGGAACATAAACCGAGAAGAAGATGAAGAAGAGGAGCAGAGAAACCAACCGTTGAGATAATACGACGAGAGTTAGAGATTTTATCGCGATTTATAGACACGACCCTAATAGGACGAACGTATAATGGAGACCTCATGGGATGCATAGATACTATTGACCAATTGTACTTTGAAATAGAGGTACTTTCACCGGGACCGCGCGTATCATCGCTAGAGTAGTCATGAGAGTAGACTTATTGAGTCCCTATCTCGCTTGGTCGTATTTAAATTTTTCTGCATCCATTTGAACTCCTACAGGAGATGAACTATTTGCCATCGAGAAAATTTTTCCAGATCCACTGTGTTTGAGCCTGAGTCGTTTGTGTTGGAAATCTTTACCCCTTGCTTTAACAGTGGACAATTTATTCATTTTCCACTTAGTGGATTGTTTCTACTTCCAGTATTGATTTATTCCCATCATATCATATCTCAGTTTTATTCTAGCTTCTGTTCTAACTTTTGATCTTACCTTGATTGTAACTTCTTCATTATCCTTGAAATAGCACTGGCTATTATGGAATTATTCCATTACTTGAGCTCGTCTTGTTCAAGATCAGATATTTTTTTTATTCGTCACATCCTATTCCCTACCACATCCGACAAGAGTTAGGATTGTCTAGGTAATTAGGATGGTATAACAAGAAGAGTGTTTGGAAGAAACCCGATTTAGGGGAGCAGTCGTAGAATATATTTTTACGGAACGAGCACGACTTTTCGATTATGGATTTTCTTATATTAGGCATGTATGCCGAAAGCTAATCAATTCGAGGACGATAAGAAGTGATGCTAAGCAAGAATAGGCAATAGCAGATTCAAGAAGATCGAGATGATGGGTTAGAGCAGATAATGTTTTCCATGATAGTAGACTGAGATGACGACTAGTATAGATGTAGCATCGTCGTAATATTAGGGATGTTTTATTTTGTTATGCCCCGCAATTAGTAAGAGTTCTCGAAAGAGAAAATTTTCTTATATTTGTGTCTATATGACGATGACCAGAGAGTCTAGATGCTTGAGTAGAGTTTTGAGCTGATGTTACGATGATAGACATGAAATATGTCCTTGACGTTGAGTTATGAGAATGGAGAAAATAATATGATGTCGAGTAAGAGTCTTATGATTCGTGAGTTAGGAGAATTAGTTCTAAGATTGATATATGTTCCCTTAGACTTTTGTCGAGAAAGAGAAACCGAATAAAGAAAGAAATAGAGTTGATGATATGAGATAAGGCAATAAAACCGTAGCTAAATACGAACGTCAGTTTCGCAAACTGATTCGGTATGCCACATATCGAGGAGAGATGAACGAAAAGATGTCAGAATTGTTTCGATCAGATTTGAGACAAGAGATTCGAGATGATTTAACGAGACAGAGTGCGGTTATGTGTACTGAAGCATTAAATAGAGCATTTGATATAGAACTGGCAATGCAGCCAGAGAACGTGATTTGAGCTTTAGCACCCAAACGAGTTAGAGCACACAAACGTGCAATCCATCCTTTTCTGGATGAGGGCAAGAATAAAAGAGAAAATGGGATGACCGAAGTCAAGATCCCAAGAAGCCGTGGCAGAGTCAGAATACGCCACCGCGATATCAGAACTGAGACGAACAGCCTTATGGTTGGCCCAACTGCCCCAGCAGCAGTAAACCTTCAAGAACCGCGAGGGATACCGCCTTGCCAGAAGAGCAATAAATTACATCTGAGAGAATGCAAGATGAGATAGAATAGCTGTTATACCTGCGAAAGGGTCGGGCACTACTCGAACCAGTGTCCGAATTGTCAGCAAAGTAGAAGCGGAGTACGACCAAGTCAGTTTCGGCCGCAACTCAAAGCAATGGAGGGAATCCTATCGCTACCTCCACCACAGCGACAAAAGCCAGCCTATCGACCGCGTCAGTCAAGAAGGTAACCACCAGCCCCGCAGGCGAATCACCCTCACCACCAGAGACTATTCGCGCTTGAGCAGAAAGCACCGGACAAGAATAGAGGAAATTTGTCAGATATAGGCGAGTTGAAAGATGTGCCCATTGTATTTTTGTTTGACACTGAACGTAGAGCTTGCTCCACAACCTCTAAAGAGTAGCCACACTTATAGGCAGAATTACTACGATTTCATCCGTGTACCCCAACTTAGAATTCGAGTTAAGATCGACTAAGCTCGACGCTAAAAATCTAAGACTGATGCATAGGTGGCACTTGGATATAGTTTTGAAATAGACTGGTTAGAGGAAAACTATGCGACGATACAATGCACGGAGAAACGAATATCTTTTCAGCCACTTGACCGAGAACCAACTTCCTTCATTGATATTGAGAGAAAATGGAAGAAGACGCCGATCATCTTGGCACTGCAAGCAAGAAAGCTCTTGCGGAGAAAAGATACAACCGTGTACGTTGTATATCTGAACCAAAGAGACGAATCCAAGGCAAATGTTGATGACGTGCCAATCGTGTGAGATTACAAAGACGTTTTCTCTGAGACTTTACAGGGATTACCCCAGGCCGAAAGCTTGATTTTACGATCGATTTAGAGCCTAGCGCCGTACCGACGTCGAAAGCGCCGTATAGAATGGCCCACTACAGAGTTGCGAGAGTTAAAGCTGCAACTCCAAGAACTTCTAGATATGGGTTTCATTCGACCCAGTGTTTCCCCGTGGGGAGCACCAGTTCTTTTTGTTAAAACGAAGGATGGAAACTTGAGGTTGTGTATCGACTATCGAGAGTTGAACAAAGTGACGTTAAAGAATAAGTATCTGTTACCCCGGATCGATGATCTATTCGATCAACTACAAGGAGCGAGCACCTTTTCAAAGTTTGACATGAGAACGGGATACCATCAGCTGAAGATACGATCGGAAGATATTCCCAAAGACGGCATCGCGTATGCATTATGGCATTACTATAAACTCAATGATGTTTGGAAGATATGTCTTTCGGTTTGACAAATGCTCCGGCGATATTCATGGATCTCATGAATCGCGTTTTTCACGAATACCTATATAAATTCGTGATAGCCTTTATAGACGATATCCTGATTTACTCGAAGAGTAAACGAGAACACGAAGAGCGTTTGAGGAACGCGTTAGAAAGATTGCGAGCTGAAAAGCTTTATGAGAAGTTTAGCAAATGCAAGTTTCGGCTTGAAGAAGTCAATTTTCTTAGCCATATCATTTCCGCAAGAGGAATTGACGTAGACCCAGCGAAAGTTCAAGCGGTACAGGAGTGGAGATCGCCAACCACACCGCACGAGATTCACAGTTTTATAGGATTAGCAGGGTGTTATCGACGTTTTATATACGGCTTTTCGAAAATTGCTAAGCCATTGACGCACCTGCTAAAGAAAGAAGTCAAGTTCGTTTGGACGAACGAACGCGAGCGAAGTTTTCAAGAGTTAAAGAAGAGACTTACTATATTGCCCCAGTTCAGCTATTCCGAGAACGGATAAAGAGTATGCAGTTTATACTGATACATCGAGAAATGGTTCAAGATGTGCACTGATGCAAGAGGGAAAAGTTATGGCGCATACTTCGTGACAATAGAGACCACACGAGATGAGTTATCTAACGCATGATTTAGAATTAGCAGCCGTAGTGCATGCTTTGAAGATCTGGAGACACTATCTTTACGTAGCACGATGTGAGATATACACCGATCACAAAAAGTCTCAAATATTTCTTTGAGCAAAAGATCTGAACGTGCAACAACGAAGATAGCTAGAGTTTGTGAACGATTATGATTTCAGAATAAATTATCACCCTGGAAAAGCTAACGTTGTAGTTGACGCGTTAAGCAGAGAGAATCAGGGAGAGTTGGGATTTCTCCTTACTTGAGAAGTGAACCTAATCAGGGAATTCGAGAAGATAAATTTGGAGGTAGTAATACCACCACAAACGACAAAAATAGTAATTTCTGCACTGAACATTACACCTGACTTACGATTGAGAATAGTCACAGCTCAGAGGGAGAGTATGAGAAGATGGAAAGATTGCGAATAAAGATTCGAACCAAGAGAGTAGAGAATTATCATGAGACGGCAGATAATGCGATTTTGATTAAGGAAAGAGACTGAGTGTGCCTGATAAGAAAAGATGAAGAACGAAATTTCGAGCGAAGCTCATGATACCCCTTACACCGCACAGGCGGAAAGTATGAAAATGTGCCAAGACTGAAACGACGCTTTGATAGGAGAATAAGAAGCGAGAGATGGCATCTTTCGTAGAAAGATGTTTGACGTGTTAACACGTGAAGGCACCACTTTGGCAACCTTATACAATTACACCTATTAGAGACTTCCACAATAGAAGTGAGACCACTTAGCCATGAATTATGGCATCGGTTAGCAAAATCGAGAGAAGAAAACTCAACAATTGAGTAATTGTGGATAGATTCTTTTGATGTTAGAAACGATGATTATGTGAGTTTTTCCCTATCTCGGGGAGCATGTTATTTTCGAGTTAACAAGAACTCAAACCAAGATATATAGGACCTTATGATGTATTAGAGTAAGTAGGCCATGTAGCCTATAAACTAGCATTGCCTCTGAGCTTCGCGAACGTCCATGACGTTTTCCATGTTTCTCAACTGAGAAAGTACGTGTTTGATCCAAAACACGTCATCCATCAAGAAGAAGTGTCCCTGGAACCAGATTTGAGCTATGAAGAGAGACCTGATGCTATGCTGGACCGGAAGATCCAACATTTGAGGAACAAGTCGATTCCTTGGTAAAAATCCAATGGAGACATCACAGTCAAGAAAGAACCAACATGGGAACTTGAAGAGAAGATGAAAGAGAAGTACCCAGAGCTTTTTCCCGAAGAAGAATAACTCAAATTTCGGGATGAAATTTTTTTTAAGGGGGGTAGGATGTAACACCCCGTACTTTTCCTCATGTTGTGAGATAGTGTCTTAACACTATTGGGAGTACTGAGATGTCGAAATACGAGACTATTTTTTTTTATGAGCAGATAAGACAGATTGTCTTTAAATAGAGATATGAGTGGACAAACCAATGATAGAGTTTGAGTGATGAGATTTGAGAAATGAGTTGAGATAGAGATGCTGATTGAATTGAGCTGAGACTTTATTTTATTTCCAACTACCGGGAATAGAATTACCGGATACCGAATTATCAGAGTTTGACTGTTCTATTAAGAAGATAGGAATAATGAGTTGGAATAAGAGTCGAGGAAGAAAGAGTGAGAAACCTCGATGAATTGAGTCGGTCTGAGAGACGTCTAGTTTGTTTGTGACTGCTTTGATGTGATGATATGTGATTTTACGTGCATGACTGATTGATTATGTGATTATGTTGCGTGTGTCACTATGACCAAGTTACTATGATTTTTATTTGAGACCTTAGCACTTGGATTTTTGATTAAGTTTCCAAAGAAAGTGCGGTTTATTTTTACCAAGAAATCGAATGATGCCGGTTTATGGAAATTTTTCCAAGCATAATATTTTTTTTAAATTATTTTTCCTACGAAGAGGAATATTATAATTAAGAGAGTACACTAATATTAGTGCTATAATTATTTTATTTGATCACATGAATAATTATGCTATGGTATTTTATTAATGAGTAATATTTCCATAATTTTTGTGATTATTATTTAATCACCCTTCTCACACTTTATTTTAATTTCTCTACCATATATGATTAAATGCCATAAATTGCCAAGTGTGGAGATTGAGAGAGTAGAGATTGAGAGTGTGTTTATTGAGAAGTGTAGAGATTAGAGTGAGAGAGATCAAGGCATTAAATGCCCAATATTTCATAAGATCTCAAAATCTTCCAAAGATTAGCAAGATCAAAACATATCTCACAAAATATTTCTCTCTCCCTCACTCACCATTTTCGGCCCTCTCTCTCTCTCCCTCATCTCTCACTTTCCTTCACTTTCCACCATTGTCAACCATAGATGAGACCTTCGAAGCTTCACCAAAATATGCCAAACACATAAATCACCAACAAAATCCCACCTAAACACCTCCTATCAACTTGAATTCAAGAGAATCCTTGAAGATTGGCTTCAAGACTAGAGAGAGAAAGTTTGATATTTGGTGTAAACTTGGGTAAGTGATCTCTATATTCATAGATTAGACTTGTATGAGATTGTATGTGAGTATTCTTGAGAGTTTGAAGCAAGAAAATCACCCCCTTCATTTTTTTTCTAAATTTTCGAAAATTGGGTCTTCACCCCTTCAAAAAACTTTCTTTTTCTTTTCTTGATTTGGGGTGAAAAATGAGTTTTATATGATGTTTGGTGATGATTGATGGGTGTTGTGAAGTATATGCTTAGAGATGTGAAAGTTCGATGGAGTTTAGTTTACCCAAAAGTGGGAACTTTTGAGTTGATGATTCAAATGATGAATTGGTGATGTAGATGAGTCCATGAGATATATATGATGATGATTGATTGAGTAAATTGAGTATATGATGTCAATTGATGATTTTGATATGAGTTAGTTTACTAAAATTAGGGCTATGTGTATCTATGCTCTAATTTGTAAATTGATGGAGTATATGTGAGTTTAAATGATTAAAATTGATAGATATATGATGAGATTAAAGATCCATGTGTGTTTATTAAATTTCAAAGAGTTTAGTTTAATAAAAATTGGGACTTTCTTGTCTATGTGTCTATTAAGTGATTTAGCTTAAGATATATGCAATTGAGCATGATATTAGTGTTTGAATATGTTTGATTAAGTCTTTTATTGGCTAAGTAAAATTTTGACTTGAGTTAGTTTATGAGAGTTTTTGAGTTCTCATAATTTGAGAAGTCGATGATTGATTAAATGAGGTCTATTTTGCTTTATGACCATTATGTGAAAGTTTGTCACGTTTTATAAAGAGTTTTATGTTGATACATGAAGTTTCATTAGAGTTTAGTTTATTTGATAAAAGGAATTTATATGTGTGAAATGAGTTATATGATGTATGAGGTCATTAATGAATGATGGAGTGATTTTGAGCATGAGAATGAAAAGAGAATTGAATTGATGCGTTCGTTGAAACGTTTTACTTGAGATTTGAGTTAAAATGTAAAAGAGGAGAGTTAATTTGAGTATGATGAGTATTATATTGTGCTTGAATGTTTTTGAGTGTTATATGTGTTTAAAATGAGCTTTAATGAGTTTTCTTTGAAGGAATGTTGAGTTGAGCATTTAAGAGTTTGAGATGAGTTTTTGGTGATTTTCGTAGGCCTACTGACCTACTGTGATCGACGGTTTGTCGATGTCAAAAAGCTTTGAAAATTTTATAGAAAGTCCCTACATGAGTCTTGGGCACCCCTATAACATTTCAAGTAATTTGGACTTCATTTACTATTTGTATAAAATACAAACCTTAAACTGCACATTTCTACCGAGAGTTGCAGAGAACAGGGGAAAGAGTCATTATTTTCAGTGGCTTACTGTGTAATATAGCTTTCCAAATTTTTATGGTATTAACCTTATTGTGTTATCTAGATATCCACCAAATTTGAGCCCAGTATGACAACATTTACTATTTTTCAAAAATCAAAGTTTTCGATTGCTCAAAACTGCCGAATATGGTAGACTGTAGTAAAACAGTCATATCTCGCAAACCACTTGGAGTTTTTGACTCTACTTTTTTGTATATGAAACTAGACTCGAAGATCTTTCTTTTGGTATGAGTCTCGAGTCCAGGAGGTGTCGGAGTCAGAACAGGGTAATTTTTGAAATTGAGTCAGTGTGAAACAAGGGCATGTTTTGATAATGTTTGATTGTGTTTTCTTATGTGCCTTACGTGTTTGTGTTGCCTATGTGTTTGAGTGAAAATTTGACGAGTCTTATATGAGAGATAAATCGAGACTTAGAACCATGATTTTCTTGAAACCTATCCTTGAGCTTAAGGATTTGAGATGAGTGGAGAGTCTATGAGATAGAGCAAGAGTTAAGGCATGAATTTTGTTAATGAGTTTCTAATCGAGATTCATTTTATGACATGAACCTTCGATGATGATGATGATTCCTGAAGACCGAGCGAGACGAAGAAGTAAGTCACCTGTTTTCTTTCCGAAACTAGCGAAGGACTTCAGGTGGGCAATATTTTGAGTATACGTATATCGTACGAGCTTTCTAAAATGATTTAATGATATTATGAGTTGATCAAATGCTTTGAGATAAATGATATTTGAGAATTGTTTGACTTGCCAATTTTTTATGTTAAGCTTGTGTGTTACCCTCTACTGATGAGACGAATTCGGTCCTGCCTCAAGCGGGATTTTGTGCACAGAGGTGACTGTGAGCCGTCTTCGGGTCGGCCGGTCACGGTACTTGAGAGGGAGGCCTACTTCTCAGTACCTTTGATGATGAGTAGTGGATGCGGTACATACATGATGAATGTTTAAACTGCGCAGTTACTTATTTATGATGTTGATTATGAAAACTGCATGCACAGATTCTTTGATGCTAACTTATTTATGTGTATTGCTGAGATGTGGCAAGCTTCAAACTTATAGCTCTAAGAGCACTTTCCTTGTTTTTCGGCGTTTGCCCACTGAGTATTATGTACTCACGCCCTGCATGTATTTCTAAATGTGCAGACTAAGCGAGGAGCGAGATTGGTCTGGTGCTGGTGGGGAATTGTTGGAGGATGTATTTACTTTATCGTATTTCCATTTTGACGATAAAGTCTTAATGATTGATATACTTTGATTTTCTTTTGAATTTAAGCAATGTACTCACGGTTATATGTCTTCATACATATAATTGATTCGCCTTTTGCTGCGATACTCTGCATATTATGATTCCTTACGAAAAATGAGCGATACCCATTTTGTTTTTGATCTTGAAATTCCTGATATTTATGAAGTTATGACGACATTGACGATTTTACCCTTGGGTTCATTTATGATGATTTTCCTTGGCATGCTTTGATGCGAACTTCCGCTTGATGTTCGATCTATGCTTCTTATCTTTTATTCTTTTGAAAATAGTCGTATCGATACTCGTTCCCCGCTATTACTAGTGTCGGGATTTCGGGCTGCGACAGCTGTGGGCAAAACCTAGTTCCTAGGCAAACAAAAAGAAAATGAAAACAAACGAAAAGAAAGAAAAACTCAAAACACCAGGTTACCTCCTGGCCAGTGCTTTATTTATCGTCCTGAGCATGACGTGGTACCTCCAAGTCAAACCAGGTGGTTTGTGGTTGGAGAGAGATCTAGTTCCTCCCCAACGTTTGGTTCATGCCCATAATAGGCCTTCAGTCTTTGTCCATTCACCTTGAACACTGCTCCTGACTTTGGATTCTTGACTTCGACGGCCCCATTTGGGAATTGGACTTGTACTTCAAAAGGTCCGGCCCATTTGGTACTCAGCTTGCCTTTTGCAAATTTGAACTGCGTTTGGTATAAGAGTACCTTTTGCCCAAAGTTGAACTGCTTGTTTGTGATCAGGGAATCATGGCTTTTCTTCATTCTTTCTTTGTAGAGTACAACATTGTCGTATGATTATCTTCTGATTTCCTCCAGCTCTTGGATCTCTAGCCTTCTTGCTTGCCCTGCCTTGTTCCAGTCATAGTTCACTTTATTGACTGCCCAGAAAGCCTTGTGCTCCAATTCCACCGGTAAATGACATCTCTTGCCATACACCATTCTATATGGTGACATTCCGAATGGAGTCTTGTATGCGGTGCGATATGCTCATAAAGCATCTTCCAGCTTTAAGCTCCAGTCCTTCCCTGTAGGGCCAACGGTTTTTCGCAGGATCGTTTTGATAATGAGATTTGATAGTTCTGCCTGTCCATTGGCTTATGGGTGGTAGGTTGTTGAGACCCGATGTTGGACGCCATATTTTTTGAACAGGTTTTCGACCGAGAAGTTGAAAAAGTAGGATCATTGGTCGTTGATGATTGCTCTGGGCACACCAAACCTACAAAAATATTAGCTTTCAAAAAACTCACCACTACCTTTGAGTCATTCGTCGGGGACGCCTTTGCCTCTACCCATTTGGAGACATAATCCACCAAAAGTAGGATGTACAAGTTTTCTCTCGAACTGGGGAGGGGTCCCATGAAATCCATTACCCATATGTCGAATATCTCCACGGGCATGATGGGAATCATGGGCATTTCATACCTCCTGGTTATGTTCCCTTCTCGTTGGCATTGTGGGCAGTTCTTGCAAATAGTGTAACTATCCTTGAAAATTGTTGGCCAGTAGAATCCACATTCCAATACTTTGGCTGCAGTCCTCTTGTGCCCAAAATGTCCTCCACACTCCTTTGAATGACAGAACTCTAGAATGTTTCTTTGCTCTTCTTGTGGGATGCATCTTCGTAATATTTGGTCCCCGCATTGCTTCCACAAATATGGTTCGTCCCAAATGTAGTCCCTGCTCTCCTTGGCTAATGTCTTCTTCTCTGCATAAGTGTACCCGAAGGGCACATATCCAGAACATAGGTAATTGCACAAGTCTGCATACCTAGGGTTTTCCTTTCTTCCTTGAGAATATAACAACTGCTCGTCAGGGAACATCCTCTTGATTGGTTCCCCCTCTTCTTTCCTAACAATCCTGCTTAAATGATCGACCACTTGATTTTGTGCTCCAACCTTGTCCTTAATCTCCACGTCGAATTCTTGCAAAAGTAGAACCCATCGGATCAACCTGGGCTTAGACTTCTTTTTGGCCAAAAGGTACTTCAAGGCCGCATGATCGGTGTAGACTGTGGTCTTTCCCCCAAGCAAGTAGGACCTGAATTTTTCGAAGGCGAACACTACTGCCAACATCTCCTTTTCTATTGTGGAATAATTGATTTGAGCTCCATTCAGGGTCTTTGAGGCATAGTAGATGACATGACTTTCCTTTCCCCTCTTTTGCCCAAGAACTGCCCCTATGGCATATCTACTGGCGTCGCACATCACCTCAAAAGGCATCCTCCAGTCTGGAGGTTGTATTATGGGTGCGGAAATCAGATTATTCTTCAAGATCTGGAAAGCCTCCTTGTAGTTTTCATCAAACTTCCACTCTACTTCTGTCGCAGCCCGATTCCCAAACGCTAGTGATAGCGGGGTACAAGTATCGATACGACTAAAATAAATGAATAAAGGACACCACAACTAAAATGAACATCGGCGCGGAAGCTTACATCAAAAATATACCAAGGCAAAGCATTATAATTTGGCTCAAGAGTATATATATCAACATCAGTATAACTTCTTGGATATCAGGAATTTCAAGAAGAAAAGCAAAGTAGGTATCCCTTATTTTCCATAAGGAAGCCTAACATCAAGAGTAACACAACAAAAGGTGTAACAATTATATGTATGAAGACATATAATCGCGAGTATATTGCTTGATTAGAAAGAAATAATACATCATCTCTCTAAAGTTTTATCAATATCAGAGGGAAAACAAGGTTCATCATCCTTAAGACTCTAACATCAAAGGAAAACAGCAAGGAACTTCATCATCGAAACCATCCCCACCAGCACCAGTCCAATCTCGCTCCCAAGCTTAACCTGCACATTTAGAAATATATGCAGGGCGTGAGTAATAATACTCAGTGGGCAAACGCCGGAAAAACATCAAAGGCGCTCTTAGAGCTATATGTTTGAAGCTTGCCATATCATCAGCAATACACAGAAATAAGTTATCATCAAAGAAATCTGTGCATGCAGTTTTCATAATCATAACATCACAAGTAAACGATAGCGCTATCAAAATATTCATCATGCATGTACCACATCTACAACTTCATTATTATCGGTACTGAGAAGTAGGCCTCCCTCTCAAGTACCGTGACTGGCCGACCCGAAGACGGCTCACAGTCACCTCTGTGTACACAACCCCGCTTGTGGCAGGATCCGAATTCGTTTCATCAGTAGAGGGTAACATACAGCTTAACATCAAAAATTGGCAAGTCAAACAGTTCTTTAAACGTCATTTAACTCAAAGCATCAAAACATCTCATATTCTTATCATCATTTAAAACAGTTTAGAAAAGCTCATAAACTGTATACTCAAAATATTGCCCACCTGGAGTCCTTCGCTTAAGCTTGGATAGGAACAGGGGACTTACTTCTTCGTCTTGCTCGGGTCTTCATAAATCATCAACATCATCACGAAGGTTCATGTGATAAAACAACCTTAGTTAGTACTTAATACTGAAATCCAATCTCGTTTCATCGATAACTTCTCACTCAACGTCTATTTACTCAGTAAAACTAAATCCCTAGGTATACTCAACTTCTAAGGATTTCCACGTCTTACTCTAGATTTAACTCTCAACTCGGACCATACTCATAGCAGTCAAGCACATAGGTACACATAATCACATAAGCATACAACTTCACATAACACATCACAACAAACAAACATAAGTTTGACTCGGAGACCAGAGCAGAGAAATGCTCGATGGTCAGGGTGGAAGAACTCAGCAGAGCAGAGCAGACTAGCTTGGCAGAGCAGAGAAGAAATACTCGCCAAAGCAGAGGAATGCTCGCCAGAGGAATCAACAGTCAGAGGGATGACTTCGTCAGAGGAATCGACATCAGAGGAATCGATCATCAGAGGACTCAAACGTCAGAGGACTCAAACGTCAGAGGACTCAAACGTCAGAGGACTCAAACGTCAGAGGAAACAATCATCAGAGGACTCAAACGTCAGAGGACTCAAACGTCAGAGGACTCAAACGTCAGAGGACTCAAACGTCAGAGGACTCAAACGTCAGAGGAAACAATCATCAGAGGACTCAAACGTCAGAGGACTCAAACGTCAGAGGACTCAAACGTCAGAGGAAACAATCATCAGAGGACTCGATCGTCAGAGGATTCGTCTTCAGAGGAATTGATCGTCAGAGGAATCGATCGTTAGAGGAGTGAACTCGCTGGCAGAGCAGCGGGGAAAAGAACTCTCTGGCATGCCAGCGGGGAAAGCGACTTCTCTGGCATGCCAGCGGGATCACAACTCGGCAGAGCAAAACTCTAGGCAGAACAAAGCGAACAAGAGTAAACTCTAAACTTCATCAACTTTTCATACCCAGAAATCATCAAACACTCTCAAACATCAAAAATATTCACACTCTACATCATGACCAACTCAAAAACTCATTTAAACACTAGTTCATCAACATCACGTTAATCCTTTCATCTATTCATGCTCATCGTCAAAACATCATTCAAGACAACACTTCCAGACTTTTCCCCTATTTCTTATATCAAACCAAATTTTGTAAAAACTCATGCTCAAGACTCAGTTTTGAAAAACACCTCTTAATCACTTCAAATCATCACGTATAACATACATCTCATCACATATAACACATTTCTCACCCCTGTTTTCGAAAAGGACTTGAAGATTATAAAAAGGGCATGAATCCCTAATTTTCAAGAATGACGAAAAGTGAAGGGGGAGTTTCTCATGCTTCAGTCATCCTTCAAAACACATATCTCACATAAAAAGTCTAGATCCCAAAGGATTCAAACACTTACTCAGGCAGTTTCAAGAAAAGGAAAGCTTCGAGCTCTATTCTTCAAGCATCAAACTCCACTAAACTTCTTGATTCGAGAGTAGAAAGTGTTTATGAGCTAGATTTAGTGGAGGATTTCATTATGGATATGTCTGTAACAGCTTGAGCTTCGTCTCCAATGGAGGAGAGAGGAAATGGCGTAAGGGAGAGAGAGGAAGGTGAAGAGCCGGACTGATGAGAAATGACGGAGAGAGAGAGACTCATCGGTTTTAACAAGATTCTTATTCTCTAAGATAAGAAGCATTAAATGCTCAATAGTACTTTGTCTCCCCCTTAGCAGCAAGCCTAAATCGGCTAATCCCTCATGTGGGAAAAGGGATTAAAATAATAGGTGTGAGTGTAGGAATGTGTGGTGGAAAATAAATCATGTACGCTAATTTTCGAGAATCAGACTGACTCAAAATAATATTAGTGCGCACATATCAGGTAAATCACATAACGTCAATTAAATAACTCACACCGTTATCACATTAAAAACGGATCATCGCTCGTCATTAATCTAGTCGTCACTCTAGCTTAATCCTCTTTATAGTGACTCTCAGTCACTACCTCGACTCTATCTCTCGTCTTTCATCTCATCTCAAAAATCAATCAACGTTTCCATCTCAATTCTAACATCATTCTCAATTCTCTCAACATCTCTATTTTACTCATCTCACCATCCATCGGTAACTTCCTTGACTCTATGTCAAACTCATTATTCGTATTTTCTTAATAGGACTGTCAACCTCTGATAACTCGGTATCCGGAAATTCTATTCCCGATAGTCGGAAATAAAAATAAAATCCCGACTCAAATTAATCGGCATCTATAACTCGACTCGTTTCTCTAATATCTTCACTCTAACTCCATTAAGAGTTCGTCCACTCATAACTCATAATCTTCACATCTCGACATCTCAGTATTCTCAGTAGTGTTAAAACACTATCTCTTATCATAAGGAAAGGTACGGGGTGTTACATCCTACCCCCCTTAAAAGAAATTTCGTCCCGAAATTTGAGTTATTCATCTCCGGGATAAAGCTCTGGGTACTTCTCTTTCATCTTCTCTTCAAACTCTGGGGAATACATTCCCGTTAATTCCAAGTAGTCCATCAAATGTGACTATCAATTTCTTCGCTTTTTAGTCATCTAGAATTTTGTGCTCTGTAGCCATTCGAGGTTATTGGAGATTGGCTATTTTGTAACTATTGCTTTAAACATCTGTTTACAATCATCTTTTCTTCATGTTCCCATGTTGACTCTCCTTCTTGACCGTGATGTCTCCATTGGATTTTCACCAAAAGAATCGACTTGCTCCTCAATTGTTGGATCTTCTGGTCCAGTATAGCATCAGGTCTCTCTCTTCGTAGCTCAAAACTGGTTCCAGGGACTCTTCTTCCTGGGCGACGTGTTTTGAAACAAACATCTACTTTCTCAGTTGAGAAACATGGGAAAACGTTTTGAACATTCGCGAAGCTTCGGAGGCAACGCTAATTTATAGGCTACTTGGCCTACTCCTTCTAATACATCATAAGGTCCTATATATCTCGGTTTGAGTCTTTCTTAAACTCAAAACTAACACGCTCCCTAAGATAGGGAAAACTTACATAAACATCGTTTCTAACGTCAAAAGAATCTATCAGTGATTTCTCAACTATCGAATTTCCTTCTCTCGATTTTGCTAATCGATGTCATAACCTTTTGTACTTACATCATCTTCATTCATAATACTTCAGCAGTCTTCTCTCTCGAGTTCTGTCCGCAGTTGTCAGCGGAGAAGTGGTGATCTCCCTGCCAGAGCAGAGGAATCACTAGTCAGAGCAGCGAAATCAAGAATCCAGAGGAATCGGATGCCAGAGCAGCGGAATGAAACGTCAGAGAAATGGCTTCCGCTCTGGCGCAGGAATCTCATCTCGTCCTATCCTTATGTTTATATCTCAGCGCTCTAGTCTCATCAAAAGTGTAACTCTAATGCTCAATATCTCTATTTATCATCATAACTCCATCTCATCTTAATAAAAATCTCATATCTCAGTACCGTAGTACTCTCTGCAGTGTCTCGACACTACTATAACTCATAAAGGTATGGGTTCACTCGTGATTCCATTCTTCAGCTCTTCTTTATCAGGCACGCTCAGCCTCTTTTCTTAAACAAAATGGCATTATATGCCGCCTCTTAATAATTCTCTACTCTCTCTCGGTTCGAAACTTTATTCGAAAACTTTCCACCTTCTCATCTTCTCATCCTTCTCTGCCAGAGCAGAGGAATCAAGATTTCTCTGTCAGAGCAGAGGAATCGGCGTCAGCTCTGTCTAAAACAAAGACCGCTCAACACATAGGCTCTATTGGTAGAGCAAAGCTCTTCGGTCGTGAGTCTATATAAAGCTCAGTACAGAAATTACTATTTCTGTCGTTTGTGGTGGCATTACTACCTCCCAATTCATCTTCTCAAGTTTCCTTGATTTGGTTCATTTCTTGAGCGAGGAGAAATCCTAACTCTCCCTGATTCTCTCTTCTTAACGCGTCAGTTACAGCGTCAGAGGGATCACTTCGTCCGCAGAATCACTTTGTCAGCGGAATCCCTAACTCTCTGCCAGAGCAGAGCTAAAACTCAGCAGCACTCGGCAGAACCAACAGAACTCATTTCAACACTTCTAATCATCAATCCAAACCAGCATTTAATCTCATAGCATGCTCAAGAACTCATATACATTTAAATCTTCAAATCGACTTACGAACTTCAAGATTCTTCCCAAAATCTTGGGTAATTTATCTCACTTAAACCATCATCAACCTTCCATAAACTCATGAATCATGCTCGTAGTCCTTCACTGACTCTGATCGTCTCCTTCGTTGCTCAAAGAAAAATTTGAGACTTTTACGATCGGTGTACATCTCACATTGTACTCCATAAAGATGGTGTCTCCATGTCTTCAAAGCATGCACCACGGCTGCTAAATCTAAATCTTGCGTTAGATACTTCATCTCGCGTGGTCTCCACTTGCTTTAACTCCTTTCTTTCTAACATTAGTTCCGCACGAGGGCAGAGAAATCGGCACTAGTGCAGAGGAATGCTTTCAGCTCTGTCGTCAAAGCAGAGCAGAGCTCAACTTCAGTTCTGCTTCCAGAGCAGAGCTCGGCTATAACTATCGAAAGATAAGATATCTTTTCTCCCTTGCATCAGCACACATCTTAGACTATCCTTCGATGCATCAATGTAAATTGCATACTAAGTCTCTTCTTTAGCTCTTGAAAACTTTGTTCACAATCGTTCGGCCAACCAAACTTGACCTCTTCAAGTCCAAGACTCGCATTTAACTTCTCAATTCACAATCTCTCTAACGCGATCCTCAACCGCTCTTCGTGTTCTCGTTTACTCTTCAAGTAAATCAGGATATCGTCTATGGAGACTAACACGAACTTGTCTAAGTATTCGTGAAAAACGTGATTCATGAGATCCATGAATACGGTCGGGTCATTCGTTCCAACCAAAAGACATCATTATAAACTCATGGTATCTATGTCTCGTATGAAATGCCTTCTTCGGAAATATTTTCCCGATCGTATCTTCAGACGGTGGTATCTCGTTCTCAAATCAAACTTCGAAAAAGTGCTCGCTCTTTGCAGTTGATCGAACAGATCATCGATCCGGGGTAACGGATACTCATTCTTTATCGTCACTTCATTCAATTCTCGATACTCGATACACAACCTCAAGCTTCCATCCTTCTCTCTAACAAACGAATTTGGTGCTTCCCACGAGGAAACACTAAATCGATTGAAACTCATATCGAGATGTTCTTGTAGTTGCAGCTTCAACTCTTGCAACTCGGTGGGGGCCATTCTGTATGGCTCTTTCGACGTCGGTGGCACGCTAGGCTCTAATTCAATCGTAACCCAAACTGTCGATCTGGGGTAATCCCGATAAAATCTTAGGGAAAAACATCTTTATACTCTCGCACGACGGCCATCATCAGCGTTCTTCTTTGGATTCGTCTCTCTCTCTGGCTCGGATATACAACATACGCGGTTGTATCATTTCTCCGCAAGGACTTTCTTACTTGCAGTGCCGAGATAATCAGCATCTTCTTCCATCTTTTATCAATACCCATAACCGAGGTAGGCTCTTGCCCTGGAAATCGAAATGTTATTCGTCTCTCCTTGTCTTGTGTCGTCACTTGGTTTTCCTCTAACCAGTACATTCTAGAAGTTATACCCAAGTGCCATATAGGCATCCATTTCTGGTTTCTCACCTCGAGCTTAATCGATCTCACTCGAATTCTGAGTCAGGGCACACGGATGAAACCGTAGTGGTTTAGCCTATGAGTGTGATTACTCTTTAGAGGTTGTGGAACAGGCTCTTCGTTCGATGTCGAACAAAATACTATGGGTACATCCTTAATTCGTCTAACTCTGGAAATTTTCCTCAATTCTTGTCCGGTGCTTTCTGCTCAAGCGCGAACAGTCTCTGGAGATGAGGTCGATTCGCCTGCGGGGCTGGCGGTTGCCTTCTTGATTAACGTGGTCGAAAAGCCGGCTGTTGTCGCTGTGGTGGAGGTAGCATTAGGATTCCCTTCCTTGCTTTATGTTGTGGCCGAGCTGATTCGGTTGTCCTCCGCTTCCACTTTGCTGACGATTCGAACACTAGTTGAGTAGTGCTCGACCCTTCCACAGGTGTAACCGCTATTCTGTCTCATTTTACATCATCTCAAATGTAGCTTATTGCTCTTCGTCAAGGCGGCATCCCTCGCAATTCTTAAAGGTTTACTGCTACTGGGCAGTTGGGCCAACCTCAGGCCGTTTTTCTCAGTTCGGATATTGCGGTGGCACATTCTGACTCTGCCACGGCTTCTTAGGGCCTTGACTTCAGTCGTCTCATTTTCTCTTCCCTTCTTGCCCTCGTCCATAAAAGATAGATTGCACATTTGAGTGCTCTAACTCGTTTGGGGTGCTGAAGTTCAAATCGCGTTCTCTGGCTGCATTGCCAGATTTATATCCATTGCTCCATTTAATGCTTCAGTACTCATAACCGCACTCTGACTCGTTACATCGTCTCGTACCTCTTATCTCAAATCTAATCGAAAAGACTCTGACTCGTTACATCGTCTCTTCTCGATATGTGGCATACTGAACCAAGTCACGAAACTAACGTTCGTATTCAGCTTACGGTTTTATTGCCTTATCTCATATCATCAGCTCTATTTCTTTCTTCAATCGGTTTCTCATTCTCGTCAAGATCTAAGGGGACATGTATCAACCTTAGAACAAATTTTCATAACTCACAAGTCATAAGACTTTTACTCAATCATCACATTATTTCCCCAATTCTCATGACTCAACGTCAAAGACATATTTCATGTCTATCATCGTAACATCAGCTCAAAACTCTACTCAAGCATAGAGACTCTCTGGTCATCATCGTATCGGTATGTACGAAAATTTTCTCTTTCGAGAACTTGTACCCTAAGCGGGGCATAACGGAAATAAAACATCCCGTAATACTTCGTCGTTGCTACTCCCATACTATTCGTCATCTCAGTCTGCTATCGTGAAAAACGTCATCTGTTCTAATCTGTCATCTCGATCTCCTTGAATCTGCTATTGCCTATTCTGGCTTAGCATCACTTCTTCTCATCCTCGAAATGATTAGCTTTCTACGTACTTGGCTAAAATAAGAAAATCCATAATCTAATAGTTGTGCTTGTCCCGTAATAACATTCTATGACTGCTCCCATAAATCGTGTTTTCTTCCAAACACTCTTCTTATTATGCCATCCTAGCTACCTAAACATTCCTAACTCTTGTCGGATGTGGTAGGGACTAGGATGAAATGAATAAAAATGTCTGATCTTGAACAAGACGAGCTCAAGTAATGGAATGATTCCATAATAGCCAGTGCTATCTCAAGGATAATGAAGAAGTTATAATCAAAGGAAGATCAAAAACTGGAACAGAAACTCAGATGAAAACTGAGATATGATATGATGGGGTAAACCAATACTGGAAGTAGAAGCAATCCACTACGTGGAAAATGAATAAATTGTCCACTGTTAAAACAAGGGGTAAAGATTTCCAACACAACGGTTTAGGCTCGAACACAGTGGATCTGCTCAATAGCAAATAGTTCATCTCATGTAGGAGTTCAATTGGATGCAGGAAAATCTCAAAACGACCAAGCGGGATAGGGACTCAATGAGTCTACTCTCATAATTACTCTAGCGATAGTAAACGCGGTCCCGGTGAAAGTACCTCTATCACGAAGTACAATTGGTCAACAGTATCTATGCATCCCATGAGGTCTCCATAATACGTTCGCCCTAGTAGGGTCGTGTCTATAAATCGCGATGAAAACTCTAACTCTTATCGCATTATCTCAACTATCTCTCTCTCGGCTTCTCTTCTTCGTCTTCTTCTCGGTTTATGTCCCTTCCGTTTCTTCTTCTTCTCGGAGGTATACCATAGAGGGAAAAACAATTATAAAACTATCGACTTTGATCTAGCAGTTCGTTAAAACAAAATACTAATTCTCTACTTCACTTCTATATCTCATAAGTGATCTCAAAATTCTCAGCATTCTCGTCCACTCTAGTTCTCGTTTATCAACTTTTGAAAAATGAGATATGAACTGATATAGAATATTTGTCATGATCTCTTACTGAAAATAGGCGGCGTGTAGTGCATGCAATGATTTGAAAAGATATGCACAAAAAGAGATTTTTGGAATTTGAAAGTCTAATGCAAAAAGCCATATCGCCAGTTAATCATTATCACTCATAGGTCCTATTTTCATTACTTAGTCCAAGAAAAAGTAAATACGAACAAGTTCCCAACAATCAGTTAGGACAGCAGTCAAGTACTGAAAAAGCTTAAAAAGAGTTCCCCCTAAATTAGATAACCCATAATCATCATAAGTAAATTAGGCAAAAGGGAACAATGACTGGATAATCATAAAACAGCTTGAACTCAGTAAAGGACAATGTATCAAACAATTGTGTGGAAGAACATAACATGAAAGTATGAACTAAGATAATCTAAGAACATCATATACAAAATAAAGAGTTTCTGTTTAGATGACATTCCTTGATCTTCCTTAGTCCTCAGTTGATGCGGAGTTGTTTGCTTGGCTTCCTTGGAGGACTTCCTTTTGGTTCTTCAGTCAACTTCCCTTTTCCTTTTGTCGCAGCCCGTTTCCCAAACGCTAGTGATAGCGGGGTACAAGTATCGATACGACTAAAATAAATGAATAAAGGACACCACAACTAAAATGAACATCGGCGCGGAAGCTTACATCAAAAATATACCAAGGCAAAGCATTATAATTTGGCTCAAGAGTATATATATCAACATCAGTATAACTTCTTGAATATCAGGAATTTCAAGAAGAAAAGCAAAGTAGGTATCCCTTATTTTCCATAAGGAAGCCTAACATCAAGAGTAACACAGCAAAAGGTGTAACAATTATATGTATGAAGACATATAATCGCGAGTATATTGCTTGACTAGAAAGGAATAATACATCATCTCTCTAAAGTTTTATCAATATCAGAGGGAAAACAAGGTACGTCATCCTTAAGACTCTAACATCAAAGGAAAATAGCAAGGAACTTCATCATCGAAACCATCCCCACCAGCACCAGTCCAATCTCGCTCCAAAGCTTAACCTGCACATTTAGAAATATATGCAGGGCGTGAGTAATAATACTCAGTGGGCAAACGCCGGAAAAATATCAAGGGCGCTCTTAGAGCTATATGTTTGAAGCTTGCCATATCATCAGCAATACACAGAAATAAGTTATCATCAAAGAAATCTGTGCATGCAGTTTTCATAATCATAACATCACAAGTAAACGATAGCGCTATCAAAATATTCATCATGCATGTACCACATCTACAACTTCATTATTATCGGTACTGAGAAGTAGGCCTCCCTCTCAAGTACCGTGACTGGCCGACCCGAAGACGGCTCACAGTCACCTCTGTGTACACAACCCCGCTTGTGGCAGGATCCGAATTCGTTTCATCAGTAGAGGGTAACATACAGCTTAACATCAAAAATTGGCAAGTCAAACAGTTCTTTAAACGTCATTTAACTCAAAGCATCAAAACATCTCATATTCTTATCATCATTTAAAACAGTTTAGAAAAGCTCATAAACTGTATACTCAAAATATTGCCCACCTGGAGTCCTTCGCTTAAGCTTGGATAGGAACAGGGGACTTACTTCTTCGTCTTGCTCGGGTCTTCATAAATCATCAACATCATCACGAAGGTTCATGTGATAAAACAACCTTAGTTAGTACTTAATACTGAAATCCAATCTCGTTTCATCGATAACTTCTCACTCAACGTCTATTTACTCAGTAAAACTAAATCCCTAGGTATACTCAACTTCTAAGGATTTCCACGTCTTACTCTAGATTTAACTCTCAACTCGGACCATACTCATAGCAGTCAAGCACATAGGTACACATAATCACATAAGCATACAACTTCACATAACACATCACAACAAACAAACATAAGTTTGACTCGGAGACCAGAGCAGAGAAATGCTCGATGGTCAGGGTGGAAGAACTCAGCAGAGCAAAGCAGACTAGCTTGGCAGAGCAGAGAAGAAATACTCGCCAAAGCAGAGGAATGCTCGCCAGAGGAATCAACAGTCAGAGGGATGACTTCGTCAAAGGAATCGACATCAGAGGAATCGATCATCAGAGGACTCAAACGTCAGAGGACTCAAACGTCAGAGGACTCAAACGTCAGAGGATACAATCATCAGAGGACTCAAACGTCAGAGGACTCAAACGTCAGAGGACTCAAACGTCAGAGGACTCAAACGTCAGAGGAAACAATCATCAGAGGACTCAAACGTCAGAGGACTCAAACGTCAGAGGACTCAAACGTCAGAGGAAACAATCATCAGAGGACTCGATCGTCAGAGGATTCGTCTTCAGAGGAATTGATCGTCAGAGGAATCGATCGTTAGAGGAGTGAACTCGCTGGCAGAGCAGCGGGGAAAAGAACTCTCTGGCATGCCAGCGGGGAAAGCGACTTCTCTGGCATGCCAGCGGGATCACAACTCGGCAGAGCAAAACTCTAGGCAGAACAAAGCGAACAAGAGTAAACTCTAAACTTCATCAACTTTTCATACCCAGAAATCATCAAACACTCTCAAACATCAAAAATATTCACACTCTACATCATGACCAACTCAAAAACTCATTTAAACACTAGTTCATCAACATCACGTTAATCCTTTCATCTATTCATGCTCATCGTCAAAACATCATTCAAGACAACACTTCCAGACTCTTCCCCTATTTCTTATATCAAACCAAATTTTGTAAAAACTCATGCTCAAGACTCAGTTTTGAAAAACACCTCTTAATCACTTCAAATCATCACGTATAACATACATCTCATCACATATAACACATTTCTCACCCCTGTTTTCGAAAAGGACTTGAAGATTATAAAAAGGGCATGAATCCCTAATTTTCAAGAATGACGAAAAGTGAAGGGGGAGTTTCTCATGCTTCAGTCATCCTTCAAAACACATATCTCACATAAAAAGTCTAGATCCCAAAGGATTCAAACACTTACTCAGGCAGTTTCAAGAAAAGGAAAGCTTCGAGCTCTATTCTTCAAGCATCAAACTCCACTAAACTTCTTGATTCGAGAGTAGAAAGTGTTTATGAGCTAGATTTAGTGGAGGATTTCATTATGGATATGTCTGTAACAGCTTGAGCTTCGTCTCCAATGGAGGAGAGAGGAAATGGCGTAAGGGAGAGAGAGGAAGGTGAAGAGCCGGACTGATGAGAAATGACGGAGAGAGAGAGACTCATCGGTTTTAACAAGATTCTTATTCTCTAAGATAAGAAGCATTAAATGCTCAATAGTACTTTGTCTCCCCCTTAGCAGCAAGCCTAAATCGGCTAATCCCTCATGTGGGAAAAGGGATTAAAATAATAGGTGTGAGTGTAGGAATGTGTGGTGGAAAATAAATCATGTACGCTAATTTTCGAGAATCAGACTGACTCAAAATAATATTAGTGCGCACATATCAGGTAAATCACATAACGTCAATTAAATAACTCACACCGTTATCACATTAAAAACGGATCATCGCTCGTCATTAATCTAGTCGTCACTCTAGCTTAATCCTCTTTATAGTGACTCTCAGTCACTACCTCGACTCTATCTCTCGTCTTTCATCTCATCTCAAAAATCAATCAACGTTTCCATCTCAATTCTAACATCATTCTCAATTCTCTCAACATCTCTATTTTACTCATCTCACCATCCATCGGTAACTTCCTTGACTCTATGTCAAACTCATTATTCCTATTTTCTTAATAGGACTGTCAACCTCTGATAACTCGGTATCCGGAAATTCTATTCCCGATAGTCGGAAATAAAAATAAAATCCCGACTCAAATTAATCGGCATCTATAACTCGACTCGTTTCTCTAATATCTTCACTCTAACTCCATTAAGAGTTCGTCCACTCATAACTCATAATCTTCACATCTCGACATCTCAGTATTCTCAGTAGTGTTAAAACACTATCTCTTATCATAAGGAAAGGTACGGGGTGTTACATCCTACCCCCCTTAAAAGAAATTTCGTCCCGAAATTTGAGTTATTCATCTCCGGGATAAAGCTCTGGGTACTTCTCTTTCATCTTCTCTTCAAACTCTGGGGAATACATTCCCGTTAATTCCAAGTAGTCCATCAAATGTGACTATCAATTTCTTCGCTTTTTAGTCATCTAGAATTTTGTGCTCTGTAGCCATTCGAGGTTATTGGAGATTGGCTATTTTGTAACTATTGCTTTAAACATCTGTTTACAATCATCTTTTCTTCATGTTCCCATGTTGACTCTCCTTCTTGACCGTGATGTCTCCATTGGATTTTCACCAAAAGAATCGACTTGCTCCTCAATTGTTGGATCTTCTGGTCCAGTATAGCATCAGGTCTCTCTCTTCGTAGCTCAAAACTGGTTCCAGGGACTCTTCTTCCTGGGCGACGTGTTTTGAAACAAACATCTACTTTCTCAGTTGAGAAACATGGGAAAACGTTTTGAACATTCGCGAAGCTTCGGAGGCAACGCTAATTTATAGGCTACTTGGCCTACTCCTTCTAATACATCATAAGGTCCTATATATCTCGGTTTGAGTCTTTCTTAAACTCAAAACTAACACGCTCCCTAAGATAGGGAAAACTTACATAAACATCGTTTCTAACGTCAAAAGAATCTATCAGTGATTTCTCAACTATCGAATTTCCTTCTCTCGATTTTGCTAATCGATGTCATAACCTTTTGTACTTACATCATCTTCATTCATAATACTTCAGCAGTCTTCTCTCTCGAGTTCTGTCCGCAGTTGTCAGCGGAGAAGTGGTGATCTCCCTGCCAGAGCAGAGGAATCACTAGTCAGAGCAGCGAAATCAAGAATCCAGAGGAATCGGATGCCAGAGCAGCGGAATGAAACGTCAGAGAAATGGCTTCCGCTCTGGCGCAGGAATCTCATCTCGTCCTATCCTTATGTTTATATCTCAGCGCTCTAGTCTCATCAAAAGTGTAACTCTAATGCTCAATATCTCTATTTATCATCATAACTCCATCTCATCTTAATAAAAATCTCATATCTCAGTACCGTAGTACTCTCTGCAGTGTCTCGACACTACTATAACTCATAAAGGTATGGGTTCACTCGTGATTCCATTCTTCAGCTCTTCTTTATCAGGCACGCTCAGCCTCTTTTCTTAAACAAAATGGCATTATATGCCGCCTCTTAATAATTCTCTACTCTCTCTCGGTTCGAAACTTTATTCGAAAACTTTCCACCTTCTCATCTTCTCATCCTTCTCTGCCAGAGCAGAGGAATCAAGATTTCTCTGTCAGAGCAGAGGAATCGGCGTCAGCTCTGTCTAAAACAAAGACCGCTCAACACATAGGCTCTATTGGTAGAGCAAAGCTCTTCGGTCGTGAGTCTATATAAAGCTCAGTACAGAAATTACTATTTCTGTCGTTTGTGGTGGCATTACTACCTCCCAATTCATCTTCTCAAGTTTCCTTGATTTGGTTCATTTCTTGAGCGAGGAGAAATCCTAACTCTCCCTGATTCTCTCTTCTTAACGCGTCAGTTACACGTCAGAGGGATCACTTCGTCCGCAGAATCACTTTGTCAGCGGAATCCCTAACTCTCTGCCAGAGCAGAGCTAAAACTCAGCAGCACTCGGCAGAACCAACAGAACTCATTTCAACACTTCTAATCATCAATCCAAACCAGCATTTAATCTCATAGCATGCTCAAGAACTCATATACATTTAAATCTTCAAATCGACTTACGAACTTCAAGATTCTTCCCAAAATCTTGGGTAATTTATCTCACTTAAACCATCATCAACCTTCCATAAACTCATGAATCATGCTCGTAGTCCTTCACTGACTCTGATCGTCTCCTTCGTTGCTCAAAGAAAAATTTGAGACTTTTACGATCGGTGTACATCTCACATTGTACTCCATAAAGATGGTGTCTCCATGTCTTCAAAGCATGCACCACGGCTGCTAAATCTAAATCTTGCGTTAGATACTTCATCTCGCGTGGTCTCCACTTGCTTTAACTCCTTTCTTTCTAACATTAGTTCCGCACGAGGGCAGAGAAATCGGCGCTAGTGCAGAGGAATGCTTTCAGCTCTGTCGTCAAAGCAGAGCAGAGCTCAACTTCAGTTCTGCTTCCAGAGCAGAGCTCGGCTATAACTATCGAAAGATAAGATATCTTTTCTCCCTTGCATCAGCACACATCTTAGACTATCCTTCGATGCATCAATGTAAATTGCATACTAAGTCTCTTCTTTAGCTCTTGAAAACTTTGTTCACAATCGTTCGGCCAACCAAACTTGACCTCTTCAAGTCCAAGACTCGCATTTAACTTCTCAATTCACAATCTCTCTAACGCGATCCTCAACCGCTCTTCGTGTTCTCGTTTACTCTTCAAGTAAATCAGGATATCGTCTATGGAGACTAACACGAACTTGTCTAAGTATTCGTGAAAAACGTGATTCATGAGATCCATGAATACGGTCGGGTCATTCGTTCCAACCAAAAGACATCATTATAAACTCATGGTATCTATGTCTCGTATGAAATGCCTTCTTCGGAAATATTTTCCCGATCGTATCTTCAGACGGTGGTATCTCGTTCTCAAATCAAACTTCGAAAAAGTGCTCGCTCTTTGCAGTTGATCGAACAGATCATCGATCCGGGGTAACGGATACTCATTCTTTATCGTCACTTCATTCAATTCTCGATACTCGATACACAACCTCAAGCTTCCATCCTTCTCTCTAACAAACGAATTTGGTGCTTCCCACGAGGAAACACTAAATCGATTGAAACTCATATCGAGATGTTCTTGTAGTTGCAGCTTCAACTCTTGCAACTCGGTGGGGGCCATTCTGTATGGCTCTTTCGACGTCGGTGGCACGCTAGGCTCTAATTCAATCGTAACCCAAACTGTCGATCTGGGGTAATCCCGATAAAATCTTAGGGAAAAACATCTTTATACTCTCGCACGACGGCCATCATCAGCGTTCTTCTTTGGATTCGTCTCTCTCTCTGGCTCGGATATACAACATACGCGGTTGTATCATTTCTCCGCAAGGACTTTCTTACTTGCAGTGCCGAGATAATCAGCATCTTCTTCCATCTTTTATCAATACCCATAACCGAGGTAGGCTCTTGGCCTGGAAATCGAAATGTTATTCATCTCTCCTTGTCTTGTGTCGTCACTTGGTTTTCCTCTAACCAGTACATTCTAGAAGTTATACCCAAGTGCCATATAGGCATCCATTTCTGGTTTCTCACCTCGAGCTTAATCGATCTCACTCGAATTCTGAGTCAGGGCACACGGATGAAACCGTAGTGGTTTAGCCTATGAGTGTGATTACTCTTTAGAGGTTGTGGAACAGGCTCTTCGTTCGATGTCGAACAAAATACTATGGGTACATCCTTAATTCGTCTAACTCTGGAAATTTTCCTCAATTCTTGTCCGGTGCTTTCTGCTCAAGCGCGAACAGTCTCTGGAGATGAGGTTGATTCGCCTGCGGAGCTGGCGGTTGCCTTCTTGATTAACGTGGTCGAAAAGCCGGCTGTTGTCGCTGTGGTGGAGGTAGCATTAGGATTCCCTTCCTTGCTTTATGTTGTGGCCGAGCTGATTCGGTTGTCCTCCGCTTCCACTTTGCTGACGATTCGAACACTAGTTGAGTAGTGCTCGACCCTTCCACAGGTGTAACCGCTATTCTGTCTCATTTTACATCATCTCAAATGTAGCTTATTGCTCTTCGTCAAGGCGGCATCCCTCGCAATTCTTAAAGGTTTACTGCTACTGGGCAGTTGGGCCAACCTCAGGCCGTTTTTCTCAGTTCGGATATTGCGGTGGCACATTCTGACTCTGCCACGGCTTCTTAGGGCCTTGACTTCAGTCGTCTCATTTTCTCTTCCCTTCTTGCCCTCGTCCATAAAAGATAGATTGCACATTTGAGTGCTCTAACTCGTTTGGGGTGCTGAAGTTCAAATCGCGTTCTCTGGCTGCATTGCCAGATTTATATCCATTGCTCCATTTAATGCTTCAGTAACTCATAACCGCACTCTGACTCGTTACATCGTCTCGTACCTCTTATCTCAAATCTAATCGAAAAGACTCTGACTCGTTACATCGTCTCTTCTCGATATGTGGCATACTGAACCAAGTCACGAAACTAACGTTCGTATTCAGCTTACGGTTTTATTGCCTTATCTCATATCATCAGCTCTATTTCTTTCTTCAATCGGTTTCTCATTCTCGTCAAGATCTAAGGGGACATGTATCAACCTTAGAACAAATTTTCATAACTCACAAGTCATAAGACTTTTACTCAATCATCACATTATTTCCCCAATTCTCATGACTCAACGTCAAAGACATATTTCATGTCTATCATCGTAACATCAGCTCAAAACTCTACTCAAGCATAGAGACTCTCTGGTCATCATCGTATCGGTATGTACGAAAATTTTCTCTTTCGAGAACTTGTACCCTAAGCGGGGCATAACGGAAATAAAACATCCCGTAATACTTCGTCGTTGCTACTCCCATACTATTCGTCATCTCAGTCTGCTATCGTGAAAAACATCATCTGTTCTAATCTGTCATCTCGATCTCCTTGAATCTGCTATTGCCTATTCTGGCTTAGCATCACTTCTTCTCATCCTCGAAATGATTAGCTTTCTACGTACTTGGCTAAAATAAGAAAATCCATAATCTAATAGTTGTGCTTGTCCCGTAATAACATTCTATGACTGCTCCCATAAATCGTGTTTTCTTCCAAACACTCTTCTTATTATGCCATCCTAGCTACCTAAACATTCCTAACTCTTGTCGGATGTGGTAGGGACTAGGATGAAATGAATAAAAATGTCTGATCTTGAACAAGACGAGCTCAAGTAATGGAATGATTCCATAATAGCCAGTGCTATCTCAAGGATAATGAAGAAGTTATAATCAAAGGAAGATCAAAAACTGGAACAGAAACTCAGATGAAAACTGAGATATGATATGATGGGGTAAACCAATACTGGAAGTAGAAGCAATCCACTACGTGGAAAATGAATAAATTGTCCACTGTTAAAACAAGGGGTAAAGATTTCCAACACAACGGTTTAGGCTCGAACACAGTGGATCTGCTCAATAGCAAATAGTTCATCTCATGTAGGAGTTCAATTGGATGCAGGAAAATCTCAAAACGACCAAGCGGGATAGGGACTCAATGAGTCTACTCTCATAATTACTCTAGCGATAGTAAACGCGGTCCCGGTGAAAGTACCTCTATCACGAAGTACAATTGGTCAACAGTATCTATGCATCCCATGAGGTCTCCATAATATGTTCGCCCTAGTAGGGTCGTGTCTATAAATCGCGATGAAAACTCTAACTCTTATCGCATTATCTCAACTATCTCTCTCTCGGCTTCTCTTCTTCGTCTTCTTCTCGGTTTATGTCCCTTCCGTTTCTTCTTCTTCTCGGAGGTATACCATAGAGGGAAAAATAATTATAAAACTATCGACTTTGATCTAGCAGTTCGTTAAAACAAAATACTAATTCTCTACTTCACTCCTATATCTCATAAGTGATCTCAAAATTCTCAGCATTCTCGTCCACTCTAGTTCTCGTTTATCAACTTTTGAAAAATGAGATATGAACTGATATAGAATATTTGTCATGATCTCTTACTGAAAATAGGCGGCGTGTAGTGCATGCAATGATTTGAAAAGATATGCACAAAAAGAGATTTTTGGAATTTGAAAGTCTAATGCAAAAAGCCATATCGCCAGTTAATCATTATCACTCATAGGTCCTATTTTCATTACTTAGTCCAAGAAAAAGTAAATACGAACAAGTTCCCAACAATCAGTTAGGACAGCAGTCAAGTACTGAAAAAGCTTAAAAAGAGTTCCCCCTAAATTAGATAACCCATAATCATCATAAGTAAATTAGGCAAAAGGGAACAATGACTGGATAATCATAAAACAGCTTGAACTCAGTAAAGGACAATGTATCAAACAATTGTGTGGAAGAACATAACATGAAAGTATGAACTAAGATAATCTAAGAACATCATATACAAAATAAAGAGTTTCTGTTTAGATGACATTCCTTGATCTTCCTTAGTCCTCAGTTGATGCGGAGTTGTTTGCTTGGCTTCCTTGGAGGACTTCCTTTTGGTTCTTCAGTCAACTTCCCTTTTCCTTTTGTCGCAGCCCGTTTCCCAAACGCTAGTGATAGCGGGGTACAAGTATCGATACGACTAAAATAAATGAATAAAGGACACCACAACTAAAATGAACATCGGCGCGGAAGCTTACATCAAAAATATACCAAGGCAAAGCATTATAATTTGGCTCAAGAGTATATATATCAACATCAGTATAACTTCTTCAATATCAGGAATTTCAAGAAGAAAAGCAAAGTAGGTATCCCTTATTTTCCATAAGGAAGCCTAACATCAAGAGTAACACAGCAAAAGGTGTAACAATTATATGTATGAAGACATATAATCGCGAGTATATTGCTTGACTAGAAAGGAATAATACATCATCTCTCTAAAGTTTTATCAATATCAGAGGGAAAACAAGGTACGTCATCCTTAAGACTCTAACATCAAAGGAAAATAGCAAGGAACTTCATCATCGAAACCATCCCCACCAGCACCAGTCCAATCTCGCTCCAAAGCTTAACCTGCACATTTAGAAATATATGCAGGGCGTGAGTAATAATACTCAGTGGGCAAACGCCGGAAAAATATCAAGGGCGCTCTTAGAGCTATATGTTTGAAGCTTGCCATATCATCAGCAATACACAGAAATAAGTTATCATCAAAGAAATCTGTGCATGCAGTTTTCATAATCATAACATCACAAGTAAACGATAGCGCTATCAAAATATTCATCATGCATGTACCACATCTACAACTTCATTATTATCGGTACTGAGAAGTAGGCCTCCCTCTCAAGTACCGTGACTGGCCGACCCGAAGACGGCTCACAGTCACCTCTGTGTACACAACCCCGCTTGTGGCAGGATCCGAATTCGTTTCATCAGTAGAGGGTAACATACAGCTTAACATCAAAAATTGGCAAGTCAAACAGTTCTTCAAACGTCATTTAACTCAAAGCATCAAAACATCTCATATTCTTATCATCATTTAAAACAGTTTAGAAAAGCTCATAAACTGTATACTCAAAATATTGCCCACCTGGAGTCCTTCGCTTAAGCTCGGATAGGAACAGGGGACTTACTTCTTCGTCTTGCTCGGGTCTTCATAAATCATCAACATCATCACGAAGGTTCATGTGATAAAACAACCTTAGTTAGTACTTAATACTGAAATCCAATCTCGTTTCATCGATAACTTCTCACTCAACGTCTATTTACTCAGTAAAACTAAATCCCTAGGTATACTCAACTTCTAAGGATTTCCACGTCTTACTCTAGATTTAACTCTCAACTCGGACCATACTCATAGCAGTCAAGCACATAGGTACACATAATCACATAAGCATACAACTTCACATAACACATCATAACAAACAAACATAAGTTTGACTCGGAGACCAGAGCAGAGAAATGCTCGATGGTCAGGGTGGAAGAACTCAGCAGAGCAGAGCAGACTAGCTTGGCAGAGCAGAGAAGAAATACTCGCCAAAGCAGAGGAATGCTCGCCAGAGGAATCAACAGTCAGAGGGATGACTTCGTCAGAGGAATCGACATCAGAGGAATCGATCATCAGAGGACTCAAACGTCAGAGGACTCAAACGTCAGAGGACTCAAACGTCAGAGGACTCAAACGTCAGAGGAAACAATCATCAGAGGACTCAAACGTCAGAGGACTCAAACGTCAGAGGACTCAAACGTCAGAGGACTCAAACGTCAGAGGAAACAATCATCAGAGGACTCAAACGTCAGAGGACTCAAACGTCAGAGGACTCAAACGTCAGAGGAAACAATCATCAGAGGACTCGATCGTCAGAGGATTCGTCTTCAGAGGAATTGATCGTCAGAGGAATCGATCGTTAGAGGAGTGAACTCGCTGGCAGAGCAGCGGGGAAAAGAACTCTCTGGCATGCCAGCGGGGAAAGCGACTTCTCTGGCATGCCAGCGGGATCACAACTCGGCAGAGCAAAACTCTAGGCAGAACAAAGCGAACAAGAGTAAACTCTAAACTTCATCAACTTTTCATACCCAGAAATCATCAAACACTCTCAAACATCAAAAATATTCACACTCTACATCATGACCAACTCAAAAACTCATTTAAACACTAGTTCATCAACATCACGTTAATCCTTTCATCTATTCATGCTCATCGTCAAAACATCATTCAAGACAACACTTCCAGACTTTTCCCCTATTTCTTATATCAAACCAAATTTTGTAAAAACTCATGCTCAAGACTCAGTTTTGAAAAACACCTCTTAATCACTTCAAATCATCACGTATAACATACATCTCATCACATATAACACATTTCTCACCCCTGTTTTCGAAAAGGACTTGAAGATTATAAAAAGGGCATGAATCCCTAATTTTCAAGAATGACGAAAAGTGAAGGGGGAGTTTCTCATGCTTCAGTCATCCTTCAAAACACATATCTCACATAAAAAGTCTAGATCCCAAAGGATTCAAACACTTACTCAGGCAGTTTCAAGAAAAGGAAAGCTTCGAGCTCTATTCTTCAAGCATCAAACTCCACTAATCTTCTTGATTCGAGAGTAGAAAGTGTTTATGAGCTAGATTTAGTGGAGGATTTCATTATGGATATGTCTGTAACAGCTTGAGCTTCGTCTCCAATGGAGGAGAGAGAAAATGGCGTAAGGGAGAGAGAGGAAGGTGAAGAGCCGGACTGATGAAAAATGACGGAGAGAGAGAGACTCATCGGTTTTAACAAGATTCTTATTCTCTAAGATAAGAAGCATTAAATGCTCAATAGTACTTTGTCTCCCCCTTAGCAGCAAGCCTAAATCGGCTAATCCCTCATGTGGGAAAAGGGATTAAAATAATAGGTGTGAGTGTAGGAATGTGTGGTGGAAAATAAATCATGTACGCTAATTTTCGAGAATCAGACTGACTCAAAATAATATTAGTGCGCACATATCAGGTAAATCACATAACGTCAATTAAATAACTCACACCGTTATCACATTAAAAACGGATCATCGCTCGTCATTAATCTAGTCGTCACTCTAGCTTAATCCTCTTTATAGTGACTCTCAGTCACTACCTCGACTCTATCTCTCGTCTTTCATCTCATCTCAAAAATCAATCAACGTTTCCATCTCAATTCTAACATCATTCTCAATTCTCTCAACATCTCTATTTTACTCATCTCACCATCCATCGGTAACTTCCTTGACTCTATGTCAAACTCATTATTCCTATTTTCTTAATAGGACTGTCAACCTCTGATAACTCGGTATCCGGAAATTCTATTCCCGATAGTCGGAAATAAAAATAAAATCCCGACTCAAATTAATCGGCATCTATAACTCGACTCGTTTCTCTAATATCTTCACTCTAACTCCATTAAGAGTTCGTCCACTCATAACTCATAATCTTCACATCTCGACATCTCAGTATTCTCAGTAGTGTTAAAACACTATCTCTTATCATAAGGAAAGGTACGGGGTGTTACAACTTCATTTTGGAGCAGCCTTGTCATGGGTTGAGCGATTTTTGCAAAATCTTTGATAAACCTTCTGTAGAAGCCAGCATGCCCAAGAAATCCTCGCAACTGCTTGATGTTTGTTGGGTATGGTAACTTTGCTATAATTTCGATCTTGGCTTTGTCCACTTCTATTCCTCTGCCTGAGATCACATGTTCGAGCACAATCCCTTCTTTGACCATAAAGTGACACTTCTCATAATTCAAAACTAAACTCTTGTCAGCGCACCTTTTGAGCACCTTTTCCAGATTGGCTAGGCATGAGTCGAAGGTTTGCCCATAGGCGGTGAAATCATCTATAAACACCTCGATGCAGTTTTCAAGTAAATCCGAGAATATGCTCATCATGCACCTTTGGAATGTGCCCGGGGCGTTGCATAGCCCAAACGGCATCCTCCGATAGGCAAAAGTGCCGAAAGGGCAAGTGAACATACGTTATACGTATTGATAGGACCACAGTGAGATATATTCTTCTATCTGACTTAAGTGAAGAATTAAAGATCTCGGTGACTTATAAGATCTTAATACTAATAAGATGTCAAATATATATGTTGATTCGTTTATCACTTTGACTTACTATGAGCGAGAGTTATATAGTAACTTGAGTACTCTGTATCTTGGGTGATAGCGGTTAATATATGATATTTGATTATCTGTATTAGTACTCGTATCCGTATAGGATAATGACATCCCCTTAAGGAGCTCAATAATGTTTATTGCGCTAAACCCTGCAGGTTGATTAAGTTCAGGCGCAATAATAAGGTTTGAGTGGTACTGCTTAAGGATTATAAAGACATTAATTAATTAAGGCTGTCAGAGCTATAATTAATTAATGGATGTCGGATATTTTAAATACGAGGATTTGATAAGTCTAAATACAAGCCCCGACTCATCACCGGCAATAAAGGGGTAAGTCAATATTGGTTCTCTAGTGGAATGAACTGATATTTATAAATTAATTATGGTCTGGGCTGACCATAGATAAATTAATTTATTTCAGGCCCATCTTTATTCCTTGTATCTGGTCCCTAGACTGGCCCAAAGTCTCCTAGCCCTAGAAGAAGAGAAAAACGCCTCCTACACTAATTATGTGCCTACACGTATTTATTTTATTATAAATACAGCTGTCAGCTCTCAGGAAAATACACTGATAAAATATTAGGGTTTTGAGAGCTGTGGGCGCAGGGATCAAAAACGTGTGGGGCTTATTTCTCTCTTGGGACTTTCATAGATCGTTGTCCATCCAACGGTGAAAGCTGAGTGGGATACAGTTCAGAAGATCTGAGCTGGAGTCAGATTTTCGCAGGAAATCAAGTTCTGGCAGTTCCGGGAGAACGGCCATAACTTCCTCCACAGAACTCCGATTCAAGCGAAACAGGCGGACACGGAAAGCTCTCTCGAAGACGAAGAAGTCGTATTTCTGGGCAGAACACGTTTTGAGGACGTTTGAGGCTCCAAACAAAGGCTTGAAACTGACTGGTCTGCTCTGCCGCGATTTTGACGAATTCTTCTGAATTCTTCAGGTATCTCCTAACTCCAACGTGCAGCAATTAAATTCATAGGAGCATGTTAAGATTAATCGTTGTATGATAAATTAATAATAACCAAGAAACGATCATCGGGCAAAAACGGAACGTTAATTCAATTTAATATTCCTTCATCGGCCACCCCTCTCTCTCCCTCATCTCTCATTTTCCACCATTGACAACCATTGATGAAACCTCCGAAGCTTCACAAAATCATACCAAACACATAAATCACCTTCTAAATCTTACCTAAACACCTTCTATCTACTTGAATCCAAGAAGATCCTTGAAGTTTGAGTTCAAAGCTAGAAAGAGAAAGTTTGATATTTGGTGTAAGTTTGGGTAAGTGATCTTTAAATTCATAGATCTAACTTATATGATGTTATATGTGAGTATTTTTGGAAGATTGAAGCAAGAAATCACCCCCTTCTTTGAACTTCAAATTTTCGAAAATCATGGGTCTCTACCCTTCAAAACATTTTCTTTTTTTTCCTTGATTTGGGGTGAAAAATGAGATCTATGTGATATTTGGTGATGATTGATGTGTGTTGTGAAAGGCTATGCCTTGAGATGCAAAAATCGATGGAGTTTAGTTTACCCAAAATTGGGAAATTTTGAGTTGATGCTTTAAATGATGAATTGATGATGAGAATTGGTCCATGAGATGTCTAAGATGATGATTGATGGATTAGATTGAGGATATATGATGTTAATTGATGAATTTGATGTGAGTTAGTTTGATAAAAATTAGGGATATGTGTATCTATGCCCTAAATTGCTAATTGATGGTTTATATGTGAGATTAAATGGTTAAAATTGATAGATCTATGATTAGATTAAAGTTTCATTTGTGTTTGTAGAATTTCAAAGAGTTTAGTTTAATGAAAATTAGGACTTTCTTGCCTATGTGTTTAATAAGTGAATTGGCTTAGGATAATTGTAATTGGGCATGATATTAGTGTCTAATTATGTTTGGTTAAGTCAATTGTTGGCTATATAAAATTTTGACTTAGTTTAGTTTATAGGAGTTTTTGAATTTTCATATATTGAGAGGTCGATGCATGATAAAATGAGGTCTATTTGCTTTATGACCATTATGTGAACGTTTGCCATGCTTTAATTAAGAGTCCACGTCGATACGTGAGTTTGTATTTGAGTTTAGTTTGCATGATTAAAGAGAGTCTATATGTGTATAATGAGTTATATGATGTATGAGATCATGTTTGAGTATTTGAGTAATTTTGAGCATGAAAATAAAATGAATATTGAAACGATGCGTTCTTGAGACGTTCTTGAGATTTGAGTTTGAGATGTAAGAGAAGAGTCGAGTTTGATTTGTGATGAGTAATATGTTCATACTTGAATTTTTTTAAGTGCTATAAGTGTTTGAGATGAGTTTTGATAAGTTTCTTTGAAGGAGTGTTGCGTTGAGCATGTTTGCTTGTGTGATTGAGTTGAGAGATGTTTTCGTGAGGCCCTGACCTACTGATTTCGAAGGGTTATTGTTACCCAAACACCATGAAAATTATATGACTCGTTTATATGAGAGTTTTAAGCATACCGATAAAATTTCAAGTCATTTGGACTTCGTTTACTATTTGTGTAAAATGGAAAACCAAAACTGCTACATTCTGCCGAAATGTTCGGTGAGTAGCCAATACAGTTGTCTTTTTCAGTATCTTTCCATAACGTTTTGGAGTCCAAATATTTATTGTTAATACATTACTGTCTTATCTATGTAACTACCAAATTTAAGACCTTTTTGACAACGTTTACTAGTTTTAAAAAATCAAAGCTTTCGATTGCTAAAAACTGTCGAATATGGTAGACTGTGGTAAAACAGTCACATCTCCTATAATACTTGGATTTTTTAATCCTACTTTTTTTTGAATGAAACTAGAATCAAATAGGTTTCAATTGGCATAGGTTACGACTCCATAGGAGTTCTTTGCCGAGTCTGGTGACGTTTTTAATTCGAGTCAGTGCAGAATGAAGCTTGTTTGTGATATGTCTATGTGTGTTTTGATATGCTTATGTGTTTATGCTTGTTTATGTACTTGATTGCTATGAGTTTGATCCGAGTTGAGTGTTAAGTCGAGAGTAGGACTTGTGAATTCTTAGAAGTTAAGTATACCTAGGGATTGAGTTTTATTGGGTAAATAGACGTTGAGTGAGAAGTTATCGTTGAGACAAGTTTGAGTTTAGTAATGAGTTCTAACTAAGGTTTGTTTTATCACATGAACCTTCGATGACGATGATGATGATATATGAAGACCCGAGCGAGACGAAGAAGTAAGTCGCCTGTTTTCTTTCCGAAACTAGCGAAAGACTTCAGGTGGGCAATATTTTGAGTATACATATATCGTTCGAGCTTTCTAAAATGTTTTGATGATGTTATGAGTTTATCAAATGTTTTGAGATAAATGATGTTTGAGAACTGTTTGACTTGCCAATTTTTTATGTTGACCCTGTATGTTACCCTCTACTGATGAGATGAGACGAATTCAGTCCTGCCACAAGCGGGATTTTGTGCACAGAGGTGACTGTGAGCCGTCTTCGGGTCGGCCGGTCACGGTACTTGAGAAGGAGGCCTACTTCTCAGTACCTTTATTAATGACGAGTTGTAGATGTGGTACATACATGATGAATATTTGATAGCGCTATCGTTTCTTTATGATGACATGTTTATTAAAACTGCATGCACAGTTCATTTACGCTAACTTATTCCTGTGTATTGCTGAGATGTGGCAAGTTTCAAACCTATAGCTCTAAGAGCGCCTTTCTTGTTTTTTCAGCGTTTACCCACTGAGTATTGTGTACTCACGTCCTGCATATATTTCTAAATGTGCAGGCTAAGCGAGGAGCGAGATTGGTCTGGTGCTGGTGGGGAAAACGTTTCATACGATGTATTATATTATTGTTTTGCCTTTATGATTGATAGAGCCTTGATAATTGAGATACTTTGTTTTTCCTTTGAATTTAAGCAATTCATTCGCGGTTATATGTCTTCATACATATAATCGATTCGCCTTTTGCTGCGATACTCTGCATATTATGATTCCTTATGAAAAATGAGTTATACCCGTTTTGTTTTTGTTCTTGAAATTCACGATATTTATGGAGTTATGACGATGTTGACGTTTATACCCCTGGAGTTTATTTATGATGATTTCCTTAGCACTTTTTCATGCGAGCTTCCGCTTGATGTTCAATTTATTATTCTTGTCTTTTATTCTTTTAAAATAGTCGTATCGATACTCGTACCCCGCTATCACTAGCGTTGGGAATCGGGCTGCGACAGTTTTTGTGTTTGTTTTAGGTCTAGATCGAGTCTTTTTCCTTTAGTTTGTGTTGTTTGGTCGCCTGGGAGGGAGTAGTTCTGTGGCAGGACCAGCTTGTAGGCAAGAGGTGCTCTAGGGGTCGAAACTGCTGTCACCTTTCGTGAAAGAGGTATGCGCCGGAAGCAAAGGGGATTCGGAGGCAAAATCATCCCTTATGCCCATAAGTACCGCACGAAAGCTGACAGGCAAGAGGAGGAAAGCAAGGAAGAAGTCAGAAGCACAACAGACGGTCGAAGCAGGACTGCAAGTAGGGGCTTGATATGGGCCGAAGGCGGTAGCTATCCAAAAGAGACCGATGAGGCCAAACCACCGCCTTATCCAGAAGGAAACAAATCTTCAAGATACTAGGTCTGAAAATGGATAGCATCTCCATGCCTTGCATGGATCAGGCCGCAACACCATGGGCTGGGCCTTCTGTTGCCCTAATCGCACCTACAAATACCCGAAGAGCTTTCAAAGCCAAGGGTGCTGATACACCGATCTGTTGTGCAGTTTATTTTCATTCGTGAAGTTCAAGCTAACCCAGGCTGTGGGCATAGTTCTAGGTTATTTGGCACATGTTTTGCACGGCACTTTTGGCCGTAAGTACTCATATTTCTCTTTAAGTAATTTCAGTTTGCTTTAATCATGTCTTTTGCTTTTGTTATTTACTTTATGTTCGGCTAAGTTTTATATTCTGATTTGGGCAAGATGATCTAAACGTGAACACTTAACTCGAGAGGTCTAATTTGGGCATAACAACTATATGAGCATATTCTCGATACACTAGGTTTGATTCCAATAAGGTTGTAACAACTTGGTTAATTAATTGATCACTAGTTAACTAGGGAGTTCTGGCCACAAGTAATACTTTGGGCACAAGGCGAAACACCATCGACCTCCAAAATAGTACAACGAGTGTTGGAGCCGTGACTGCTGTGAAATATCGGCGTAAATGTCAAGTGGGTCTATCTAATTCTTAAAGCATTCTGGGCAAATCACAACTAGCGATAGGCCATCGCAGAGAGCGTGGATGTTGCCCGGGGTAGTTGATTTCCATTAACTGAACCTTCTAAGGGATCATAAACTGAAAGGATAGATTGGGCAAAGGGTTTTTTGCGTGCGTGACGAGTGACAATAGGGACGCAACAATTCTTATGCCTATAACCACTGGTATGCGAGTATAGTGATTTATCTTTGCACCAATGATCGAGTGGCCATTTCATGTTTAGTGATTCAAACCCAAGTCAGAATTGTTTTGATATTTGATTTATCTACCTTTGTTATTTCAGTTTAGGTTGGAAACCCCGTTCTGCCCATAAGCACGTTGTGGTCAGAACACTACGGGATACAAAACCTTTTTAAGTGACACCCTTGCAGGAGGAGTTACTGCTCAGTTCCCTGTAGATTCGACTCTAGACTTACCACTAGCTAGTCTAGTTGTGGGCACAGGATATTTTATTTGTGCGAAGCTCAAACGACAGCTTCGTCACTTGTAACCAGCTCTCTCTTTCTGAACTGTTGATGGCCTCTTTGTAGTTTTTGGGTTCAGAGTGAAGTGTCTCTGATGCTACAACAAAAGCATGAGCTACAAGGTTGTGATCTCTGTATCTTATAGGAGGTTGTATCGTCCTTCTTCGTCTGTCTCTTGCCAGCTGATAGGTGGATAGATCTTGATTTTCTGAATGAGCTCCACCTTCATCAAGATCCTCTTGTTCTTCATCAAAATGCTCACCATGTGAACTTTCATCAGTGGCACCAGACTCCACATCCACTAAAGCTCTCATGTCACTGCCTGACTTGTCCTTGTCTTTGAGTTCTTCAGCTGCAGATTTAAGATATGGCATAATTGCCTCATTAAATTCCACATCCCTGCTGACAATTATCCTTTTATCTGCAGAATACACCATAACCTATATCCTTTAGTGCCTTCAGGATATCCTAGCATCACACACCTTTTTGCCTTTGCTTCCAATTTATCTTGCTTGACATGTGCAAATGCCAAACACCCAAAAGTTCTGAGGTATTTGTAGTTGATCTCCCTTCTTGTCCATCTTTGCTCAGGGATTTTGTATTCAATGGCTGCAGATGGAGATCTGTTTATAAGGAATACAGCTGTTGAGGCTGCCACTCCCCAGAATACCTTTGGCAATCCAGATGATAATAGCATACATCTGATTCTCTCAAGAATGGTTCTATTCATTCTTTCAACGACCCCATTTTGTTGAGGATTTTCTGGCACATTGGTGTGTCTTTTCAATCATTTCTCTACGCATAAGAGCTTGAATTCATTTGAAAGAAATTCAAGCCCATTATCTGTTCTGAGGCACTTGACTTTTGAGCTCTTCTCAACTTCCAAAGCTTGACACCAATGCTTGAACTTCTCAAAAGTTTCATCTTTTGATTTCAAAACATAAATCCATGTTTTTCGTGTGAAATCATCAATTAATGACAGAAAATATCTGACTCCTCCCATAGTAGATGTTCTGCTCGACCCCCACAAATCAACATGGATGTAGTCTAAAGGATGTTGAGATATATGCCTTGAAGGAATATTAAACTGAATTAATACTCTACTTGCTCGATGATCGTTTCTTGGATTATTATTAATTTATCATACAACGATTAATCCTAACATGCTCCTATGAATTTAAATATTGCTGCACATTGGAGTTGGGATTAATTACTTGTGAAGCGTATGCAGAGGCTGTCGATGATCGAATCGAATGACTCCAGTTTTAACCTTCTGAACTGTATCTCGCTCAGCTTTCACCGTTGGATGGACAACGAACTATGAAAGTCCCAAGACAGAAATATGCTCACACGTTTCTGGCGCCTCCTATGCTCTCTCAAACCCTAATTAATTAGTGTGTGTGTATTCCTGAGAGCAGACAGTTGTATTTAAATAATTAAATACGTATGGGGCGCCTATTTCTGGTGAGGGGCGATTTCTGCCTGTACTAGGGCTAGGAAACTTTGGGCTAGTCCAGGGACCAGATACAAGGAATAAAGATGGGCCTCAAATAAATTAATTCTCCATGGTCAGCCCAGACCATAATTAATTTATAAATATCAGTTCATTCCACTAGAAAACCAATATTGACTTACCCCTTTATTGCCGGTGATGAGTCGGGGCTTGTACTTAGACTTATTAAATCTCCGTATTTAAAATATCTGATATCCATTAATTAATTAGAGCTCTGACGGCTTAAATTAATTAATCTCTTTGTAATCCTTAAGAAGTACCACTCAAACTTTATTATTGCGCCTGAACTTAATCAACCTGTAGGGTTTAGCGCAATAAACTTTATTGAGCTCCTTAAGGGGATGTCATTATCCTATATCGGATACGGGTACTAATACAGATAATCAAATATCATATATTAACCGCTATCACCCAAGATACAGAGTACTCAAGTTACTATATAACTGTCACTCATAGTAAGTCAAAGTGATACACGAATTAACATATACTCCCTCCGTCCATGAAAAAGAGTCCCATTTGGGACTCGGCACGGGTTTTAAGAAAGTTGTTAAAGTAGGTGTAAGTGGAGAGAGAAATAAATTTATAGGGGTAGTGTTAATATGACTTTTAAAGTTCCTAATTCTCAATTAACTTTTGATGACAATTCATAATTTAAAACCAACATTCCAGAACCAAATTCAACGAAAATTACAGAACCACAATTCAACAAAAATCAACAAATTTCAGAACAAAATTCAAGAACAAATTCATTAAAATCAACAAATTCAAGAACCAAATTCAGATATCCAAGAACGAAATTCAAGACCAAAATCAACAAATTCAAGAACTAAATTTGATTCACTATTCAGATTTGCTATAGCTACATTTCAAATGAAAATTCAGTTTTACCACTCAAATTCAGGACAAAATCAGTAAATGAACATCTAGGAAAAAGATCTGAGGTTGGGGTTGTCGTCTCTCTGAACGCTGACAGAGAGTCAAGGCTGGGGGCGGAAATGGTTGCCGGAATTTTAGAGACAACGAGGGGTTGTCGTTGTTACCTGAGAACGAAATGGGTGATTTCTAGGCCTGGAATGAGGCGTGAAGGGCGATGGCGGCGGCAGCGGGTCCTCCTGCGGCTACTGATTGATACGTCACAGAGAGAGGCAGTCGGTGGTGGCGCTTCTCGCCGGAGAAGAGAGGCGGCAGCGGGTCCTCCTGTGCATGTGGCTCCTCACCTTGAAGGAGGCATCGTTTTAGGGTGAATAAGAAGGAGCGAAGCGAAGCGTCAGTGAGGCGGCAAGTTTAAGGGAGGCGACACACCTTTACAGAGGCGGTGATTAATAAGAGAGGCGGCGCCTGAGGGAGGCGATTTAGAGGGAAGATTTAGGGTTCATCGAAGATGAAAAATGAAGAAGGCAGAAAGATGGCGGTTCAGAGTTTTAGGCTCAGAGGGAGGCGGCGATTGGGGTTTCAGGCTCAGATAGAGGCGGCGCTTTGAAGGGAGCAGCGATTTTTGGACGATGAAGAAGGGAGGCGGCGCTTCGGAGATGGTAACACCAGAGGGAGGGGGTGCAAATATTGTTTCACCCAAAAAGGGGAGAAATGATTTTAATTTGACTGAATTTGGATTTAATTAAGCAGTAGATTAGAATTTAAGTAGGGTCTTTAGCATTTATTGTTGTGGGTCCATGAGTGGCAAATCAAGTAAATAGATAAGTCAAGAAAGGGTAAAATTGTATAAAAAGTGAAACAAGACACTTTTTCGTGGACAAAAAAAAAAGGGGAAATGGGACTCTTTTTCGTGGACGGAGGGAGAATATCTGAAATCTTATTAGTATTAAGATTTTATTAAGTCACCGAGATCTTGATTCTTCACTTAAGTCATATAGAAGAATACATCTCACTGTGGTCCTATCAATACGTTATGACGTACCAGTATAGACAAGTAGTCAAGACAAACTACTTCCATCTATACCGCAGCCTAAACCGATGGCTCGTCCTAAAGTCATCTCGGCTGTGATTATTTTATATCTCTTAAGGTTATTCCAATTATATGGTCTTCTGTGATCTACAACACACCATATAATCTACTTATATAGAGTTAGAGAACAAACATATGCAATCATGAACACAATCAGATAAGAGATTAAAACAGTGAACATAGGAATCATTGTATACAAGCATAAAAGGTTATTGCTTTCAGTATACAAATCCGAAAATCTCCCACTTATACTAAAGCAAACTTTTAGTATACTATGTGTCTAAATACTAGCTATTACAACAATCACTTCACTTCTTCTCCCACTTATACTGAAAGTTTTCTCTAAGTGGGTGGCATCAACCGCAATCCCATTCCTCGAGCATGCTTCACGTAGGCCTTTTGCGGCAAGCTCTTCGTGAAAGGGTCAGCTAAGTTCTCCAAGGTATTAATCTTCTCAACCAGCACATCTCCTCTGTTTATGATTTCTCGTATGATGTGGTACTTTCTCTCTATGTGTTTGGTCGCCTTGTGGTTCCTTAGAATTTTCCACTGCACCCGAGTTATCACAATAAATTATGATACTCTTAGGCAAATTAGGTACCACTCCTAGATCCAAGAGGTAGTTCCAGAACCATACAGCCTCTTTAGCAGCTTCAGAAGCAGCTATATATTCAGCTTCCATGGTGGAGTCTGCAATGCACTTCTGCTTTGCACTCCGCCATGATACGGCTCCACCTCCCAAGGTAAACACATATCCAGAGGTAGATCTCTTCTCATCCCGGTCAGCCTGGAAATTTGAATCGGTAATCTCGAGTCCTTTTCAGGTACTTGTGAATATGCTTTACCGTAGTCCAGTGTCCTGGTCCAGGGTTTGACTGATATCTTGCAACCATGCCAACGACATAGCAAATATCAGGTCTCGTGCAAAGCATTGCATACATGAGGCTACCTACAGCGGAAGCATATGGTACCTTCCTCATTTCCTTAACCTCACTAGGCATCTTAGGACACATGTCCTTAGACAGAGGAATGCCATGTCTGAAAGGTAGCAAGCCTTTCTTGGCAGTTTGCATGCTGAAACGAGCAATCACAGTATCAATGTAGGACGCTTGAGAGAAGCTCAACATCCTTTTCTGGCGATCACGAACAACCTTGATCCCCAGGATGTACGCTGCATCTCCTAAGTCCTTCATTTGAAACTGTTCGGATAACCACTTCTTTATGTCTGATAATAGCTCAACATTATTGCCAATGAGGAGGATATCATCTACATAAAGTGCAAGGAAAACCACATAGCTATTGGCATCTAAACGGTACACGCAACTTTCGTTTTCACAACGAGTAAATCCATAGGATTTAATGACCTCATCAAAACGTTTGTTCCATGACCTCGAAGCTTGCTTAAGTCCATAAATGGACTTCTTCAGCTTCCAAACAAGATGCTCTTCGCTCTTCTTCACACACCCTTCGGGTTGCTGCATATAGATGTCCCTTCCTTCTTCAAGAAAACCGTTTAAGAAAGCGGTTTTGACATCCATTTGCCAAACCTCAAGGTTCATATGGGCTGCTATGGCAAGGAGTATACGGATAGACTTGAGCATGGCAACCGGTGAAAAGGTTTCATCATAATCTATACCCTGTTCTTGGGTATATCCTTTCGCCACCAGTCTAGCTTTAAAAGTTGCGACTTCACCATCCAAATCTCTCTTTCTCTTGTATACCCACCTACTACCTATAGCTAAAAAGCCATCAGGCAGTTCAGTTTTCTCGTATACATCCATAGCTGTCATGGATTCTATTTCAGAAACCATGGCGTCGTACCAAGAATCTGCATCTAGATCTTCCATCGCTTGTCTAAAGTTATCAGGGTCGATATCCTTTTGTTCATCAACAGGAAGAAGATTCGAAGATTCTCCCAAGAACATAAATCGATCGGGTTGAACTATAACCCTTCCACTACGACGAAGCGGTGTTGGTACAGCTGTGACAATGATTTGTGCAGTATCCTGTGGTGCATTCACTTGCACACTTGGTTGGGGTGATGGAATCACCTGTCCATTGCCTTCGATTTTTTGAAGGACAATCTCGGACTTAGACTTGTGTTTATCTATATAATCCTGTTCTAAGAATCGTGCGTTGGTGCTAACAACCACTTTCTGATCCTTAGGATTATAGAAATAACCACCTTTCGTTCCTTTAGGATATCCTACAAACAACATTACTTCACATCTAGGCTCCAATTTCTTCGCTTCCTTGTCTAGCACGTATGCAGGACAACCCCATATCTTTATATGGTTTAGACTGGGCTGACGCCCATACCATAACTCGACAAGAGTTTTAGGAACCGATTTGGACGGCACTAGATTCAGCAAGTATACCGATGTTTCCAAGGCATACCCCCAAAACAAAATAGGCAACGATGTATAACTCATCATTGATCGTACCATTTCCAAAAGTGTCATGTTTCTTCTCTCCGCTACACCATTCTGTTGGGGAGTACCCGGTGTAGTCAATTGGGATGTAATCCCAGAATCTGACAAGTATTGCAAAAATTCATTCTCGAGGTATTCGCCACCGCGATCAGACCGCAATGACTTGATAGATTTACACAATCTCTTCTCCACTTCTGCCTTGAATTCTTTGAATTTCTCAAAGCATTCAGACTTGCGTTGAAGTAGGTAAATGAATCCAAATCTTGAGTAATCATCAATAAAAGTGACGAAATACTCATACCCTCCACGAGCTTTTGTGGACATCGGTCCACACAAGTCAAAGTGAATCAATTCTAACACATGCGAGGCCCTATTCCCCTTAGCCTTAAAAGACCTTACCGTCATCTTTCCTTCTATACAGGATTCACAGGTTCTAAATGGAACAGCTTGAAAGTCTTTCAAGATTCCATTTGACACGAGCCTTTGGATCCTATTTAGATTGATGTTGCCTAATCTTAGGTGCCATGCATGTGTATATTGTTCATGAGAAAAGTGCTTCCTTTTATTTGGATTTGGACAGATTTGTGATGTAGATGCAACATGGACAGAGTTATTAACTGGTCATGTAATAGTATAGAGAGAGTTGTTCAAAATTCCGGAGTAAATAATCATGTTATTTTTCATGATAGAGACACCTCCATCAAAAGTAACAGAATATCCATCCAAAAATAATTTTGAAACAGAAATTATGTTCCGCCGAAAATCCGGCACATATAAAATATCTCTCAAAACTAAAATGTCATCACCAAAACATAAGGATAAATCTCCAATAGCAACAGATGCGACCTTCGATGCATTGCCCATGGAGACGATGATCTCGTCACTTCCCAGACTCTTTGTCGGCTTGAAGCCCTGCAAGGTGTAACAAACATGATCAATTGCCCCCGTATTCACTACCCAAGAATGAGTAGAAAACGAAGTTAAGCATGTCTCAGTTACTAGAACTTGTGACGTACCTTGTCCCTTTGCCTTGAGCACTGGACAATCTTTCTTCCAGTGCCTAGTCTTGCCGCACTTGAAGCACTTTCCCTTTCCAGTTGGCTTCTTCACGCCGCCAGTAGGGCCGACTGCTTTGCCACTCCCACTTGCTTCCTTGCCACTTTTGCCCTTTAGACCTTTGTGCTTCTGTTTCCCGTCTTTCGACGAAGAAGCAGATCCCTTGGCAGCGACAAGTACTTCCTTCCTACTGCCCAAGACTCCCTCTGCCGTAACTAGAGCATTCAACAACTCATTAAGAGTATAGTTGACTTTGCTCATAACGGCATTAAGACGGAAGTGCTCAAAGGATTTGGGGAGAGTGCACAGGATGATATTGACTTTGGCTTCGCCTTCGATACCTCCTCCGAGCAAGTCGAGCCTGTCAAACAGATTTATCATGTGCATGACATGCTCGTGAACAGAACTGCCCTCGCTCATCTTACATGCTAAGATTTCTCTCACTATGTTAAAGCGAGCAGATCTCTCGGACTCCCCATAAACCTCATAGAGGTTCACCATGATTTCAGTCGCATCAACCATAACCTGATGCTGGAGTTGCAAAGTTTGTGACATAGTCATCATAATATAGCACTTGGCCATATTATTTGACTTGTGCCACCTTCTATGGGCCTCACGTTTCGCATCGGTTGACTGATCAGTAAGGGCCGCGGGACGTGGAGTGGTAAGCACAAAATTGTGCTCCTCAGCATCAAGAATGTACATAATGTGGCGTTTCCATTCAGTATAGTTTGGACCAGTGAGAGGATTGTTTGCAAGAATAGAGATGATTGGAGACATAGACATATCTGAATGTAAACAAAATAAACATGTAAGAACATGAAGCACATAATTCGTAACAATAATATTGTAACCTTTTGATAAAACAATATTAATGAAACCTCCAACCGCTCAAAGAATCCCATGTGCAAGCCACGCGGGTGGACGTTTACACACGAACTCCTCAACTAGACTATCTTCCTAGTCGTTTAATTTCCATCCATGTCAACTTAACTTTTTGACAAAGAAAATTAATAGTTGGACTTTAACTAGACCATATCATAATCAAGAAGGGACTCCGCGGGGAGTTGTACATTGTACTTGATATGATATCTAAGCAATGACCACAATTTAACCTTGATAATTAAATTCTCAAAATTGACATACTCACTCGGACCATGTCGCTTTCAATTTAATTACTTTGGTTATCTTATTTAATTCCATTCTCCAAAGTACTTGTGAGAATCATACAAGCAAGCCACGCGGGTGGACGTTTACTGCATAACTCCCACTACTTTAATGGATTTAAATATTTTTATAGAAATCTCATCTGACAAACTTATGAAAGAACAAACATGAAGTAAGCCACGCGGGTGGACGTTTACTCATATCGCCAATCACTTTGTCTAGAGACCGCATGTGGAGGTCTATAAAATAATTTTTAATTGCTTAAAAATTATTAAAGCTACTTAGTCATTTAACTTTCAAAAGGTTTGTACATGCTCAAGCACATAATCTAAACATGCTTTTCTAGAACGCAACATGTAAAACATGCTTGCAGAATTCTAAAACATGCTTAAGAAAATGATAAACCTACTAGCATGCTTGTCTAAGCGCAGTTAAAAACACATATTAACAAGCAAAGACAAAGAAAAAGCAGGTAAAGAGCATAAAGGTGTTGGATTTGTATACTGAAAGCAAGAACTTTATGCTTGTATACAATGATTCCTGTTTTCACTATTCTTATCTCCTATCTGATTGTGTTCATGATTGCATATGTATGTTCTTTATCTCTGTATAAGTAGATTATATGGTGTGTTGTAGATCACAGAAGACCATATAATTGGAATAACCTTAAGAGATATAATATGATCACAGCCGAAATAACTCTAGGACAAGTTATTGGTTTAGGCTGCAGTATAGATGGAAGTAGTTTGTCTTGGCTACTTGTCTATACTGGTACGTCATTACGTATTGATAGGACCACAGTTTGAGATGTATTCTTCTATCTGACTTAAGTGAAGAATCAAGATCTCGGTCTTAAGTGAAGAATCAAGATCGCGGTGACTTATAAATCTTAATACTAATAAGTATTCAGATATATATATTAATTCGTATATCACTTTGACTTACTATGGGTGAAAGTTATATACTAACTCGAGTACTCTGTATCTTGGGTGATAGCGGTTAATATATGATATTTAATTATCTGTATTAGTAACCGTATCCTGTATAGGATAATGACATCCCCTTAAGGAGCTCAATAAGGTTTATTACGCTAAACCCTGCAGGTTGATTAAGTTCAGGCGTAATAATAAAGTTTGAGTGGTACTGCTTAAGGAATTATTAAGAGATTAATTAATTTAAGCTGTCAGAGCTCTAATTAATTAATGGATGTCGGATATTTTAAATACGGAGATTTAATAAGTCTAAATACAAGCCCCGACTCATCACCGGCAATAAAGGGGTAAGTCAGTATCGGTTCTCTAGTGGAATGAACTGATATTTATAAATTAATTATGGTCTGGGCTGACCATGGATAAATTAATTTATTTGAGGCCCATCTTTATTCCTTGTATCTGGTCCCTGGGCTGGCCCAATGTCTCCTAGCCCTAAAAGAGACAAAAATCGGCCCTCACTAGAAACTGGCGCCTCCCTCTTCTTTTCTGTATTATTAAATACAGCTGTCAGCTCTCAGAAAAACACACTGATAGAAATTAGGGTTTTGAGAGCAGAGAGAGGCGCAGAACGTGAGGTGATTTTCTGTCTTGGGAATTTCCATAGCTCGTTGTCCATCCAACGTTGGGAATTGAGCGGGATACAGTCGAGAAGATCAGAGCTGAAGTCAGATTCTTTCGACACGATCATCAACAGTTTGTGCATCCGATTCTCAAGTAAGTTTTTCCTAACACCTGTGTGCAGCTGTTAAATTCATAGGAGCATGTTAGGATTTAATCGTTGTATGATGAATTAATAATAATCCAAGAAACGATCATCGGGCAATCGAGTATTAATTCAATTTAATATTCCTTCAAAAGGATTAACACCACGACATGCAAAGAACAGAATTAAAACAATTAAAATCTTCGTGACCCATTCGTGGAATCCCAATTTCTAATCTATTACAAGAAAAGAAAAGAAAAAAAAATAAAAACTCAAAAACGTAAACTCGGCCCGGAAAGCTTCAACAGGCCCGTCTTTGAAAATTAGGGTTTGGGCCCCCTAGGGTTTGAAAAAATGCGCCACCTAGGGTTTGGGACCCCTAGGCAGCGCCGCCACCTTCCCTCGACAACAGCTGGGTCAGCGCAGCCACAGCAACCCCCGGCGCACGGCCCCGGCGCGAGCAGCAACATCCCGGTGCGGCAGCCTCCGGCGTGAGCAGTAGCAGCCCACTGTGGTAGCCCTAGCACGAGCAGTAGCCCGGCAAAGTAGCCCCCGGCACGAGCAGCAGCAGTCCAGCGCGAGCAGCAGCATCCTGGGCAGACGGCCGTGCAGTGCAGCGCTGGGCGCGCAGCACACAGCGCGCAGGCACGCGTGCGCGCGGCCCCAGCACGCCCAGCCCTCACCCCTAGCCAACTCCAGCACTGACCTCGGCAGCAGCCCAGCACGGAGAGCATCAGCGGCCGCACAGCGCCTGACCGGGCGCGCAACGCACAGCGCGCAAGCGCTCGTGCGCGCGCTGCCCATCGGTGCCCGCAGTCCCCGTTCGCTCTAGCCCCGACACCCTCTCCAACCTTCGTTCATTCGATGTTGATTCTTCATCGTCTTCATCTCGTTTTACAATTTTACAGATTACAACAGAAAAACAAAGCAAATTGAAATCCCAATCTAACCACGGTTTTTCTCGTGGTAAAAAATGATTACAACGTCAAAACTACGTATTCCACGAATCAACAGACCACGAAGAACAAAAGCAGTAAAAACAACGCACATTATTAATCGTACATAAATTAATAATAAAGCCAAGAAATTAATCCTGGGCTCTGATACCAATTGAAGGAATATTAAACTAAATTAATACTCTACTTGCCCGATGATCGTTTCTTGGATTATTATTAATTTATCATACAACAATTAATCTTAACATGCTCCTATGAATTTAAATATTGTTGTATATACGTTGGAGTTGGGATTAATTACTTGTGAAGCGTATGCAGAGGCTGTCGATGATCGAATCGAATGACTCCAGTTCTGACCTTCTGAACTGTAGCCCGCTCAGCTTTCACCGTTGGATGGACAACGAACTATGAAAGTCCCAAGACAGAAATATGCTCACACGTTTCTGGCGCCTCCTCTGCTCTCTCAAACCCTAATTAATTAGTGTGTGTGTATTCCTGAGAGCAGACAGCTGTATTTAAATAATTAAATACGTATGGGGCGCCTATTTCTGGTGAGGGGCGATTTCTGCCTGTACTAGGGCTAGGAAACTTTGGGCCAGTCCAGGGACCAGATAAAAGGAATAAAGATAGGCCTCAAATAAATTAATTTCCATGGTCAGCCCAGACCATAATTAATTTATAAATATCAGTTCATTCCACTAGAGAACCAATATTGACTTACCCTTTTATTGCCGGTGATGAGTCGGGGCTTGTATTTAGACTTATTAAATCTCCATATTTAAAATATCTGACATCCATTAATTAATTAGAGCTCTGACGGCTTAAATTAATTAATCTCTTTGTAATCCTTAAGAAGTACCACTCAAACTTTATTATTGCGCCTGAACTTAATCAACCTGCAGGGTTTAGCGCAATAAACTTTATTGAGCTCCTTAAGGGGATGTCATTATCCTATATCGGATACAGGTACTAATACAGATAATTAAATATCATATATTAACCGCTATCACCCAAGATACAGAGTACTCAAGTTACTATATAACTCTCACTCATAGTAAGTCAAAGTGATACACGAATTAACATATATATCTGAAATCTTATTAGTATTAAGATTTTATTAAGTCACCGAGATCTTGATTCTTCATTTAAGTCAGATAGAAGAATACATCTCACTGTGGTCCTATCAATACGTTATGACGTACCAGTATAGACAAGTAGTCAAGACAAACTACTTCCATCTATACCGCAGCCTAAACCGATGACTCGTCCTAAAGTCATCTCGGCTGTGATCATTTTATATCTCTTAAGGTTATTCCAATGATATGGTCTTCTGTGATCTACAACACACCATATAATCTACTTATATAGAGTTAGAGAACATACATATGCAATCATGAACACAATCAAATAGGAGATTAAAACAGTGAACATAGGAATCATTGTATACAAGCATAAAAGGTTCTTGCATTCAGTATACAAATCTAACATGCCTTCCTACTGGAAATGGAATTTTCTTTCCCTTTCCCAGCATGCAATATTCACACTTCTCATGTTTCATGGCTTCACCTCCATTTATAACTCCATCTCTTGCAAGATAGTTCATACCACTTTCACTGAGATGTCCCATCCTGTTGTGCCACAACTTGCTGCTCTCATTAGATACCACAGCAGTCTCTCCCAACAAAGTAACTCCATCAAGGTGATATAAACCATTTCTTCTAGTCCCCTTTAACATCACCTTATCTCCCTTCATGACAAATACAACTCCATTCTTTGAACAGAAATTGAATCCAGCCTTTTCAAGAATGCCCAGAGATATGAGATTCCTTCTAATGTCTGGAATGTATCTCAGATTTGTCAATGTTCTTGTGCCTCCATTGTTGAGTTTTAGCTTTATATCACCCATGCCTTTGACTATACATGAGTGATCATTGCCAAGAACCACAGTTCCCATATCTGATTCTGTTTGATTGATGAACCATTCCTTGTGAGGTGACATATGGAATGAACACCCTGAATCAAGAATCCATGAGTTGCTTGGAGATGGTGTCATGATGTTGAGTACTTCATGATTTTCTAGTTCCTCTGCAACATCCACCGTGTCTGCTATTTTGTCACCATGTTGCTGTTGTTTCTTCTTCAAAGAGTAGTAGTTCTTTTTTAAGTGGCCAGGTTTCTTGCAGTAGAAACACCTCTTTTCCTCAGCATCATGCTCCTTTTCTTTTGTTGGGGCTCCTTTCTTGGTTTGATTCCCAGCTTTCTTGTTTTTCCATGGCTTTCCCTTTTTGATATTCAAACTTTCGGGCTGAGAAGATTGCTTGTCTCCTACATGCTTATTCTTCTCCTTGGCCCTCAGAACTCCAAGAACATCATCGAGGGTGACCTGATCTTGCTTGGCTACCAGAATGGCATCTTTAAGATGCTCATAGGATTTCGGTAAGGCATTCAATAATAACATTGCCTTATCCTCATCTTTCATGATTCCATCTACACTTTCTAAATCATCCAGAGATTTTTGAAAGTCATCAAGCTGCTCGGTTAAATCTTTATCATCCAAGATTCTAAACTGGAATAAGTGTTGCTTAACAAATAACCTATTGGCAATGGTTTTTCTCATATACAGGGAGTTAAGCTTATTTCATACCTTGAGCGCGGTATCCTCCTTAGATACCTCGCGCAATACACGATCAACCAGACATAGAAGGATCGCACCGCGAGCTTTCTTGTCCATCTCCCGACTGCTCATTTTTCCACCTTTCTCATCCTCCTTAAGATCCGCCAACTTTTCATTCAATGCATCGTCTAGCCCTTGATGAATAAGCGTTGACTCCATCTTGATTTTCTAGATGGAAAAATTATTTTTTCCATTGAATTTCTCAAAATCAAATCGTGCGGAAGCCATCGCCATGGATCGATTCCCACAGACGGCGCCAAATGCAAACAAAACGTAAAGATTTGAACGTAGAAGAAGGTGAGACGCACGATTTACGTGGTTCGGCTATAAAGCCTACATCCACGGAGGGTGAGATGATTTCTTATTCCTTTGCCGAAAACTATCGCCGGAGATACAGTACACACACGCTGGATCTCAAGAAACTCAACTAGAGATCAAGTACAGTATTCTCTCTCTACAAAGTTTCGCTCAACTAATTGAATTACAGAGAAAAAAATGAAGAAAAAGTTTTGGTAAAAAAAGCAGAAGTGGAGCCCTAATTAAACAGTAATAAACTAACTCTAACCAACTCTGCAAAACTACATCGTTTCAGATCAAACTCTCTGATTGGGCGTATTTATACGCATTTATTTGGGGGATTTTTCTATGTTTTCTGTGTTTAATATGTATTAAATATCATCTTTAGGATATGATTCTGGTCTTATATGAATTTTGATGGTATTTGATAGGTTTTGGAGAAAAAGATTGATTGCATGGATTGAAGGTCAAATGGGCGAGAGTGGATGAGATGTGATTTAGTAAGCTGCCAGCTTGATTTATTTCGCATGGGCTGCTGATGCTAAATGGGCCATGCGCATTTTATTTATTTAGTTAGTTAGGTTTTGGTTTAATTAGCTATGGCCTTATTCACGCCACTTTAATTTGATTAGAATTAGGTTTAGTCTTTTTTTAACTTATATATATTAGTATTAGTTAAGTTTTATTTGGAACATCAACAAGTCAGCCATAACTTTTCGGGAAGAACAGCAGAGTGTGGACGCATACTTTGGAGTTTAATTCAAGTTTCTTTTATTTCTTTCATTTTTTTATTAAATGGAGGTTTTTTATAAAAGAAAAAGTAAAAAGAATCCCTTGAGAGCACAAAACGCAAACTAAGGGCACGAAACTCGAAAAGAGATCGTTAAACAAAGAAACCTGAAGACACTAGCGATCCCATAAATCAGGATAGTCGTCCATCTCATCTGACCAACGTCTATGAACTATATTATTCATTGCATTCATGCTATCACTATTGCTATAATCAACCACAAAGTTCCTCGGATTGTAGCCCATTTTCCCCGCATTCCTGAGGTGACCTTTTATGCTACCTTCCGGAACTGCTTGCATCGGCTCACTTCCCATGCCCTTTCCCGTGCCCTTTGGGCGGCCACGTCCCCGCTTGGTCGTCTTGTCCGAGAGTAATTGCATCCCCTGACTAACCTGCTCCTCTAACCGACTAATGCGACTAGTAATATTGTTCGGGCCAAGAGCGGACAAATCCTTGTTACCTTCATGCGAAACACCCCCGCTTTTGTCCAAAGTTGGGTTACGTTCGAGAGCAACAGCTGTGTCGTCAATAATCGGTGTGTTCAAACCCGCGCCATCCGGAGCCTCCATCTCCAAAGTTTCCTCCACATCCGTGTCCTCCTCGTTAATGACCAGGTCACTATCTTTAATCACATCTTTATCCCCCTGAATCGGAACCAGTATTTTGTCCAACAAATCCGGCTCAGATAAATGAACCCCGAAAGACGGTCCAGAAGTAGGATCCACGCCCGTATCCAAACAACTCTCCGCATTATTCTCCAAGTCCAGAGCCTGAAATGCATTTCGCGTCTCGACAGCCTCTTTCTAAAGAACCAGAACAACAATATTTTTTTTACCGCCTGTTCGGCGACCTTTGACCAAGCCGCAACAGGTTTATCATGAGTCTTCCCAAAAGTAGAATCTTTCTCTGCCGATTCCGTCAGAGCATCCTGCTGCTGCTTCTTCAAAGGGGCAGCCTCCTGCTGCCCAAACTCTAGCTGCACCGGCTTCCAAGTTAGTTGTTGTTGGATATTTATATTTGCAGCCTGTTCATGCGAGGTAATCGCCGCCTGCCAATGCGGCCCGTTGTGAACTTGCGTAAGCTTAGCCTTGTCATTCACAGTGTCATTCTGCTCACCCATCCTCCCAAACTTCGACTTGCGGCATCTATCGGGGGAGTGTCCCGTAATCTTGCAACGACCACAATAAAGAGGGAGATTTTCGAAAACAAACTCAATATGAAAAGAAAAATCCTCCATATCAATAAGAAGAGTATTAGGAAGAGGGTGAGACATATCTATTTCAACAAGAATACGGGCGAAATGTCCAAAATCTCTACCTGCCGAAGCTCCATCGATCTTTAGAGGATGGCCCAAGTAACGACCAATTCCAGAGATAATTTGTGGATTCCAATACTCGATAGGAAGATAATGAATTCGCACCCAAACATTCGCCAAGGGAGAGTTTTCTTTGAATGGATCAAAGTTACGAGTCCACTCTCGGAGCCGAAGAAGACCCTTTGACAGCTCCCAGATCACCTTTGCCTTTGCCGTAGCTTTATCAGTCGCTGTAATAAAACGGAGCGTGTAAAATCCCTTTCCCAGCGGAATCAGTTGCCAGTCAGAATTTATACCCCAAATCTGTTGAAGCTCCGACTTCAACTCCATAGTTGAACGTGGCTTATCGCCTTTCCCCAACAGAAGTCGTCCTGTTAGTGCATGCTCAAAAGCTTGGACCTCCTTTAAATATAAAGCCTTAGGAATTTTGAGAGAGAATTGATCTCCTTCCTTCGTTGGACGCAAATCATGAAAAACATGAGCAGCTAAATCTTGCCGTTTAACAGGTCGCTTAACAGTAGCACTAGCATAAGAAATCCTAGCGTTATCGGCCACGCTAGGATTTACAAAATTCCTATCAACTGTCGTGCAATCGGCACCTCAAGGATTTGTGGCCGATGTCTTCCCAGCGGCATCCTGGGCCTTAGTAGTTTTCACCTCGCTGTTACCAACCGTGGCAGATATAGACGGAGCGGAAGAAGATCGAGGTTGAAGGTGTTCAAAATTCGCAGAAACAGAGGGGAGATTTAGGAATCCTTTATCTTGAGTTCCGGCCGACGAGGTGGCCCGAGCAGCCGAATGAGTCATCGAGTTAAAGCTTGAGGGAGGAGTTCTTGAAGCTCCCTTATCATGAGCTCTGGCCGGCGAGGTAGTCATTGGACTGTCGGAGCAGCAGCACAAGGTTCCAGTCCAATGGCGGCTAGGGAGGTCCGAGACTGGAGGTGGACGGCCGGACCGGTGGGAGCGGCTCAATCACAGCTGGGGGAGGACTCTGATCTGGGCGCAGTGTGCGGATCGAGGTCGCCGCGGCGGAGAGGAGAAGCCGCCGTCGTCAACTGTTCAGAAAACTAGATCTGAGCCGCCGCCCGGAGCCGCGGTCGCCGGTAACCTCCAGCAGCCCGTCGAGGCCTCTGTTGGATCTTCGTTGCTGTTCCAGAGTTCAAATGTCGAGCCGCCGCCCAGAGCTTATGTACCGGAGGAGAATCTCCTCGCTGGAGGAAGAGTCAGTGCCGCACCGGAAAGGAGGAGGCCGTCCTCGTGACTCTGGCAGACACGCCGGAGAAGACGTCGCCGACGCCGAAAAGCGGCGGCTGACCAAAATCTCCAATTCGGCGGCTCTGTTCTCAAACGCGTTCAAGAGAAAGAGAATTTTCAACCAAAAAACATGATAGACCAAAAATCAAAATATTAATTTTCTTTTATTTCTTTCATTATTCTTTGCAATTTATTTATTTATTTCTTGTGTTAGTTAATTATGTTTTCTAGCTAAATTCGTTTATTCCGGCAACGATTAGGGAAGCACTAGCGAAATTATTCTGTGAGATCTAATTGTTCTTATACTTTATTTTATGCTTGCATCTGCGATTCTCCATGTTTAATGATATTAATTATTTTAATCCATTAGATAGTTGCAAATATTTATTGGGTTAGAACTAATTATATAGCCAATTGAACCGGCCATCCGTAATTGTGGTTTAGGTTTGATTAGTGGTAAATTAACACATCAGGGTCAAGGGAAAAACAGTCTTGATTCAATAATCATGCGTCAGAGTTTATTGGTTTTGAATCGGGTTTCTCTAGATATTAATGATGTCGGCTCATTAAACCTATAGAGCGTCTCTTACGGTTGTCAGTCGATTAGGGTAGTAATTAGTGAAGCGTCTTCCTGGTTACCGAATAATTAAGGAGAAATAAGATCACGTCAGAAGCGTCTTCGATGGTTATAACTGGTTTGTTTGCACGATTTAAAGTTATTTTTGCATCGATGATCGGAATAATTGAGCTAGGGTGGACTTAATTGATTGCTGGAATTCTTTTATTAATTGTTTGAATTTTTATTCATCTTTTGGTTAATTGGAAAAATTGGTTTATTTGGATTTTATTTATTTAATTTTAAGTTTAGTATTTTCTATATTTTCTTCTCAAAATTTCGTGGTTACTTTGCAGGCTTTAATTGGAGAAATTCTCGCCAGTCCCTTGGGAGACGATCTTGCTTACTGCTGTCTGCGCAGTGTGGGCATACCGGCTGACTGTCGGATATTTTTGGTGTAAAACGACGCACCAAATTTTGGCGTCGTTGCCGGGGATTGGTTTTAAGCAGGATTTTACTGATTTCAATCTGTCTTTTATTTTTAGTTATTTTATTTTTAGTTTATGCCACGTTCTTCTCGTACAGGCGTATTAGTTTTTGATCCAAAAATCGAGGAGACCGCACGAAAGTTGAAGAAGCAAGCTAAGGAGTGGAAAAAGAGATCCAATTCTGCTCCACCGAGTCTTGAGGATCAAGCAGAAATTGAAGTTCCAATGGGTGACCGTAACAATAGGGATGATGAGGATGATAGAGAGATCGTGGATCCTCGACAGGAGAGACTTCAACTGATCAGAGAGTTAGGCCGTCATAGAAACAATCGCCCTTTGTGCATTGTCCTTCCTGCCATTAATGGCAACGCTGAAATACGGCCTGGTTTCATTCAAGTGCTACCCAAGTTCGGTGATTTACCTGGAGAGAGTGCACACAAGCATCTGGCTGAATTTGATCTAGTTTGCTCAACTCTACGCCCTCATGGTTTTACTGAAAATAATTTGAGGCTATTGACTTTTTCTCATACTTTGTAGGGTAGAGCGAGAGATTGGCTTTTTGATCTTCCTCCTGGGTCGATTAGAACTTGGGGAGATTTAGAAGAACAATTCTTGCGAAAATTCTTTCCTGAATCCAGAGCTGCAAATTTGAGAATGGCCATTAGCAGCATTAAACAGAAGAAGGCGGAGAGTCTAGCCGATTATTGGGAGAGATTCCAACAGCTGTGTCGCATGTGTCCTGATCATGGATTTTCTGACTACCAATTGCTTACTAACTATTTTTATCGTGGTATGTCTTCTTTTGATAGGAAAATTGTTGATGCTGCTTGTGGTGGAAGTTTGACCAATAAAACGTTGGACGAAGCAAGGCAACTCATCGTTGACATGGTTTCAAATGGCCAACAATATGAGGATGAGGATGATGATTGTTATAGGCCAGTGCAGAAAGTAGAAGATTCCAACATGAACGAGAAAATTGATGCTCTCACCTCTTTAGTTAGAGGGCTTGCTGTCTCTAAAACTCAACACGTTCAATGTGGAATTTGCTTTGAAAATAATCATCATACTGATGCATGTTCATCTTTGCAGGATAATAATGCTGAGCAAGCATGCATGGGATCCGCCGATGAACAAGAGATGAACGCACAAAGGCCAAGGCGAAACGACCCCTTTTCCAACACCTACAATCCAGGGTGGAGAAACCACCCTAATTTTAGGTGGAGACAGCAGGAACCAGGGATGTACACGCCGAATCCGCCGTAGGTTGGACAGTATGCCCATACCGCACGTCCTGCACCGAGTTCTGCACCCAATATGAACGATATCATGAAGAGCCTCGCTCAGAGCAGTGAAATTGTGAAGAATTTGGTGCAAAGTCAGCAGGCATTCCAGCATGAAACCCAGGCAGCGTTGAGTAGTATGGGCACACAAATCACGCAGTTAGCCACTCAGATGAACAAGCTGCAGGCGAATCAAGGCCGACTTCCTTCTGTCACGGAGATGAATCCCAAGGAAAATGCAAGTGTTGTAACTACAAGAAGTGGGAGAATTCTAGTTGAGCCACAGCCTAAGCAGCAGGATAAAGAAGAAAAGCCCGATGAAGCCAAGAACGATGCAATTAGTGAGGAGTCACCAGAATCCACCGAGCCTAGTGCTTCTAAGGTAAGTGGAAAACCTAAGGTTTCAATTCCTCAATCACTGATTGCACCACCTTTTCCTTCTAGGCTGGCTCAGAACAAGAGAATTGAAGAGGAGAAAGATATTCTGGAAATTTTCAAGAAGGTAGAAATAAACTTGCCCTTGCTTGATGCAATTAAGCAAGTTCCCAGGTACGCAAAATTTTTGAAAGAGTTATGCTCTAAGAAAATGAAGTTTGGGAATGATGCGAGAATTCGAGTGAGTGAGAATGCTTCTGCTGTACTTCAAAGAAAATTGCCCCAAAAGTGTCGAGATCCCGGTATGTTCACCATTCCATGCATTATAGGTAATAAGACTATTGAGAGAGCCATGTTCGATTTAGGAGCGTCCATAAATGTCATGCCTTATTCTGTGTATAAGGATTTGCAATTAGGACCATTGAAAGACACTCGTGTTATCATTCAGTTAGCTGATAGGTCTACTGCATATCCCGAAGGTGTTGTTGAGGATGTCCTTGTCAAGGTCAATGATTTGATTTTTCCTGTGGATTTTTATATTGTTGATATGGATGATTATGCCTCTGCTAAGCAATCTTTGATTCTTTTAGGGAGACCATTCATGAAAACTGCTAAGGCAAAAATTGATGTGGATAGTGGAATGCTTAGCCTTGAATTTGATGGAGATGTTGTCACATTTAATATTTTTGAGGCTATGAAGCATGTTGAGGATCCTGAATCTGTGTTCATGACTGATGTTATTGACCCTTTGGTTGAGGAATTTGTTGAGAATTTCAGGGAGGATGAGCTTGAGCAGGTTATTTTCAGTTCCCTAACTGAAGAGAACACCAAAACTGAGGAGAATGAAGCCATTAGAGAGATTATCATGCAGCTGTACTCAACGGAGGAAATTCCAGTTTGGCACCTGTCGAGCAGGATGCCCATACCGACCAGCACAGAACCGATTTTGCCCTCTGTTGTGAAGCCACCGAAGCTGGACTTGAAGGTACTGCCCCAGCATCTGAAATATGTGTTTTTGGGAGAGAATGACACGCTGCCAGTGATCATCAACAATGAACTCACTGCAGAACAAGAGGTAAGGTTGGTAAGTCTTCTTAAGATGCATAAATCTGCCATTGGATGGACTATAGCCGATATCAAAGGTATTAGTCCCTCTACTTGCATGCATAGAATCTTACTTGAGCCTAATAGTAAGCCGTCTAGGGACCCTCAAAGAAAATTGAACCCTGTCATGAAAGAAGTTGTGCTTAAAGAAATTCTTAAATTGCTTGATTTAGGGATTCTTTATCCGATTTCTGATAGTGCATAGGTCAATCCTGTTCATGTGGTTCCTAAGAAGTCTGGTTTTCAATTGGTCAAGAATGAGAATAATGAGTTGATTCCCATGAGGTTGCAAACTGGTTGGCGTATGTGCATTGATTTTAGGAAGTTGAATGATGCCACTAGGAATAATCATTTTCCATTACCTTTCATTGATGAGATGCTTGAGCGATTGGCTGGTAAGGAATTCTTTTGTTTTCTTGATGGCTACTCTGGATATTTTCAAATTTTTGTAGCTCAGGAAGATCAAGAGAAAACCACTTTTACTTGTCCTTTTGGCACTTTTGCATGGCGTCGTATGCCGTTTGGATTATGTAACGCTCCTGGTACTTTTCAGCGTTGTATGATGAGCCTATTTTCTTACATGATTGAGAGTTGCATTGAAATTTTCATGGATGATTTTACTGTGCATGAAGACTCTTTTGACCATTGCTTGACTAATCTTGAGCAAGTTTTGCAGAGATGTGTCGACACTAATTTGGTGTTGAACTTTGAGAAATGTCATTTCATGGTGAGAGAGGGGATTGTTCTTGGGCATGTGATTTCTGCAAGAGGAGTGGAAGTTGATAGGGCGAAAATTGATTAGATTGTTAAGTTACCTTATCCTTCTAATGTGAAAGAGATTCGTGCTTTCTTAGGCCATGCAGGTTTTTATAGGCGTTTCATAAAAGACTTCGCAAAGACTGCTCAACCTCTCACTAGGTTGCTTCATCAAGATGTGTCTTTTGTGTTCGATGACAAGTGCAAGGAGGCCTTTGATTTGTTGAAGAGTAGACTCACTTCTTCCCCCATCATTCAACCACCAATTTGGGGATAGCCTTTTGAAATCATGTGCGATGCAAGTGACTTTGCCGTTGGAGCAGTGCTAGGGCAGAAAGTTGGGAAAGAGAGCCATGTGATTTACTATGCTTCCAAAACTCTCAACCCGGCTCAATGCAATTACACAACCACGGAGAAGGAGCTTTTAGCCATCGTTTTTGCTTGTGAAAAATTTAGATCTTATTTGATTGGCTCTAAAGTTGTTGTTTATTCTGACCATGCAGCTCTTAAGTATTTGCTCTCTAAAAAATAATCTAAGCCTCGCTTGATCCGTTGGATTCTTCTTTTGCAGGAATTTGACTTGGAGATTAAAGATAAAAAAAGGGAGCCGAGAACTTGGTAGCTGACCATTTGAGCAGATTGCAGACTGTGTCGGACGGTATGCCCATTGTTTACCTTATTTTTAAGTGTTATTTCTGGGTTGTGTGATACACTTTCGAGCATGCTCTGTGCTTTTTCGTGCCGTTTTATTCTTGCTCGAGTGTTGTTTGCTGCCTTTTCTTGTTGGTGCAGGATTCCGGAGTTTGGGAAGTCTTTCGTGAAGTTTGAGCTTTATTTTGGATCAAGAGACAATTACCGGGACAGCTGCCGCTGCCAGACTAGGCCACCGCCTCCGGATAGGCGGCCGTCTTCTCTTGCGGCCACCGCCTCCGGGTAGGCGGCCGCCTACTCTTGCGGCCACCGCCACACACACGGCGCCCGCCGCCTACGGCGCCCGCCTAACCTCGCCGCTCGCCTACCTTGGTTTTACGAAAGGGGTAGTAGGCGGCCGCCTACTTTCTGCGGCCACCGCCTACTTCTAGGCCACCGCCTACTTCTAGGCGGCCGCCTACTGCGTATTTCTGGCAGTTACGGATTTTTTGGTTTAAAACCCATTTTTAGGGTTTTTTCTTGTCACTCCGCTTCCAGCAGCCTCCAGGACGATTTTGCACTTTTCTACCCTAGTTTTGAGAGTTTTAAACATGTTCTAATCATCTTGGATTGCTTGGGATTGAATTTTAGCTTGGATTATTATTGCTAGTTTGAAGTTTAGCTTGGATATTGTAAGACAATTTCTCCCTTTTCATGTTGATCTATGGTGATTTCTTTTTGGTCTAGTTGAATGATTGTTGGATTGAGTATTTTAATAGTAGAATTATGTTCTTCTGTTGATGAGCATTATTGATTAGCTTTAGGATTTTTCATCCTTTGAATTACCCAGCTTTCCTTCATTTAGTGTTTGCAGAATTTGTGATTTCAATTGTGTTTGATTCTTAGTTAATATTATAGTATTGTTGAATGAGACGTTCAGTTTGTTATGTGTGATATTTGATTGAGGTTGGCGTTTTTAGTGGACAAATAGTGTTACCACGCTCTTGGTTGCTTATTATAGATTATTTCTATAGCTAGATGAATATGATGATGATGTCCGTTTGTCTTATGCATAATTTCCCGTTGATTCCCTTAAGTTTAATAGTTACATGTTCCTCAATTGTTGCCTAGATAGTGAGAGAGAGTTACGTCAGACCCAATTACCCGATTAGAGTGTTTAGATTTCATTTCAGTTTCTTGTGAGCAATACGATTAGAGCCCTGCTAAGTCTTCCTTGTGAGACGACTTGAGTCAACTTACCACCCTAGGACGACCTCGTATAAATTCGAGTCCATCCGCTAGGTGTTTTAGGATGAGTCAAATTTTGGCGCCGTTTCCGGGGAAGGCTTTAGGCATTTGATTGTGTTGCATTGTTTTCCGTGTTTATTTTTGTTTATTTCTTTTGACTTGGTTATTTTCTCCCTTCGGTGCGTTTGATTTGGTTTGCTAGTGTTGTGTATGCAAGGCCGTAGAAGCATGAAGAGAAAGCTTGCACCTTACTACGACAACATTCATCGACCTCGTGAGGTCCTTTCAAGCCTGGAGAAGGAGTCCGAGTCCAGTTCGAGAAGCCTTGTGGAATCACAGTTTCAAGAGGAAAACTGTGAAGAGAGAAGTGCTTCCAATCCCATCCTGGAAGCCGTTGAGGAGACGCTTTTAGAGCACTCTGAAGAAGAAGAAGAGGAAGCTCGGCCCAACCTTGACCAAGAAGCAATGGCAGAGCAGAATGTCCAGTACATGGGAGATTTTTCCAGGCCAGTCATTGGGACCACCAGCACGTCAGCAATAGTGCTCCCCACAGCAGTCCGGAATTACAATCTGAAGCCCAACGATTCAAACCTGTTGCCGCTCTTTTATGGGATGCCGAGTGAGGACGCCTTACAGTTCATCCGTGACTTCTGCACTCAAGTGCAGACCTTCCCACTACTGGAGCTCACCGAGGATCAGTTGAGACTCAAGTGCTTACCTTATGCACTCAAGGACCGGGCTAGAACGTGGTTACTGTCCTTGCCGCCAAACTCCATCACCACATGGGCGGAGGCGAGTGAGAAGTTCATGCTCAAATACTACCCTAATCACAAGACGCAAGAGATTAGGACACAGATAATGAACTTCATGCAAGGAGCTGACGAGCCCCTCCACGAGGCTTGGGAGAGATTCCAAGAGCTTCTCCGCCAGTGCCCGCAGCACCAGTTGGCGCCCGTCATGTTGATGCAGTTCTTCTATGACGGATTAATTCAGACGGCACAGTTTATGGTGGATAGTACCGCTGGGGGCAACATTGCCCGAAAGACAGCTGATCAGCTCAAGGAGATCTTCAACACTCTTGCCGCGAGTTCTCAACAAAAATCAGTCAGGGGAAGGAGGATCGAAGCCAATGCTGTAGCCCCAAACAATGAGCTGCAGAAGCAAGTAGCGGACCTGATGAGGCAAGTTCAGCATCTAAGAATGAATCAGGTGGAGCCTCAACCCGTTCAAGCACCGCCAGCTCAAGCACCGCCAGCTCAGGCACCGCCAGCAGAAGGATGTGGCATATGTGGTGATTTTAGCCACGGAACCAACGAGTGCCACCGAATGGGGGAGTTCACACCTGAAGGGGAGGCAGAGGTCTACGCTGCCCAGGGATACCAGGGGAGACCTCAATTTGAGCAGAGGCCCATGTTTAATCAAGGGCAACAAAATTCCAACTCGGGGTGGAGAACTCAGCAGAATTCTGGATGGAGGAACCAAGCGCCTGGCCAAGGGTCGGGATCAAATCAAGGAAATCAATTCCGCCGTCCTCCTCAGCAATTTGGGTATCAGAACCAGCAGCAGTTCTACCCACCTCAACAGCAGTTCCCCTTTCCTCAGCAGCAGAACTACCCTCAAGCTTACCAGCAACAGCCCCCGCAGTATCAGCAGTACCAACAACTCCCTATGCAGCAGGGGAATTTTCAACAGCAGCAGCAGCAATTTCAGACTGCTCCTCAGCAGTTTCAGAAGCAAGCCCAACCACAGAAGCCGACTCTCGAGGACACCATGCAATCTTTTATGGAGATGACCAAGCAGAGCATGGAGTCCCAGTCGGCTACAATCAAGCGTCTCGAGACAACCGTTGGGCAGCTCTCCGGGACATTGAACCAGATGCAGCAGCAGCAACAACCAGGGAAGCTCCATGGACAAGGATTGCAGCCTCACCAAGCTCAAGCAGTGACTGTTTTACGCAATGGGAAGGTGGTGAACAACAAGGTGGAAGCCCCCGTGGAAGAACCACCCAAGGAGGCCCGCATGGAAGAGCAAGTAAAGGAGCCGCTGCAGCCAAGAGAGGAGGACAAGGAGAAAGAGAAGGAGCCCGAAGTGAAGCTCCACAAGGCTGTCAAGCCGTATAAGCCACCGGTCCCCTACCCAAGCCGGTTGAAGAATGAAAAGCTGGACCAACAGTTCACCGATTTCTACAACATGTTGGGAAAGGTCAACGTGAACTTGCCGTTGCTAGACGTGATCAGGAATGTCCCAGCTTACTTGAAATTCTTTAAAGAGTTGGCCTCCAAGAAGAGGAGGTTCGAGGACAACGAGAAGATTTTGGTGTCCGAGGTTGCAAACTCCATAATGCAACAGCCCTTACCGACCAAGCAACGAGATCCAGGTAGCTTTGTGATTAATATTGCTTTGGGGAATGGTAAGGAGGCCTCGGGGATGTTAGATTTGGGGGCTGGAATAAATCTAATGCCTTACTCTATTTTCAAGCAATTAGAGTTAGGAAATTTGAAACCCACTCGTATGTGCTTGCAATTAGCCGATAGGTCGGTGAGGTATCCTCATGGGGTAGTTGAGGATATCCTTGTTCGAGTGGGTGGGTTGATTGTACCTGTTGATTTTGTTGTCTTGGAGATAGGAGAGGTACATGAAAATGGCAAAGAACATACTCTATTGCTAGGAAGACCATTCATGGCAACTACTAACACATTGATAGATGTTAAAAATGGCACCATTAAAATGACTGTGTTAGGAGAGTCAGTGTCTTTCTCTGTGCATCATAATCGAGCCATGCCATCATCCTCACTCACTAATGAATGTTCTTATATTGATGCTATTGATGGCTTGGCCGAGATGTTCTTTGTGCAGGAGCAAGAAGTTGTTGAGGTTTTTGCAGGGTCCGCGGACATGGAGGAGTTTGCCCGTGAAGCCGAAGAAAGAGAGCGGGCCCGCAAGGCTAAGCTCCCCATTGATGAGGCCGTGGTGATTGACTATGCCACGAAGATTAAGCCGACCTTGGAGCTCAAGGAGCTCCCCAAGAACCTCAAGTATGTATACTTGGAAGGAGAGGTGGAAAAGCCCGTGATCATATCTGCCGAGCTCACGCACGAGCAAGAGTTGGCATTGATGGAGGTTTTGCGGAAAAACAAGGCAGCTTTCGGATGGGGTCTTGCCGATATTAAAGGCATCAGCCCTGCCACTTGCATGCACAAGATCCACCTTGAGGAAGGGGCGAGGCCCAAGAGAGATGGCCAAAGGAGATTGAATCCGGTCCTCATGGAGGTGGTACGCAAGGAAATCCTCAAGCTATTGGCGGAGGGGATCATCTACCCGATCGCCGATAGTGAGTGGGTTAGTCCGGTGCACGTGGTGCCGAAGAAAGGAGGGATCACCGTCATTCTTAATGACGATCAAGAGTTGGTGCCAACCCGCCCCGTGACGGGATGGCTCATGTGCATCGACTACAAGAAATTGAATGCAGCCACCAAAAAGGACCACTTTCCCCTCCCCTTTATTGATCAAATGCTTGATCATTTAGCTGGTCATAATTTTTACTGTTTTCTTGATGGACTTTTAGGGTACTACCAAATAGCCATTGCACCAGAGGACCAAGACAAGACGGCATTCACCACTCCCTTCGGCACCTTTGCATGGAAGAGGATGCCGTTCGGATTGTGCAATGCACCGGGGACTTTCCAACGGTGCATGATGTCGATCTTCGCGGAAATGATAGGTGATTTTGTTGAGATTTTTATGGATGATTTTTCCGTGTTTGGTTGCTCTTTTAATGATTGTTTGGCGAAAATTGATTTGGTGTTGCGGAGGTGCATAACTAGTGGGTTGACTTTAAGTTGGGAGAAGAGTCACTTCATGGTGACTAGTGGCATTGTTCTTGGCCACGTCGTGTCTAAAAATGGTATAGAGGTCGATAAGGCCAAGGTAGAGGTCATTCAAAAGTTGCCTCCACCTATTGATGTGAAAGGGATTAGAAGCTTCCTAGGTCATGCCGGGTTTTACCGGCGTTTCATTAAGGATTTTTCTAAAATTAGTCAACCTCTATGCCGTTTACTTGCCCAAGATGTGCCTTTTGAATTCAATGATTCTTGCATGCATGCTTTTGAGTTGCTTAAGCTTAAGTTGAGCACAGCTCCAATTGTGGTTGCACCCGATTGGGAAATGCCCTTTGAAATCATGTGTGATGCTTCTAATTCCGCTGTGGGTGCGGTGCTTGGTCAACGTGTCGATAAGATGTTGCGTGTGATTTACTATGCTAGTTTGACTCTCAATAGTGCACAAGTGAATTACACCACCACTGAAAAAGAGTTGCTTGCTGTGGTTTTTGCTTTAGATAAGTTTCGTGCTTATATTATCGGGTCTAAAGTAATTGTACATAGTGATCATGCCGCTCTTAGATATTTGTTGACTAAGTCCCAAGCTAAGCCACGTCTTATCCGCTGGATTTTATTGTTGCAAGAATTTGATGTTGAGATTAAGGATAGGAAAGGAAGTGAAAACTCTGTGGCCGATCACTTGTCTAGACTTGAACAAAATGAGGTAGAGTCACACGATGCCGCTATTCATGAGTCTTTTCCATTTGAGCATGCATACGCATTGACTTCGGTCCCGTGGTTTGCAGATATTGTCAATTATCTTGCTTGCGGAGAACTCCGACCTAACCTCACTTCCCAAGAGAGGAAGCGTTTTCTATCTCTGTGCAGGCAATACTATTGGGAAGATCCCTACTTGTTCAAGTTGGGAAAGGACGAAGTGATACGAAGGTGTGTGCCCAATGAAGAGCAACAACGCGTCTTACAGTGGTGTCATGACGCTCATTGTGGAGGCCATTTCGGCGGACAAAAGACAGCCCACAAAGTGCTCCAATCTGGTTTGTATTGGCCAAACCTCTTTAAGGATGCTCATTCATTTTATCTAGCTTGTGACCGTTGTCAACGAGTGGGAAACATTGGCCGTAGGAATGAGATGCCCCTAACTAACATTTTAGTTGTGGAAATTTTCGACGTATGGGGCATCGATTTCATGGGGCCATTTCCCATTTCTTACGGATTTGAATATATTTTATTGGCGGTTGATTATGTGTCCAAGTGGGTTGAGGCAATCCCCACGAGGACTTGTGATGCTAATGTTGTCCTCAAGTTTGTGCAGGAGAACATTTTGTGCCGTTTTGGGTTCCCCCGTGCTATCATTAGTGATGGGGGAAAACACTTCTGCAACAAATTGTTTGAGAAGCTTATGCGAAAAAATGGCATCACCCATAAGGTTGCAACTCCTTATCATCCGCAGACTTCGGGGCAAGCCGAAACCAGCAACCGGCAAATCAAGGGCATACTTGAAAAGACCGTGCAACCATCGCGCAAGGATTGGTCCATCAAGCTCTCGGATGCCCTATGGGCATATCGGACCGCCTTCAAAGGGGTTCTTGGGATGAGCCCCTACCGCCTCGTGTATGGCAAGGCTTGTCATTTGCCGGTTGAGATCGAGCATCGCGCTTATTGGGCTATCAAGGCTACAAATTTGGACCTCCAATCCGCAGGGAAACACCGAACCCTCCAAATGGAAGAGCTTGATGAGTTGCGTAATGAAGCATATGAGAATGCGCGCATCTACAAAGACAAAGTGAAGAAAATGCATGATCGTCGTGTCGTGCAAAAGGACTTCCACCCGGGCATGAAAGTACTGTTGTTCAACTCACGGTTGAAACTCTTTCCCGGAAAGCTCAAGTCCCGTTGGATTGGCCCATTCATCATCAAAGAAGTGCTCAATCATGGAGTCGTGGTATTGACCAAGGAAGGCACCGATGAGCAATTTACGGTCAACGGGCATAGGGTGAAGCCGTATGATCCCGTTTCTTAAACGACCTATCTCGTGTCAAGCTCTCGACCTTAACTAGAGCGCTCCGTGGGAGGCAACCCACACCTTCTTTCCCTTTCCTTTCCACTAGTTTATTTTCTTTTTCTTTTTATGTGTTGGTGGTTGTTTAGTCTGTTTTTTTTTTTTTTTTTTTTTTTTACCCGTTGCTTGTGTCGGTTTGATCTTATTCGTGATGGTGTCTTCATGGCGTGTTGTAGGAAATCAGCTTGGTGGGCCCTGAAAGAGCGAGAAATGGTGCGAAAACTGAGCAAGGATGAGCCACAAGGGAGTCTGCACGGCCAGGGGACGGCCGCCGCCTACCCACGGCGCCCGCCTACTTTCTTTTTACGAAGGGGCCTGTAGGCGGCCGCCTACCTACGGCGCCGCCTACCCCTGCGGCCGCCTCCACCTAGGCGGCCGCCCCCCCTTTCCAACTAGCCCGGCCCGCCCAGCCCGAACCAGCCCAGCCCGAACCCTCCCTTAAAACCCTAATTCAGCCTTCAATTTCCCCCCCAGCCGCCGCCCAACCCTCCCTCCCTCTTACCTTCACGCCACCACCACCATCATCCCGCCACCACTACTCCGATCGCCGCCCCCCCCCACCACCGCCACCCCTTTCCTCCCACCATCACCACTCCAGTCACCACTACGACCAACCGCCGCCACCTCCTTCCCCCAACCACCACCACCATCATCCCGCCACCACTACTCCGATCGCCGCCCCCCCCCACCACCGCCACCCCTTTCCTCCCACCATCACCACTCCAGTCACCACTACGACCAACCGCCGCCACCTCCTTCCCCCAACCACCACCACTCCGCCACCACCTCTCTCCAGCCACCGCGACCGCCACCACCTCTCTCCTGCCACCGCGACCGCCACCACCTCCCCCAATCTCCAATCAACGCCAACCACCAACGGCTGCCTGCTTTACGGCCGCCTCCTACTCCACGGCCACAGCCTACTTCTAGGCGGCCGCCTACTTTCACCGCCTGTTCACCGCCGCCGCCTGCTACCATGAGTCGCCGCACCCGCCGTCGTCTTCCTGTTTCCGACGATGACGCCACTATGGAGGATGTCCCGAGCCCTCGGGCCTCCCCTAGTCTACAGCCCCGTCGCTCGCCACCACCGGAGCCACCGAAGGATGAACGGGCCCTCTATGGCGCCCCCTTTTCGATCCAGGAGTCCGTTGAGGGGGCTCGTTTTTTGAAGTTGACTGACAAGGCCATCTCGCAGCCCCGTTTCCTCCAGTGGCCCCTCCTTCGCACCCTCAAGATTGACAAAGACGTGGAGAGTTATTTGGCTCACCTGGGCGTTCTCAAATACGCCACCATGTCGCATCCGGGACTCACTCCCCTCTTGTATGAGTTTCTCTGCACCATGGCTTTCACCCCGGACATGCAGGAGCTCCATTGTCGCCTCTGCGATCGCCCTGTTGTCATCACCTATAGCGTCATGAAGGAGTGTTTCGGTTTTCATTTTAAACCTCTACGTGGCCGCCAGTCCAACTTTGATACTGCAGCAGCTTGGACAGAGCTCACCGGTTTTAACAATTGGACATCCCAGGGCGCCCGCAGTGGCTTCCTTAGAGACCCGGCATTGGGTGTTGTCCACAAGTTCTTGGGGTTTTGTATCTTTGGAAAGGAGCAGGCCAATAAGGTAAATTCCTCAGAGGTATACATACTCCATTGTGCCAAAAACAAGAAGAAGATCGATGCCACCTCCTATATTTGGACTCAGATGCAGAACATGGCAATGAAGGATGGTTACATGCCGTCCTTGAGCTCTGTCGTCACGGCCTTGGCACTGCACTTCAATTTATTTACTGCCCAGGCCATTCCTCAGGGCCAGACTACCATTCGCCCTCGGCCTATCGACAGTTCTGAGCTCAAGGTTTTCATCACCCGAGACACCACCATCATTCCCTTCAAGCAGCGAGTTTGTGTGCGCTCTTATCTTCAAAAGCGCAATCTGGGTGCTCCGTCATCCTCCCGTACTGTACATGATGAGGATGAAGACGAGGAAGACGATGATGCAGCGGAAGTACATACAGAGACTGCTACATATACATATGAGCCCCGTTCTGACATCTCCACCCAAATTGCCCGCTTGCAGGACCACTTTGACCAGTCTTTCGGTCAGTTTCGAGAGGATGTCTACCAGCGATTTGATATTGTCCAGGATACTATGACTGGCATTTACAGCCGGATGGACGATTTCTACGGGCATCTCGACTCATTGGATGGACGTGTCCACCCAATACAGCAGCAGATGGGCCACATGTACGGCCAGGTCAACACAATGGCTGGGGACATGACGCGCCTGCGTGAGCAAGTATCGGCGTATGATGCTCGCCTTGCCTCCTACAACCACCATCTCGCCAACAATGACACCAGTCTTCAGGCACTCGAGGCACAGTGGGCCGCTTTCTCCTTGCAGCATCGTGACCAATTCGCCCCACACCCGCCCCCACCTCCGGGGCCACAGTGAGCTATCCCTCTTCATTTCTCTTTGTCTTTTCTTTTTGTTTTGTTCTGTTTTCCTTTGTATTTCTGTCTGCCTTGTTTCTTTTCGTTTGCTTGTGTTTGCTGTTGTTGCCCTGAGGACAGTGCTCATTTTTGTGTGGGGAGGGGTGTGTGTGTTTTTGCTGGGATGCTTGTTTTGAAATGTATGCTGCTGGGTTTTGGATTGTTGGTTTGGGGCAAATGGTCCCCTTGCGCTGATTAATTACTTGTCTTTGAGTACACCCTTGGTCTTGACATTGGTCTGCTAGTGATTCTGGAATTGCGTTGGTTATGGTTATTGTCCTTGTTCGTCGCGATTGACATTTACCTAAGTAGTGTTACGGGTTTAATATCTTAGATGCAACAACTTGATGAGCAACTCTTGACGTGATTTGTCCGGTAGATGCTAGGGGGAGTGTTTTCATTGTAATTGCCTAATATCTTATCTCTTGTTGAAACGTGGTTTGTTTATTGAGTTCTTGATGGCTCTGGGTCTCTGCTCCTCTGATGGTGACATTATGAGCATGGGAAACCACGCGAGAGCATTTTGGTTTACCTCCAAAAATTGCAAATCTCGTGAATTACGGCTTATCTGTCATAGAACAAAAATTAGCAAAACCATTAAATGAATGGAATTGGAGTATCTTGTGCAAGTACCATCTCCTTTGGTCTAAAAAAAAAAAAAAAAAAAAAGGAGAAATAATGAGATTTGATTGTAAAGGCGGTTACATTAGGAAATTCACCCCTAGCGGAGAACTGGGTCTGATCGGATTGAGTTGTATCATTTTGTTGTTGCCTCTTAAGACCTTAGCCTAAGACACTTCGTGGGAAAGTGGACTTCTAGACTGGACTTGGATGGGTTTGAGATCTGATGGCGAGCAGGATCACTTGTGAACCCTCTTGAGATATTGTGGGTGTTGCTTGAGGACAAGCAATGGATTAAGTGTGGGGGGGTTGTTTACCTTATTTTTAAGTGTTATTTTTAGGTTGTGTGATACACTTTCGAGCATGCTCTGTGCTTTTTCGTGCCGTTTTATTCTTGCTCGAGTGTTGTTTGCTGCCTTTTCTTGTTGGTGCAGGATTCCGGAGTTTGGGAAGTCTTTCGTGAAGTTTGAGCTTTATTTTGGATCAAGAGACAATTACCGGGACAGCTGCCGCTGCCAGACTAGGCCACCGCCTCCGGATAGGCGGCCGTCTTCTCTTGCGGCCACCGCCTCCGGGTAGGCGGCCGCCTACTCTTGCGGCCACCGCCGCACACACGGCGCCCGCCGCCTACGGCGCCCGCCTAACCTCGCCGCTCGCCTACCTTGGTTTTACGAAAGGGGTAGTAGGCGGCCGCCTACTTTCTGCGGCCACCGCCTACTTCTAGGCCACCGCCTACTTCTAGGCGGCCGCCTACTGCGTATTTCTGGCAGTTACGGATTTTTGGTTTAAAACCCATTTTTAGGTTTTTTTCTTGTCACTCCGCTTCCAGCAGCCTCCAGGACGATTTTGCACTTTTCTACCCTAGTTTTGAGAGTTTTAAACATGTTCTAATCATCTTGGATTGCTTGGGATTGAATTTTAGCTTGGATTATTATTTCTAGTTTGAAGTTTAGCTTGGATATTGTAAGACAATTTCTCCCTTTTCATGTTGATCTATGGTGATTTCTTTTTGGTCTAGTTGAATGATTGTTGGATTGAGTATTTTAATAGTAGAATTATGTTCTTCTGTTGATGAGCATTATTGATTAGCTTTAGGATTTTTCATCCTTTGAATTGCCCAGCTTTCCTTCATTTAGTGTTTGCAGAATTTGTGATTTCAATTGTGTTTGATTCTTAGTTAATATTATAGTATTGTTGAATGAGACGTTCAGTTTGTTATGTGTGATATTTGATTGAGGTTGGCGTTTTTAGTGGACAAATAGTGTTACCACGCTCTTGGTTGCTTATTATAGATTATTTCTATAGCTAGATGAATATGATGATGATGTCCGTTTGTCTTATGCATAATTTCCCATTGATTCCCTTAAGTTTAATAGTTACATGTTCCTCAATTGTTGCCTAGATAGTGAGAGAGAGTTACGTCAGACCCAATTACCCGATTAGAGTGTTTAGATTTCATTTCAGTTTCTTGTGAGCAATACGATTAGAGCCCTGCTAAGTCTTCCTTGTGAGACGACTTGAGTCAACTTACCACCCTAGGACGACCTCGTATAAATTCGAGTCCATCCGCTAGGTGTTTTAGGATGAGTCACCCGTACCAGACGACTTTCCAGACGAACAGTTGCTGCACATCGATGGTAACACTCCTTGGTATGCTGATTTGGTTAATTTTCTAACTGCTGGAGTTTTTCCTAAGGGAATGGAGACAGCCCGTAAGAATAAGTTGAGGAGCCAAGCAAAATACTTCATATGGGATGATCCTTATTTGTGGAAGACTTGTGCGGATCAAGTGATACGGCGTTGCATCCCTGATGAGGAGATTCATTCCATTTTGAATTTTTGCCATGCTCATGCTTGTGGAGGTCACTTTGGTCCCAAAAGAACGGCACGTAAGATTCTTGATTGTGGTTTTTATTGGGAAACTATTTTTAAGGATTCTTACAATTTCTGCAAAAATTGTGACAAGTGCCAAAGAACAGATAATATTTCTTCTCGCAATGAAATGCCTCAATTCCCTATTTTGGTTTGTGAAATCTTTGACGTTTGGGGAATGGATTTTATGGGGCTGTTTCTTAGTTCTTTTGGAAATTCTTACATTCTTTTAGCTGTTGATTATGTTTCGAAGTGGGTGGAAGTGAAGGCCACCCGCACTAATGACTCTAAAGTTGTTGCAGGGTTCCTTAAGGCTAATATTTTTAACAGATTTGGAGTGCTCCGTGCCATCATTAGCGATCAAGGAACTCATTTTTGCAACCGCACTTTGGAAGCACTTTTCAAGAAATATGGAGTCCACCATCGAGTTGCCACGGCATATCATCCCCAATCCAACGGTCAGGCTGAAGTTTCTAACCGAGAAATCAAGAGCATCCTTGAGAAAAAAGTCAGCCCGAGACGAAAGAATTGGAGTTTGAGACTGGACGATGCGGTATGGGCATACCGCACTGCATTCAAGTCACCGATTGGTATGTCTCCGTACAGGCTGATTTTTGGGAAGCAATGTCATCTACCTGTTGAGATGGAGCATAAAGCTTTTTGGGCCGTGAAGGAATTCTGTTTAGATGAGAAAGTTGTTGGCAAAGAGCGGAAATTTCAACTGCAGGAATTAGAGGAGATTCGATTGGAGGCGTATGATCATGCAAGTCGTTACAAGGAACGAACCAAATTTCTACATGACAAATACATTCGAAGGAAATCCTTTGAAGTTGGGCAGAAGGTTCTCTTGTTTAACGCACGCTTAAGGATTATGCCAGGAAAATTGAAATCTCGTTGGTTGGGCCCGTTTGAAGTTGTTAGTGTGAGTCCTCATGGAGCTGTGGAAATCCAAAGCCTCGAAACACGAAAGTGTTTTAAAGTTAATGGACAATTACTCAAGCCATATTATGCTGGAGTCGAGATGGAGTCGTTCAATGCGCTCAGCCTGACGTCTCCAACCATCGTCTAAGGATTTTGATTTTCTTTTCTGTCCAGCCAAGGACGTTGAATAAAGGCGCTAATTGGGAGGCAACCCGATTTTTCTTTCCCTTGTTTTTTGTTTATTTTTGTTTTCCTCTTAAAAAAAAAATCCAAGGCTGAATTGGGTGTTTTTGGCTGTTTTTCGCAGTTTTGGGGACCTTTTTGCAGGATCTGAAGAATTGGGGGCTGTTTTTCAAATTTTGAAAGATTGGGGACTCTTTTGAAAATTCTGGAGTTAGGGTTTATTTTGACCACAGTCAAAATTTTCCCCACCAAAGTTCCCCCCAAACTTCCTCCATTCTCGCCGCTGCTCCATTTCGACCACCCCTCTTCCGGCCATAGCAGCGCCACCGTGACCGCCGTTGCGCCCCCCATTCACGCACAGAACCGCCACACCCACCACCACCTGTTGCCAGTTCCTCCCTCAGCCGCGCGTCACCAGTCTGCCGCCGTCCGTCCACCCCAGCCCCGATTACCAGCGAACCGCCCAACCACCTTTCCCTTCGCCCTCCTTCTTCCCCAACCTGAAATCACCACGGCCACTCCAGAACCGCCGCCTCATCGCCGGTTCTTCGCTGTCAGTCGACCGCTATGGCCCCCAAGAAGAAGCAGCCGATTGCACAAAGGCTCAGCACGCCACCTCTTTCTTCCTCTGCGTACACCGAGGACGAATCCTCTGCCGGCGCCTCTACCCTTTCCGGCGCGAGCTCTACACGGCCCAGTGTAGCACCCCGTACTTTTCCTTATTGAGAAATAGTGTCTTAACACTAATAAGAGTACTGAGATGTCGAAATACGAGACTAATTTTTTTTAATGACCAGATAAGACAGTTTGTCTTTTAAATAGAGATACGAGTGACTAAACCGATGATAGAGTTGGAATGATGAGATTTGAGAAATGAGTTGAGATAGAGATGCTGATTGAATTGAGCTGAGATTTTATTTTATTTCCAACTACCGGGAATAGAATTTCCGGATACCGAATTATCAGAGACTGACTGTCCTATTAAGAAAATAGGAATAATGAGTTGGAAATAGAGTCGAGGAAGAAAGAGTGAGAAACTTTGATAAATAGAGTCGGTCTGAGAGACGTCTAGCTTATTTGAGTCTGCCGACTGCTTTGATGTGATGTTATGTGAATTTACGTGACTGAGTGATTATGTGATTTTTTGTGACGTGTGTCATTGTGACCAAGTTGTTATGATTTTTATTTGAGACCTTAGCATTTGGAATTTTTATTAAGTTTCCAAAGACAATGCAGTTTATTTTTACCGAGAAATTGAATGATGACGGTTTATGGAAATTTTCCGAGCATAATATTTTTATATTATTATTCCTACGAAGAGGAATATTATAATTGAATGAGTGCACTAATATTGATGCTAGAATTATTATTTTTGGGTCACATGAACAATTATACTATGGTACTTTATTAATGAGTAATATTTCCATAGTTTTTGTGATTATTATTTAATCACCCTTCTCACACTTTATTTTAATTTCTCTACCATATGATTAATTCCCACATTTTGCCAAGTGTAGAGATTAATTGAGAGAGTAGAGATTTAGAGAGTAGAGATTCGAGAGAGTGTAGAGATTAGAGATTAGAGAGAGAGAGATCAAGGCATTAATTGCCAATATTCTTTAAGATTGCAAAATCTCTATAAGATCATCTAAGATCAATTCCAATCTAGCTAATATTTTTCTCTCTCGCTCACTCACTCCATTCGACCAACACCCTCTCTCCCCTTCATCTCTCTACTTTCCACCATTGTCAACCATAGATGAGACCTCCGAAGCTTCACCAAAATATGTCAAACACATAAATCACCAACAAAATTCCACCTAAACACCTCCTATCAACTTGAATTCAAGGAAATCATTGAAGGTTGCTTCCAAGGCTAGTGAGAGAAAGTTTGATTGTTGGTGAAAAACTTGAGTAAGTGATCTCCATATTCATAGATATAACTTGTATGATGATATATATGAGTATATTTGAAGGATTGAAGCAAGAAATCACCCCCTCTCTTATTCTTCATAATTTTCGAAAAAATGGGTGTTCTACCCTTCAAAAATTTTTCTTTTTCTTTTCTTGATTTGAGGTGAGAAAAGTGATTTATATGGTGCTTGGTGAAGATTGATGTGTGTTGTGAAAGTGTATGCTTTGAGATGTAAAAATTTGATGAGATTAGTTTACCCCAAATTGGGAACTTTTGTGTTGATGGTTTAAATGATGAATTGATGATGTATATGAGTCCATGAGATATATATGATGATGATTGATGGAGTAAATTGAGCATATGAAGTGAATTGATGATTTTGATATGAGTTAGTTTACTAAAATTAGGGCTATGTGTATCTATGCTCTAATTTGTAAATTGATGGAATATATGTGAGTCTAAATGACTAAAATTGATAGATATATGATGAGATTAAAGATCCATGTGTGTTTATAAAATTTCAAAGAGTTTAGTTTGATAAAAATTGGGACTTTCTTGTCTATGTGTCTAATAAGTGTTTTGGCTTAAGATATGTGTAATTGAGCATGATATTTGTGTTTTAATATGTTTGATTAAGTCTATTGTAAGCTAAGTAAAATTTTGACTTGAGTTAGTTTATGAGAGTTTTTGAGTTCTCATAATTTGAGAGGCCATTGATTGATAACATGAGGTCTAATTTGCTTTATGACCATTATGTGAAAGTTGTCATGTTTTTGTTGAGAGTTTATGTGGATATATGAGTTTTTATTAGAGTTTAGTTGGCATGATTATAGGGGATCTATATGTGTAAAATGAGTTACATGATGTATGAAGTCATTAATGAATGATTGAATGATATTGAGCATGAAATTGAAAAGAGGATTGAATTGATACGTTTGTAGAAACGTTTTCCTTGAGATTTGAGTTTATGATGTAAGAGGAGATTTGAGATTGAGTATGATGAGTTTTATAATGTGCTTGAATGTTTATGAGTGTCATAAGTGCATACAAATGAGCTTTGATTGGTTTTCTTTGAAGGAATGTTGAGTTGAGCATTTAAGAGTTTGAGATGAGTTTTTGGTGATTTTTCGTAGGCTACTGACCTACTGTGATCGACGGTTTGTCGATGTCTAATGGCTTCGCAAATTTTACAGCATGTCCCTACATGAGTCTTGAGCATACCAGTAAAATTTCAAGTCATTTGGACTTGATTTACGATTTTTATAAAATGCGAAACCAAATCTGCACATTTCTACCAGGAATTGCAGAGAACAGGGGACAAAATCATTCATTTCAGTAGCTTCCTGTGTGATCTAGATTTACAATTTTTTATGGTATCAACCTTTGTTATTTTGTGCTCGCATTGGTGGTGCATGGTTTCATACATGGACCACACGTAGAGGAGTTTTACTTACTCTATTAGCTTTTGTTTCTGATTAGTTAGTTATAACTTCTCAGTGTAAAGATTTAGAGAGAGTCAAATTAACTTTCTTCTCTTTTGGGTTTTTTACTTTGGTGAGAGTTTCATTCCTTGGGTTTTAGAAAGAAAACTTGGGGTGCGATATACAGTGTGAGAATTCTTGTGTGGTAAGAGCCAAGATAGAGCTTGAGCACGAGTTGTAATCTGTATTCATCATCAAATAAAGTGTGTTTGATTGTCTGCCGTGGACGTAGGTCTTTGAGGGCCGAACCACGTAAATTCTCCGGTGTCATTGCGTCGTTTTTTATTGCTTTGAGATCTTGATTGCTTGTGTTTTGTTTCGGTTCCAATTGTGCTTTACAAGTGGCGCCGTCTGTGGGAATCGTTGTTTTGGAATCGATCTCACGGCAATCTCTGCAACCAAATCGAATCGGAGAAGGAGATAATCGGTAGACATGAGTTCTACAAAGTTCGACGTGGAAAGGTTCAATGGCAAGAACGATTTTGCCCTATGGCAAATCAAGATGCAGGCCCTCCTGGTGCAGCAAGGTTTGGATGATGCTATATTATCCACCAAGATCGGAGCGAAAGATGAAGGAGTCACCGCGGCGGATAAGGCGAAGCTGGATCAGATCGATAAGAAGGCACACAGCACAATTATCTTGAGTCTAGGTGACAAAGTGCTGCGTGAAGTATCGAAGGAGAAGACAGCTGCAGGAGTTTGGGCGAAGCTGGAATCGCTCTATATGACAAAGTCCCTCGCCAATCGCCTCTACATGAAGCAGAGGCTCTATTCGATGAAATTCACTGAAGATAAAGGTCTTGATCTACAATTGGATGAATTCTGCAAATCCATTGATGATTTGGAGAATGTTGACGCAGAGATCAATGATGAAGATAAGGCAATATTGCTCCTTAACGCCTTACCTAAAAGTTTTGAGCACATGAAGGATGCCATTATTTTTGGGAGAGAAACTCCCATAAGTTTGGATGAAGTACTGACTGCATTGCGGGCAAAAGAGCTACAAAAGAAGAATGACAGCAAGCCTGAATCTGCCTCTCAGAGTCTCCACATTAAGAGCTCAAAGGGAAAAGGAAAGAAACCTTTTGATGATTCCAAGAAGAAGAATCAATCAAAGGGGAAGGACTCAAATGCGAAAGAACTCAGGAAATGCTTCGAGTGTCAAAAACCTGGGCACTTGAAGAAGAATTGCTACATTTGTGAGCGGAAAATGCAGGAACAAAAGGGTAATCAACCAAATGCAGCGGATAATGTTCAAGAAGATGGAGCTGAGGTCTTGAATGTGATGCAGGGTGAGGCAGAAGATTATTGGATATTAGACTCTGCCTGTACATTTCACATGTGTCCAAGAAAGAACTGGTTTCTGGATCTTGAGTTAAAAGATGGAGGTTCAGTCTTATTGGGAAATAATCAAGTGTGCCATGTTAAGGGGATTGGGAAGTATAAAGTTCAAAATGCATGATAACTCCATCAAGATTATATCAGAAGTGAGGTACATCCCTGACCTGAAAAGAAACCTCATATCCCTAGGCACTCTTGAATCAAAGGGATGCAGATGGGAGTCTCATAATGGAGAACTCCATGTGATGAGAGGAACCAGCACTCTGATGAAAGCAAAAAGGAAGCATAGTCTTTACTATTTGGATGCTCAGGTGCTGGTAGCCCAAGGTGATGCAAGTCAAGAAGATGAGTCCACAAAATGGCATGCAAGACTTGGACATGCCAGTGAGAAATCCATGAATAAACTGTTGATGCAGAAATTGATCAACCATCCAAAGGGCTTCAAGGTGACACACTGTGAGACATGTATATTAGGCAAGAGCACAAAGCTACCATACCCAAAGGGAAAGCATGTATCAACAGGCCCACTGGACTATGCTCACGCTAATTTATGGGGTCCATCCAGTGCACCCTCAATGGGTGGAGCAAGGTATTTTCTGAGCATTATTGACGATTATAGTAGAAAGGTTTGGGTTTATCTACTAAAGCAGAAATCAGATGCCTTCATGTTTTTCAAAGAATGGTGCACAGAGATGGAAAATCAGAAAAGATTAACTCTTAGATGTTTGAGAACTGATAATGGACTGGAATTCTTGTCCAAAGAATTTGATCAATTCTGTAAAGACAAAGGGATCAAGAGGCATAGAACTGTTGCATCCAATCCACAACAAAATGGTGTAGTGGAAAGGATGAACAGAACTATACTTGAGAGGATGAGATGTCTGCTCATCTCAGCTGGATTACCAGAAAGGTTTTGGGGAGAGGCTTTAGCTACTGCAGCTCACCTCATAAACATATGTCCATCAGCTGCTGTTGAATTTAAGGTACCTGATGAGTTATGGACATGTTACTCGCCCAACTACTCACAGTTAAAGGCATTTGGGTGTCAAGCATTTGCTCATGTGAAGCAAAGCAAACTTGCACCAAGAGCTTACAGGTGTGTAATGCTTGGTTATCAATCTAGTGTAAAGGGATATCGATTATGGTGTACAGAAAAAGGCATGAACAAGATCATAATAAGTAGGGATGTTGTCTTTAGGGAAGACATCATGCCCTTCAAAAAGGAAAATTCACAGGTTGGGAATAAAACTGAGCAAACCAAAGGTACACAAGTTGAGGTGGAGCCTCAAGACGAGTCAACATATTCAGAGAATGAGGATATATCAGATGCAGAGCAAGAGTTGGGATCTCAGGATGAATCCGAATCAGCCCCAAATGACTACCTATTGACCAGAGATAGACAAAGAAGGAACATCAGACCACCAGACAGATATGGTCATGCTGACCTTATTGCATATGCTCTTTCAGTTGCTGAGAATATAGAGTATCAGGAGCCAAGCACTTTTGAAGAGGCGATGGAAAGCAAAGAAAAAGATCATTGGATTCAGGCAATGAAAGAGGAAATAGACTCTATGCATAAGAACAGGACATGGGTCCTAGTTGACAGGCCTTCCCATCAAAAGACAGTTAAATGTAAGTGGATATTCAAGAAGAAATATGAAGTACTGAATGGAAAGGAGACAGTAAGGTATAAAGCAAGATTAGTTGCAAAGGGCTTCACTCAAAAGGAAGGAATCGATTTCAATGAAATTTTTTCACCCGTTGTGAAGCATTGCTCCATAAGGATACTACTGTCACTTGTGGTTCAACAAGAAATGTTCCTGGAGCAGCTTGATGTTAAGACTGCTTTTCTTAATGGTAATCTTGAGGAGACCATTTTTATGGAGCAGCCAAAAGGTTACACAGAAGAAGGAGACAAGGTATGCCTCCTGAAGAAGTCCATATATGGTCTGAAACAATCATCCAGACAATGGTACTTAAGATTTGACACCTTCATGAAGAATGCTGGGTTTGTGAAATCTAAGCATGACAGTTGTGTTTACTTCAAAAGGGATGGAAGAAAGCCAGTGGTCTATCTACTATTATATGTAGATGACATGTTGATAGCAAGCCAGAGCAGTGCAGAAATCAAAGTCATGAAAGAAAAGTTGAAGGCAGAATTTGAAATGAAGGAGTTGGGTAATGCTAGAAGAATTCTTGGCATGGATATCTTAAGAAACAAGGAGCAAGGTGAATTATGTTTACTCCAGAAAGACTATGCTATGAAGGTTGTGAGAAAGTTTAAGATGGAAAAATCAAAGTTTGCTAACCTCCCAATCTCTCAACAGATCAAGTTATCTACTTCCCAAAGTCCCAAGACAGCTGCAGAAAGGAGTGAAATGTCATTAGTGCCTTACTCCAATGCTGTAGGAAGTATCATGTACATGATGATATGTACAAGGCCGGATTTAGCTTATGCTATCAGCATTCTAAGTCGATTCATGGCAGAACCAGGTAGAGCTCACTGGGATGCTCTAAAACAGGTGCTGAGGTATATTGGTAGTACAGCTGATTGTGGTATAATGTTCAAAAGGAAAGAGGACTTCAAAGGTAATCCATTGATGGGTTATGTAGATGCTGATTATGCTGCCAATGTGGATAGCAGAAAATCTCAAACGGGATATATATTCACTTTGTACGGCACAGCTATATCATGGAGATCATTGCTACAATCCGTGGTTGCTCTATCAACTACTGAAGCGGAATATATGGCCATGACAGAGGCAGTTAAGGAGGGAGTTTGGCTGAAGGGGATACTTGGTGATTTTGGCATTTTTCAAAAGTTTGTTGAGATATTGTGTGATAACCAAAGTGCATTGCATTTGGCTAAACACCAGGTCTTCCACGAACGATCAAAGCATATCGATGTTCGATATCATTTTGTAAGAGATTTAGTTGAGAAGGGAGTGGTGCAGTTGAGCAAAGTTCCAACAGAAGAAAATGCTTCAGATTGCTTGACAAAGCCTCTGCCGAAAGATAAGTTCGAGCATTGTCTCGAGCTTGTAAATGTTAACTGAAGTTGGTGTACTTGCAGATGATTCAATCACGAATGCTCACAAGGTGGAGATTGTTATTTTGTGCTCGCATTGGTGGTGCATGGTTTCATACATGGACCACACGTAGAGGAGTTTTACTTACTCTATTAGCTTTTGTTTCTGATTAGTTAGTTATAACTTCTCAGTGTAAAGATTTAGAGAGAGTCAAATTAACTTTCTTCTCTTTTGGGTTTTTTACTTTGGTGAGAGTTTCATTCCTTGGGTTTTAGAAAGAAAACTTGGGGTGCGATATACAGTGTGAGAATTCTTGTGTGGTAAGAGCCAAGATAGAGCTTGAGCACGAGTTGTAATCTGTATTCATCATCAAATAAAGTGTGTTTGATTGTCTGCCGTGGACGTAGGTCTTTGAGGGCCGAACCACGTAAATTCTCCGGTGTCATTGCGTCGTTTTTTATTGCTTTGAGATCTTGATTGCTTGTGTTTTGTTTCGGTTCCAATTGTGCTTTACAACCTTACTGTATGGTATAGATATCCACCAAATTTGAGCTCAGTTGGACAACATTTACTATTTTTCAAAAATCAAAGTTTTCGATTGCTCAAAACTGCCGAATATGGTAGATCGTGGTAAAACCGTCATATCTCTCAAACCACTTGGAGTTTTTGACTCTACTTTTTTTTAAATGAAACTAGACTCGAATATCTTTCTTTTGGTATGAGTTTGGAGTCCAGGGGATGTAGGAGTCAGAACGTGTTAAATTTTAAAGTTGAGTCAGGGTGAAAACAGAGCATGTTTTGTTGATGTTTGATTGTATTTTCTTATGTGCCTTATGTGATTGTGTTGCCTAAGTGTTTGAATGAGATTAGACGAGTCTTATATGAGAGATAAATCGAGACTTAGAACCATGATTTTCTTGAAACCTATCCTTAGACTAAAGGATTTGAAATGAGTGAAGAGTTTATGTAGAGTTGATTAAGAGATAGAATATAAGATAGAGCATGAATTAAGACATGAGTTTTTGTCGTTGAGTTCTAATCGAGATTCATTTTATGTCATGAACCTTCGATGATGACGATGATCCCTGAAGACACGAGCAGAGCAAGGAAGTAAGTAACTCCGCTTTGACGGGAGTTTTTGAGTAAGGTCTTCAGGTGGGCAATATTTTGAGTATAAATATATTATCCGAGCTTTCTAAAATGATTTGATGATATAATGATGTTATGAGCTTATCAAATAATTTGAGTTAAATGATATTCGAGAACTGTTTGACTTGCCAATTTTTGATGTTGAGCTTGTGTGTTACCCTCTACTGATGAGTTGAGATGAGACGATCGGGTCCTAGGCGGTGGATAGCTATCCTGCCAGGGCTAGTGTACACTGAGGTGACTGTGAGCCGTTGAGCGAATCGGCCGGTCACGGTACTTGAGAGGGAGGCCTACTTCTCAGTACCTTTGATGATGATGAGTTGTAGATGTGGTACATACATGTTGAGATCTTTGACTGCAGTCGTTTACTTATGATGTCATGATTATGAAAACTGCATGCACAGATTCATTTAATACTAACTTATTTCTGTGTATTGCTGAGATGTGGCAAGCTTCAAACTTATAGCTCTAAGAGCACCTTTCTTGAATTTCGGCGTTTGCCCACTGAGTATTATGTACTCACGCCCTGCATGTATTTCTAAATGTGCAGGCTAAGCGAGGAGTGAGATTGGTCTGGTGCTGGTGGGGGATCGTTAGATGCCGTATTTACTTTATCGTATTTCCTTTTATCGATAAAGTCTCGATGTGAAGTTACTTTGAATATGAATCAAGTAATATACTCACGGTTATGTGTCTTCATACACATAATCGGTTCGCCTTTTGCTGCGATACTCTGCATATTATGATTCCTTACGAAAAATGAGTGATACCCGTTTTGTTTTTGTTCGTGAAATTCCTGATAATTAAAAAGTTATAACGACGTTGACGATTTTACCCTTGGGTTCATTTATGATGATTTTTCCTTAGCATTCTTTGATGCGAGCTTCCGCTTGATGTTCGACCTATTCTTCTTATCTTTATTCTTTTAAAAATAGTCGTATCGATACTCGTACCCCACTATCACTAGTGTCGGGAATCGGGCTGCGACAGGGTGGTATCAGAGCAGGTCATCTGCTCTGAGTCTATTGCTTGACTGAGTTGAACCTTTGATTACTGGTATCTTTTTAAATTGAGTACTAGTCTAATTTGAATTCTTAGGCTAGTTTGAGAGAGTCAGTTTGAAACGAAACCCCAGCACCCCATCTCCTCCGGCTTAACGAGGTAAGAGGTTGATGTTGTTTCTTATTGCTTTCCTGTTGAGAGCTGAGTTTGATTCACTAATGAGTTATGAATTGTTTTGATGGCGGAATTGTTTGAGATGATGGATTCTGATATGAGGCAGTTGATGTGGAATATGAGGAGAGATGTTGAGGCTAGTATAGCCAATGCCCTACCGTACCAAACGAGGACGAGATGCCGAGTCATATCGAGACAGCGATGCAGCGATGGTTCAGGGAGTATATCCCGGACGAGGATGACACCTTGGGTGAACTTCTGGCACACTATCACCGACGATGGAGGAGGGCTATTCCCTATGGGATCGATGGCGCAGAGGCCATTACGCTTTTGATTCCACTACTTCCACCTTCGTGGCGAGACTGGGCGACATCTTTAGTGCCCCAGTACGTAGATACTACCAGGCTGGAGGGCATCAGGTACGAAGACCTTAGTGGCTTCATCGCGACGCTGAGCCACCGTTACTTTGCTTATGGCGATCCGCCTCCACCGCCGTATGGAGAGCTTGAGAGACCATCCCAGGGAGGAGAGCTAGTTGTTGTGCCTCCATTTCCCGAGGAGCCGTTTTCGATTGCACCTCTACCCCCAGCTGATCCGATTCCAGTTTCTCTCGAGTCTGATGATCCAGAGCCGATGGTCTTCGAGCCGTACTCTCCAGTGGTAGAGCATGACCCGTTTGCGTTTGTATCACTTATTCCTTCTCCCAGCGCTGATTTACCGCCTTGGGATTTGACACCGGCGACGACACCCTTGCCGTTTCCACCCGTTGAGTCGGCGCAGCCGATTGTTTCTACTGAGTCTGAGACGCAGCATATTCCCTTCGATCCATATCCGAGGGTTGCCCCGTTGCCTGAGCCTGGCACTTTGGCTTTCCAGACGTATATGCACTCGATCCTATATTCACCGTACCGAGACGCCCAGGAGGGAGGATCTCGGCCGGCACGCTCCGATAGTGATGAGGAGGACCCCGATGAGGAGACTCCAGAGATGACGGTCGGCTATGGTTGGACCCAGCCATTACAGCGACAGACTACTGCCGATGGAGTTGATACATGGATACATGTCCCTGAGACACCTGTCTATACTCCGATAGTGGATGAGTCAGACTATGACAGTCCGTATTGATCGATGCGATGAGTAGGATCTCGGGCAATGTTGGCTAGTGATCACGTATGTCTCGCAGGCGCGTATATATGTTTAGATGCATAGTTGATATATATATATATAGATAGAGCAGTATAGTATAGTGTGTATGCGTGTATAGCATAGATCTATAGATGCTTAGTACTTATGATGCTTGTATAGTTAGAGCATCATTTTGGAGTTAGGGCTTTTGTACATAAGACTTTACTTTTGTAAAAGACCTCGAGAGAGAGGCAATTTTCCATATATATATACAAGAGATGTTGATGATTAGAGAGTTTCACTATCTTTATCAGAGCTTTGAGAATGATGATGATGTTGATGCTTGATGAAAAATGAGAAATAGAGATTGATGAGAATTACGAACGATGATAGACGAGAAATAGACTGGATGAGAGTTTTGAGAACTTTGATATCACAAATGAGATATAGAAGTGAAATGAGAAACGAGGATTTGTATTTTGTAATGGCGAACGGTTAGTTTAGAAGTCGATAGTTATATAACTCTTTTTCCTTTATAGTATACCTCCGAGAAGAAGAGGGAACCGAAGGAACATAAACCGAGAAGAAGATGAAGAAGAGGAACAGAGAAACCAACCGTTGAGATACTACGACGAGAGTTAGAGTTTTCATCTCGATTTATAGACACGACCCTAATAGGACGAACGTATTATGGAGACCTCATGGGATGCATAGATACTATTGACCAATTGTACTTCGCAATAGAGGTACTTTCACCGGGACCGTGCGTATCATCGCTAGAGTAGTCATGAGAATAGACTTATTGAGTCCCTATCCCACTTGGTCGTATTTAAATTTTTCTGCATCCATTTGAACTCCGACAGGAGATGAACTATTTGCTATTGAGAAAATTTTTCCAGATCCACTGTGTTCGAGCCTAAGCCGTTTATGTTGGAAATCCTTACCCTTTGCTTTAACAGTGGACAATTTATTCATTCATTTTCCACCTAGTGGATTGCTTTTGATTCCAGTGTTGATTTACTTCCATCATATCATATCTCAGTTTTATTCTAGCTTCTGTTCTAACTTTTGATCTTGCCTTGATTGTAACTTCTTCATTATCCTTTAAATAGCACTGGCTATTATGGAATCATTCCATTACTTGAGCTCGTCTTGTTCAAGATCAGACATTTTTATTCATCACATCCTATTCCCTACCACATCCGACAAGAGTTAGGATTGTCTAGATAATTAGGATGGTATAACAAGAAGAGTGTTTGGAAGAAACCCGATTTAGGGGAGCAGTCGTAGAATATATTTTTACGGGACGAGCGCGACTTTTCGATTATGGATTTTCTTATATTAGCCATGTATGCCGAAAGCTAATCAATTCGAGGACGAGAAGAAGTGATGCTAAGCCAGAGAAGGCAATAGCAGATTCAAGGAGATCGAGATGACAGATTAGAGCAGATAATGTTTTCCACGATAGTAGACTGAGATGACGACTAGTATAGATGTAGCATCATCGTAGTATTAGGGAATGTTTTATTTCGTTATGCCCCACAATTAGTAAGAGTTCTCGAAAGAGAAAAATTTCTTATATATATGTCTATATGACGATGACCAGAGAGTCTCTATGCTTGAGTAGAGTTTTGAGCTGATGTTGTGATGATAGACATGAGATATGTCTTTGACGATGAGTTATAAGAATTGAGAAAATAGCATGATGTTGAGTAAGAGTCTTATGATTTTTTGAGTTATGAGAATTAGTTCTAAGGTTGTTATATGTTCCCTTAGACTTTTGTCGAGAAAGAGAAACCGATTGAAGAAGGAAATAGAGTTGATGATATGAGATAAGGCAATAAAACCGTAGCTGAATACGAACGTCAGTTTCACGACTTGGTTCGGTATGCTACATATCAAGAAGAGATGAACGAGAAGATGTCAGGATTGTTTCGATCAGGTTTGAGACGAAAGGTACGAGACGATTTAACGAGTCAGAGTGTGGTTATGTGTACTGAAGCGTTAAATAGAGCGATTGATATAGAACTGGCAATGTAGCCAGAGAACGTGATTTGAGCTTCAGCACCCAAACGAGTTAGAGCACTCAAACGTGCAATCCATCCTCTTCTGGATGCGGGCAAGAAGAAAAGAGAAAATGGGACGACCGAAGTCAAAAATCCCAAAAAGCCGTGGCAGAGTCAGAATGCGCCACCGCAATATCAGAACTGAGACAAACAGCCTTATAATTGGCCCAGCTGTCCCAGCAGCAGTTTTTCAAGGACCGCAAGGGTTATCGCCTTGTCGAAGAGCAATAAATTACGTCTGAGAGAATGCAAGATGAGACAGAATAACTGTTACACATGCGGAAGGGTCGGACACTACTCGCACCAGTGTCTGAATCGTCAGCAAAGTGGAAGCGGATGACGATCGATTCAGTTTCGACCGCAACTCGAAGTAATGAAGGGAATCCTACCGCCACCTCCACCACAGCGACAACAGCCAGCCTACCGACCACATCAGTCAAGAAGGCAACTACCAGCCCCGCAGGCAAGTCAACCGCATCATCAGAGACTGTTCGCGTTTGAGTAGGAAGCACCGGACAAGAATAGAGGAAATTCGTCAAATATAGGCGAGTTGAAAGACGTGCCCATAGTATTTTTGTTCGACACGGAACGTAGAGCTTGCTCCACAACCTCTAAAGAGTAGCCACACCTATAGGCAGAATTACTACGGTTTCATCTGTGTGCCCTAACTTAGAATTTAAGTTAGAATCGATTAAGCTCGAGGATAGAAATCTGAGATTGATGCCTATGTGGCACTTGGATAAAATTTTGGGAATGGATTGGTTAGAGGAGAATCGTGCGAAGATACAATGCACGGAGAGACAGATATCTTTTCAGCCACCTGGCCAAGAACTTACTTCCTTCATTGGCATTGAGAGAAAAAGGAAGAAGACGCCGATCATCTCGGCGCTGCAAGCAAGAAATCTCTTGCGAAGAAAAGATACAACCGCGTATGTTGTATATCTGAACCAGAGAGACGAATCCAAGGCAAATGTTGATGACGCGCCAGTCGTGTGAGATTACAAAGACGTTTTCCCTGAAACTTTACCGGGATTATCCCAGACCGACAGCTTGAGTTTACGATCGATTTAGAGCCTGGCGCGGCACCGACGTCGAAAGCGTCGTACAGGATGACCCCCCCACAGAGTTGCAAGAGTTAAAGCTGCAACTTCAAGAATTTCTAGATATGGGTTTCATTCGACCTAGTGTTTCCCCGTGGGGAGCACCAGTTCCTTTCATCAAAAAGAATGATGGAAGCTTGAGGCTGTGTATCGATTATCGAGAGATGAACAAAGTGACGTTAAAGAATAAATATCCGTTACCCCGGATCGGTGATCTGTTCGAATAACTACAAGGAGCGAGCACTTTTTCAAAGTTTGACGTGAGAACGGAATACTATCAGATGAAAATACGATCGGAAGATATTTCCGAAGACGGCATCGCGTATGCAATATAGTATTACTATAAACTCAAAGATGTTTGGAAGAAATGCCTTTCAGATTGACGAACGTCCCGACAGTATTCATGAATCACATGAACCGCGTTTTTCGCGAATACCTAGACAAGTTCGTGTTAGTCTTCATAGACCATATTCTGATTTACTCGAAGAATAAACGAGAACACGAAGAGCATTAAGGATTACGTTAGAGAGATTGCGAGCTGAAAAGCTTTATGCGAAGTTAGCAAATGTAAGTTTGACTTGAAGAAGTCAATTTTCTCAGCCATATTGTTTTGCAAGAGAAATTGAAGTAGACCCAGCGAAAGTTCAAGCGGTATAGGAGCGGAGACCGCCAACCACACCGCACGAAATTCACAGTTTTCTGGGATTAGCAGGATACTATCGACGTTATATAGAGGGCTTTTAGAAAATCGCTAAGCCATTGACGCACCTGCTAAAGAAAGAAGTTAAGATCATTTGGACGGACGAATGCGAGCGAAGTTTTCAAAAGCTAAGGAAGAGGCTTACTTTTGCCCCAGCGGATCAAGAGTATGCAGTTTATACTGATGCATCGTAAAATGGTCCAAGATGTGCACTGATGCAAGAGTGAAAAGTATAGCGTATGCTTCGCGACAACAGAGACCACACGAGATGAGTTATCTAACGCATGATTTAGAATTAGCAGATGTAGTGCATGCTTTGAAGATCTGGAGACACCGTCTCTACGTAGCACGATGTGAGATATACACCGATCATAAGAGTCTCAAATATTTCTTCGAGCAAAAAGATCTGAACCTATGACGAAGAAGATGGCTAGAGTTGATGAAGGACTACGATTGTGAAATAAATTATCACCCTGGAAAGGCTAACGTTGTAATTGACGCGTGAGCAGAAAGAATCAGGGAAAGTTAGGATTTCTCCTTACTCGAGAAGAGAACCTAATCGAGGAATTCGAGAAGATGAATTGGGAGGTCGTAACACCACCACAAATGACAAAAATAGAAATTTCTGCACTGAACGTTACACCTGACTTACGATCGAGAATAGTCACAGCATAAAGAGTGGATGAGAAGATGGAAAGATTGCGAATGAAGATTCGAACCGAGAGAGTAGAGAGTTATCAAAAGGCGGCAGATAATGCCATTTTAATTTAAGAAAGAGACTGTGTGTGCCTGATAAGAAAAGCTGAAGAACAAAATTTCGAGCGAAGCTCATAATACCCTTCACACCGCACATACGGAAAGTATAAAGATGTGCCAAGACTGAAGCGACGTTTTGAATAGAGAATAAGAAGCGAGAGATGGCATCTTTCGTAGAAAGATGTTTGACGTGTTAACACGTGAAGCCGCCACTTTGGCAACCTTATACAATTATACCTATTGGAGACTTCCACAATAGAAGTGAGACCACTTAGCCATGAGTTATGGCATCGATTAGCAAAATCGAGAAAAGAAAACTCAACAATTGAGTAATTGTTATTGATTCTTTTGATGATAGAAACGATGATTATGTGAGTTTTTCCCTATCTCGGGGAGAATGTTATTTTCGAGTTAACAAGAACTCAAACCAAGATATATATATAGGATCATATGATGTATTAGAGTAAGTAGGCCATGTAGCCTATAAACTAGCGTTGCCTTTGAGCTTCGCGAACGTCCATGACGTTTTCCATGTTTCTCAACTGAGAAAGTACGTGTTTGATCCAAAACACGTCATCCATTAAGAAGAAGTGTCCCAGGAACCAGATTTGAGCTATGAAGAGAGACCTGATGTCGCAGCCCGATTCCCGACACTAGTGATAGTGGGGTACGAGTATCGATACGACTATTTTTAAAAGAATAAAGATAAGAGGAATAGGTCGAACATCAAGCGGAAGCTCGCGTCAAAGAATGCTAAGGAAAAATCATCATAATTGAACCCAAGGGTAAAATCGTCAACGTCGTTATAACTTTTTAATTATCAGGAATTTCACGAACAAAAACAAAACAGGTATATCTTATTTTTCATAAGGAAACATAATATGCAGAGTATCGCAGCAAAAGGCGAACCGATTATATGTATGAAGACACATAACCGTGAGTATATTACTTGATTCATATTCAAAGTAACTTCACATCGAGACTTTATCGATAAAAGGAAATACGATAAAGTAAATACGGCATCTAACGATCCCCCACCAGCACCAGACCAATCTCACTCCTCGCTTAGCCTGCACATTTAGAAATACATGCAGGGCGTGAGTACATAATACTCAGTGGGCAAACGCCGAAATTCAAGAAAGGTGCTTGGTGGACGTCGTTTTCCACCAAAATAATTCCTGCAAGAACTAGTATAGCAATAAGCAGGGTCGATCCCACAGAGAACGGGTAACAAATTCAAATCCCTAAAGACCTAGATTTTGGTGATGCCACCACGCCTTAAATTGAGAGAAAATATTAATCAACTAAGAAAATAAATAAATAACATAAATCACTCTAAGAAATAAATCAATAAAAAGGTAATTCGGCTCAAATAAATCCACACTAATTTACTATCCCGATCATTGACGCAAGAATTAATTAATCTCCATTAACCAACCAGTTATAGGATACCGTGAAACGCAACGGACGTACCCCAATTCCTACTTACTGTGTCGATAAACAGCTGGAGACGCCAGACCTGTCTATTTCCCTTATTAAAATACAACCTAGCTGGAGACGCCAGACCTAGATTTAATATTCTAATAGCATTAAGATGAAGGAACCCAGTTTAGATAATTTATCCTAGAGACGCTAGTACATAATTCACCCACCAATTTATTCCTCCTACGAACACCGTAGTTGTATCACTAATCAGCCCTTTCCAACAATTACGGATTGGCAGGAACCGATTGACTGTAATCCAATTAAACCTAAGCTGGCCAGACTTAAATAAAATCAGAATTATCATTGAACCTAGGAATAAATCGGAATCAATAGAAATTAATTATGTGTTCAATTAGGTCTCACAGATATTAAATCAGTGCTTCATTATTCTCGCCGAATTAAAGAATTAGCTACTCATAATTAAACTAAGAACAATCAAATAAATAAAATAAAACATAAGGCACAAAAACATAAATTGCAGATTGAAATAAACAAAAATCACCACTTTTGAAAGAAGAAAACTTCGTCTGCCAAGAATCACCAAAGATAGCCGCCAACCTTGATCTCTAATTCCACAAAACAAAATTCAAGCTAAACTAAAATCTAATTCTTGCTGCTAACGAGAATAGTAGTAATAATATGATGATAATGTCAATCCCCTAAAGTCAAACCTAAAATACTCTAATATATATCTCCTAAGTTGCGGCTGTAGGACATTCATAACTAAGGGATTGAATCCCTAAACAAAACAACCGTCCATAACCCAAATCATGGGCTTATCGGCTCTTCCAAATTAAGCCCACAAAAATAAATAAAAATAAGAGTTTTAGGCTTAATTAAATTAAAACAAATGATTCCAAGTCCAATCTCTAAATCTCTTCCAAAAGCATTCAACTTGATCCAAAATTCTCGACTTTCATCATCTCCCGACATCTGCCATCTTCATTCTCCATTCACGCAATTCCTACGCAAACTGCCAACGAACTTGGGAAAAATCAAATAAAAACACACGACAATAAACCTAAATCTAGACAACTAATTCACACACATCAGTGCTCTTAGAGCTATAAGTTTGAAGCTTGCCACATCTCAGCAATACACAGAAATAAGTTAGTATTAAATGAATCTGTGCATGCAGTTTTCATAATCATGACATCATAAGTAAACGACTGCAGTCAAAGATCTCAACATGTATGTACCACATCTACAACTCATCATCATAAAAGGTACTGAGAAGTAGGCCTCCCTCTCAAGTACCGTGACCGGCCGATTCGCTCAACGGCTCACAGTCACCTCAGTGTACACTAGCCCTGGCAGGATAGCTATCCACCGCCTAGGACCCGATCGTCTCATCTCAACTCATCAGTAGAGGGTAACACACAAGCTCAACATCAAAAATTGGCAAGTCAAACAGTTCTCGAATATCATTTAACTCAAATTATTTGATAAGCTCATAACATCATTATATCATCAAATCATTTTAGAAAGCTCGGATAATATATTTATACTCAAAATATTGCCCACCTGAAGACCTTACTCAAAAACTCCCGTCAAAGCGGAGTTACTTACTTCCTTGCTCTGCTCGTGTCTTCAGGGATCATCGTCATCATCGAAGGTTCATGACATAAAATGAATCTCGATTAGAACTCAACGACAAAAACTCATGTCTTAATTCATGCTCTATCTTATATTCTATCTCTTAATCAACTCTACATAAACTCTTCACTCATTTCAAATCCTTTAGTCCAAGGATAGGTTTCAAGAAAATCATGGTTATAAGTCTCGATTTATCTCTCATATAAGACTCGACTAAACTCATTCAAACACTTAGGCAACACAATCACATAAGGCACATAAGAAAATACAATCAAACATCAACAAAACATGCTCTGTTTTCACCCTGACTCAACTTTAAAATTTAACACGTTCTGACTCCTACATCCCCTGGACTCCAGAATCATACCAAAAGAAAGATATTTGAGTCTAGTTTCATTTAAAAAACAGTAGAGTCAAAAACTCCAAGTGGTTTGAGAGATATGACGGTTTTACCACGATCTACCATATTCGGCAGTTTTGAGCAATCGAAAACTTTGATTTTTGAAAAATAGTAAATGTTGTCAAACTAGGCTCAAATTTGGTGGATATCTATACCATACAGTAAGGTTGATACCATAAAAATTTGGAGAGCTAGATCACACAGGAAGCTACTGAAATGAATGACTTTGTCCCCTGTTCTCTGCAATTCCCGGTACAAATGTGCAGATTTGGTTTCGCATTTTATAAAAATAGTAAATCAAGTCCAAATGACTTGAAATTTTACCGGTGTGCTCAAGATTCATTTGGGGACATTCTGTAAAATTTTTAAAGCCATTAAACATCGAAAAACCGTCGATCACAGTAGGTCAGTAGCCTACGAAAAATCACCAAAAACTCATCTCAAACTCTTAAATGCTCAATTCAACATTCCTTCAAAGAAAACCAATCAAAGCTCATTTTAAACACATATAACACTCAAAAACATTCAAGCACATTATTAAACTCATCATACTCAATCTCAAATCTCCTCTTACATCATAAACTCAAATCTCAAGGAAAACGTTTCTACAAACGTATCAATCCAATCCTCTTTTCAATTTCATGCTCAAAATCATTCAATCATTCATTAATGACTTCATACATCATGTAACTCATTTTACACATATAGATCCCCTATAATCATGCCAACTAAACTCTAATAAAAACTCATATATCCACATAAACTCTCAACAAAAACATGACAACTTTCACATAATGGTCATAAAGCAAATTAGACCTCATGTTATCAATCAATGGCCTCTCAAATTATGAGAACTCAAAAACTCTCATAAACTAACTCAAGTCAAAATTTTACTTAGCTTACAATAGACTTAATCAAACATATTAAAACACAAATATCATGCTCAATTACACATATCTTAAGCCAAAACACTTATTAGACACATAGACAAGAAAGTCCCAATTTTTATCAAACTAAACTCTTTGAAATTTTATAAACACACATGGATCTTTAATCTCATCATATATCTATCAATTTTAGTCATTTAGACTCACATATATTCCATCAATTTATAAATTAGAGCATAGATACACATAGCCCTAATTTTAGTAAACTAACTCATATCAAAATCATCAATTGACTTCATATGCTCAATTTACTCCATCAATCATCATCATATACATCTCATGGACTCATATTCATCATCAATTCATCATTTAAACCATCAACACAAAAGTTCCCAATTTGGGGTAAACTAAACTCATCAAATTTTTACATCTCAAAGCATAGCTTTTCAAAACACATACTAATCTTCACCAATCATCATATAAATCACTTTTCTCACCTCAAATCAAGGAAAGAAAAAGAAAAATTTTTGAAGGGTAGAACACCCATTTTTTCGAAAATTTGAGGAAAAGAAAGGGGGTGATTTTCTTGCTTCAATCTTTCAAATATACTCATATATATCATCATACAAGTTATATCTATGAATATGGAGATCACTTACTCAAGTTTTTCACCAACAATCAATCTTTCTCTCACTAGCCTTGGAAGCAACCTTCAATGATTTCCTTGAATTCAAGTTGATAGGAGGTGTTTAGGTGGAATTTTGTTGGTGATTTATGTGTTTGACATATTTTGGTGAAGCTTCGGAGGTCTCATCTATGGTTGACAATGGTGGAAAGTAGAGAGATGAAGGGAGAGAGGGTGTTGGTCGAATGGAGTGAGTGAGTGAGAGAGAAAAATATTAGCTAGATTGGAATTGATCTTAGATGATCTTATAGAGATTTTGCAATCTTAAAGAATATTGGCAATTAATGCCTTGATCTCTCTCTCACTCTAATCTCTCTCTCACTCTAATCTCTACACTTTCAATCCTTACTCTCTCCATAATATACTCTCAATCTCTACTCTCCCAATCTCTACACTTGGCAAAATGTGGGAATTAATCATATGGTAGAGAAATTAAAATAAAGTGTGAGAAGGGTGATCAAATAATAATCACAAAACCTATGGAAATATTACTCATTAATAAAGTACCATAGTATAATTATTCATGTGACCCAAAAATAATAATTCTAGCACCAATATTAGTGCAATCACTCAATTATAATATTCCTCTTCGTAGGAATAATAATATAAAAATATTATGCTCGGAAAAATTTCCATAAACCGTCATCATTCAATTTCTCGGTAAAAATAAACTGCATTGTCTTTGGAAACTTAATAAAAATTCTAAATGCTAAGGTCTCAAATAAAAATCATAACAACTTGGTCACAATGACACACGTCACAAAAAAATCACATAATCACTCAGTCACGTAAATTCACATAACATCACATCAAAGCAGTCGGCAGACTCAAATAAGCTAGACGTCTCTCAGACCGACTCTATTTATCAAAGTTTCTCACTCTTTCTTCCTCGGCTCTATTTCCAACTCATTATTCCTATTTTCTTAATAGGACAGTCAGTCTCTGATAATTCGGTATCCGGTAATTCTATTCCCGGTAGTTGGAAATAAAATAAAATCTCAGCTCAATTCAATCAGCATCTCTATCTCAACTCATTTCTCATATCTCATCACTCCAACTCTATCATCGGTTTAGTCACTCGTATCTCTATTTAAAAGACAAACTGTCTTATCTGGTCATTAAAAAAAAAATTAGTCTCGTATTTCGACATCTCAGTACTCTTATTAGTGTTAAGACACTATTTCTCAATAAGGAAAAGTACGGGGTGTTACATCCCACCCCCCTTAAAAAAATTTCGTCCCGAAATTTGAGTTATTCCTCTTCAGGAAAAAGCTCTGGGTACTTCTCTTTCATCTTCTCTTCAAGTTCCCATGTTGATTCTTCTTGACTGTGATGTCTCCATTGGATTTTCACCAAAGGAATCGACTTGTCCCTCAATTGTTGGATCTTCCAGTCCAGCATAGCATCAGGTCTCTCTTCATAGCTCAAATCTGGTTCCTGGGACACTTCTTCTTAATGGATGACGTGTTTTGGATCAAACACGTACTTTCTCAGTTGAGAAACATGGAAAACGTCATGGACGTTCGCGAAGCTCAAAGGCAACGCTAGTTTATAGGCTACATGGCCTACTTACTCTAATACATCATACGATCCTATATATATCCTGGTTTGAGTTCTTGTTAACTCAAAATAACATGCTCCCCGAGATAGGGAAAAACTCACATAATCATCGTTTCTATCATCAAAAGAATCTATTCACAATTACTCAATTGTTGAGTTTTCTTTTCTCGATTTTGCTAATCGATGCCATAACTCATGGCTAAGTGGTCTCACTTCTATTGTGGAAGTCTCTAATAGGTATAATTGTATAAGGTTGCCAAAGTGGCGCCTTCACGTGTTATCACGTCAAACATCTTTCTACGAAAGATGCCCTCTCTCGCTTCTTATTCTCCTATCAAAGCGTCGTTTCAGTCTTGGCACATTTTTATACTTTCCGCATGAGCGGTGTAAAGGGGTATCATGAGCTTCGCTCGTGATTTCATTCTTCAACTCTTCTTTATCGGGTATACACACTCTCTTTTAAACAAAAAGGCATTATCTGTCGTCTATTCATAATTCTCTACTTTTTCGGTTCGAATCTTTACTCGCAATCTTTCCATCTTCTCATCCACTCTCTATGCTGTGACTATTCTCGATCGTAAGTCAGGTGTAACGTTCAGCACAGAAATTATTATTTCTGTCGTTTGTGGTGGTATTACTACCTCCAAATTCATCTTCTCGAATTCCTCGATTAGGTTCTCTTCTCGAGTAAGGAGAAATCCAAATTTTCCCTGATTCTTTCTGCTTATGCGTCAGTTACAACGTTAGCCTTTCCAGGGTGATAATTTATTTCACAATCGTAGTCCTTCATCAACTCTAGCCATCTTCTTCGTCATATCTTCAGATCTTTTTGCTCAAAGAAATATTTGAAACTCTTGTGATCGGTGTATATCTCACATCGTGCTACGTAGAGACGGTGTCTCCAGATCTTCAAAGCATGCACTACGGTTGCTAATTCTAAATCATGCGTTAGATAACTCATCTCGTGTGGTCTGTGTTGTCGCGAAGCATGCGCTATACTTTTCACTCTTGCATCAGTGCACATCTTGGACCATTTTACGATGCATCAGTATAAACTGCATACTCTTGATCCGCTGGGGCAAAAGTAAGCCTCTTCCTTAGCTTTTGAAAACTTCGCTCGTATTCGTCCGTCCAAATGATCTTAACTTCTTTCTTTAGCAGGTGCGTCAATGGCTTAGCGATTTTCTAAAAGCCCTCTATATAACGTCGATAGTATCCTGCTAATCCCAGAAAACTGCGAATTTCGTGTGGTGTGGTTGGCGGTCTCCGCTCCTATACCGCTTGAACTTTCGCTGGGTCTACTTCAATTTCTCTTGCAAAACAATATGGCTGAGAAAATTGACTTCTTCAAGTCAAAACTTACATTTGCTAACTTCGCATAAAGCTTTTCAGCTCGCAATCTCTCTAACGCAATCCTTAATACTCTTCGTGTTCTCGTTTATTCTTCGAGTAAATCAGAATATGGTCTATGAAGACTAACACGAACTTGTCTAGGTATTCGCGAAAAATGCGGTTCATGTGATCCATGAATACTGTCGGGACGTTCGTCAATCTGAAAGGCATTTCTTCCAAACATCTTTGAGTTTATAGTAATACTATATTGCATACGCGATGCCGTCTTCGGAAATATCTTCCGATCGTATTTTCAGCTGATAGTATCCCGTTCTCACGTCAAACTTTGAAAAAGTGCTCGCTCCTTGTAGTTGATTCGCCTGCGGGCTGGTAGTTGCCTTCTTGACTGACGTGGTCGATAGGCTGGCTGTTGTCGCTGTGGTGGAGGTAGCGATAGGATTCCCTTCATTGCTTCGAGTTGCGGTCGAAACCGAATCGGTCGTCATCCGCTTCCACTTTGCTGACGATTCGGACACTGGTGCGAGTAGTGTCCGACCCTTCCGCAGGTGTAACAGTTATTCTGTCTCATCTTGCATTCTCTCAGATGTAATTTATTGTTCTTCGTCAAGGCGATAACCCTCGCGGTCCTTGAAAAACTGATGCTGGGACAGCTGGGCCAATTATAAGGCTGTTTGTCTCAGTTCTGATATCGCGGTGGCGCATTCTGACTCTGCCACGGCTTTTTGGGATTTTGACTTCGGTCATCCCATTTTCTTCTTTTTTTTCTTGCCTGCATCCAGAAAAGGATGGATTGCACGTCTGAGTGCTCTAACTCGTTTGGGTGCTGAAGCTCAAATCACGTTCTCTGGCTGCATTGCCAGTTCTATATCAAATGCTCTATTTAATGCTTTAGTACACATAACCGCACTCTGACTCGTTAATTCGTCTCGTACCTCTTGTCTCAAACCTGATCGAAACAATCCTGACATTTTCTCGTTCATCTCTTCTTGATATGTGGCATACCGAACCAAGTCGCGAAACTGACGTTCGTATTCAGCTACGGTTTTATTGCCTTATCTCATATCATCAACTCTATTTCTTTCTTTATTCGGTGTCTCTTTCTCGACAAAAGTCTAAGGGAACATATATCAACCTTAGAACTAATTCTCATAACTCACAAATCATAAGGCTCTTACTCAACATCATGCTATTTTCTCAATTCTTATAACTCATCGTCAAAGACATATCTCATGTCTATCATCACAACATCAGCTCAAAACTTTACTCAAGCATAGAGACTCTCTGGTCATCGTCATATAGACATATATATAAGAATTTTTTCTCTTTCGAGAACTCTTACTAATTACGGGGCATAACGAAATAAAACATCCCCTAATACTACGACGATACTATATCTATACTAGTCGTCGTCTCAGTCTACTATCGTGGAAAACATTATCTGCTCTAATCTGTCATCTCGATCTCCTTGAATCTGCTATTGCCTTCTCTGGCTTAGCATCACTTCTTCTCGTCCTCGAATTGATTAGCTTTCGGCATACATGGCTAATATAAGAAAATCCATAATCGAAAAGTCGTGCTCGTCCCGTAAAAATATATTCTACGACTGCTCCCCTAAATCGGGTTTCTTCCAAACACTCTTCTTGTTATACCATCCTAATTACCTAGACAATCCTAACTCTTGTCGGATGTGGTAGGGAATAGGATGTGATGAATAAAAATGTCTGATCTTGAACAAGACGAGCTCAAGTAATGGAATGATTCCATAATAGCCAGTGCTATTTCAAGGATAATGAAGAAGTTACAATCAAGGTAAGATCAAAAGTTAAAACAGAAGCTAGATAAAACTGAGATATGATATGATGGGAATAATTCAATACTGGAAACAGAAGCAATCCACTAAGTGGAAAATGAATGAATAAATTGTCCACTGTTAAAGCAAAGGGTAAGGATTTCCAACAAAAACGGCTTAGGCTCGAACACAGTAGATCTGGAAAAATTTTCTCAATAGCAAATAGTTCATCTCCTGTCGGAGTTCAAATGGATGCAGAAAAATTTAAATACGACCAAGTGGGATAGGGACTCCATAAGTCTATTCTCATGACTACTCTAGCAATGATACGCACGGTCCCGGTGAAAGTACCTCTATTGCGAAGTACAATTGGTCAATAGTATCTATGCATCCCATGAGGTCTCCATAATACGTTCGTCCTATGAGGGTCATGTCTATAATTCGCGATGAACTCTCTAACTCTCGTCGTATTATCTCAACGGTTGGTTTCTCTGTTCCTCTTCTTCATCTTCTTCTCGGTTTATGTTCCTTCGGTTCCCTCTTCTTCTCGGAGGTATACTATAAAGGAAAAAGAGTTATATAACTATCGACTTCTAAACTAACCGTTCGTCGTTACAAAATACAAATCCTCGTTTCTCATTTCACTTCCATATCTCATTTGTGATCTCAAAGTTCTCAAAATTCTCGTCTATCATCGTTCGTAATTCTCATCAATCTCTATTTCTCATTTTTCATCAAGCATCAACATCATCATCATTCTCAAAGCTCTGATAAAGATAGTGAAATTCTCTAGTCATAAACATCTCTTGTATATATATATATAGAAAATTGCCTCTCTCTCGAGGTCTTTTACAAAAGTAAGGTCTTATGTACAAAGGCCCTAACACCAAAATGATGCTCTAACTATACAAGCATCATAAGTACTAAGCATCTATAGATCTATGCTATACACGCATACACACTATACTATACTGCTCTATCTATATATATATATATATCAACTATGCATCTAAACATATATACGCGCCTGCGAGACATACGTGATCACTAGCCAACATTGCCCGAGATCCTACTCATCGCATCAATCAATACGGACTGTCATAGTCTGACTCATCCACTATCGGAGTATAGACAGGTGTCTCAGGGACAGGTATCCATGTATCAACTCCATCGGCAGTAGTCTGTCGCTGTAGTGGCTGGGTCCAACCATAGCCGACCGTCATCTCTGGAGTCTCCTCATCGGGGTCCTCCTCATCACTATCGGAGCGTGCCGGCCGAGATCCTCCCTCCTGGGCATCTCGGTACGGTGAATATAGGATCGAGTGCATATACGTCTGAAAAGCCAAAGTGCCAGGCTCAGGCAACGGGGCAACTCTCGGATATGGATCGAAGGGAATATGCTGCGTCTCAGACTCAGTAGAAACAATCGGCTGCGCCGACTCATCGGGTGGCAACGGCAAGGGTGTCATCGCCGGTGTCAAATCCCAAGGCGGTAAATCAGCGCTGGGAGAAGGAATAAGTGATACAAACGCAAACGGGTCATGCTCTACCACTGGAGAGTACGGCTCGAAGACCATCGGCTCTGGATCATCAGACTCAAGAGAAACTGGAATCGGATCAGCTGGGGGTAGAGGTGCAATCGAAAACGGCTCCTCGGGAAATGGAGGCACAACAACTAGCTCTCCTCCCTGGGATGGTCTCTCAAGCTCTCCATACGGCGGTGGAGGTGGATCGCCATAAGCAAAGTAACGGTGGCTCAGCGTCGCGATGAAGCTACTAAGGTCTCTGTACCTGATGCCCTCCAGCCAGGTAGTATCTACGTACTGGGGCACTAAAGATGTCGCCCAGTCTCGCCACGAAGGTGGAAGTAGTGGAATCAAAAGCGTAATGGCCTCCGCGCCATCGATCCCATAGGGAATAGCCCTCCTCCATCGTCGGTGATAGTGTGCCAGAAGTTCACCCAAGGTGTCATCCTCGTCCGGGATATACTCCCTGAACCATCGCTGCATCGCTGTCTCGATATGACTCGGCATCTCGTCCTCGTTTGGTACGATGGGGCATTGGCTATACTAGCCTCAACATCTTTCCTCATATTCCACATCAACTGCCTCATATCAGAATCCATCATCTCAAACAATTCCGCTATCAAAACAATTCATAACTCATTAGTGAATCAAACTCAGCTTTTAACAGAAAAGCAATAAGAAACAACATCAACCTCTTACCTCGTTAAGCCGGAGGAGATGGGGTGCTGGGGTTTCGTTTCAAACTGACTTTCTCAAACTAGCCTAAGAATTCAAGTTAGACTAGTACGCAAGTTAAAAAGATATCAGTAATCAAAGGTTCAACTCAGTCAAGCAATAGACTCAGAGCAGATGACCTGCTCTGATACCACCATGTCGCAGCCCGATTCCCGACACTAGTGATAGTGGGGTACGAGTATCGATACGACTATTTTTAAAAGAATAAAGATAAGAAGAATAGGTCGAACATCAAGCGGAAGCTCGCGTCAAAGAATGCTAAGGAAAAATCATCATAATTGAACCCAAGGGTAAAATCGTCAACGTCGTTATAACTTTTTAATTATCAGGAATTTCACGAACAAAAACAAAACAGGTATAGCTTATTTTTCATAAGGAAACATAATATGCAGAGTATCGCAGCAAAAGGCGAACCGATTATATGTATGAAGACACATAACCGTGAGTATATTACTTGATTCATATTCAAAGTAACTTCACATCGAGACTTTATCGATAAAAGGAAATACGATAAAGTAAATACGGCATCTAACGATCCCCCACCAGCACCAGACCAATCTCACTCCTCGCTTAGCCTGCACATTTAGAAATACATGCAGGGCGTGAGTACATAATACTCAGTGGGCAAACGCCGAAATTCAAGAAAGGTGCTCTTAGAGCTATAAGTTTGAAGCTTGCCACATCTCAGCAATACACAGAAATAAGTTAGTATTAAATGAATCTGTGCATGCAGTTTTCATAATCATGACATCATAAGTAAACGACTGCAGTCAAAGATCTCAACATGTATGCACCACATCTACAACTTATCATCATAAAAGGTACTGAGAAGTAGGCCTCCCTCTCAAGTACCGTGACCGGCCGATTTGCTCAACGGCTCACAGTCACCTCAGTGTACACTAGCCCTGGCAGGATAGCTATCCACCGCCTAGGACCCGATCGTCTCATCTCAACTCATCAGTAAAGGGTAACACACAAGCTCAACATCAAAAATTGGCAAGTCAAACAGTTCTCGAATATCATTTAACTCAAATTATTTGATAAGCTCATAACATCATTATATCATCAAATCATTTTAGAAAGCTCGGATAATATATTTATACTCAAAATATTGCCCACCTGAAGACCTTACTCAAAAACTCCCGTCAAAGCGGAGTTACTTACTTCCTTGCTCTGCTCGTGTCTTCAGGGATCATCGTCATCATCGAAGGTTCATGACATAAAATGAATCTCGATTAGAACTCAACGACAAAAACTCATGTCTTAATTCATGCTCTATCTTATATTCTATCTCTTAATCAACTCTACATAAACTCTTCACTCATTTAAAATCCTTTAGTCCAAGGATAGGTTTCAAGAAAATCATGGTTCTAAGTCTCGATTTATCTCTCATATAAGACTCGTCTAAACTCATTCAAACACTTAGGCAACACAATCACATAAGGCACATAAGAAAATACAATCAAACATCAACAAAACATGCTCTGTTTTCACCCTGACTCAACTTTAAAATTTAACACGTTCTGACTCCTACATCCCCTGGACTCCAGACTCATACCAACAGAAAGATATTCGAGTCTAGTTTCATTTAAAAAAAAGTAGAGTCAAAAACTCCAAGTGGTTTGAGAGATATGACGGTTTTACCACGATCTACCATATTCGGCAGTTTTGAGCAATCAAAAACTTTGATTTTTTAAAAATAGTAAATGTTGTCAAACTAGGCTCAAATTTGGTGGATATCTATACCATACAGTAAGGTTGATACCATAAACTCAAATCTCAAGGAAAACGTTTCTACAAACGTATCAATCCAATCCTCTTTTCAATTTCATGCTCAAAATCATTCAATCATTCATTAATGACTTCATACATCATGTAACTCTTTTTACACATATAGATCCCCTATAATCATGCCAACTAAACTCTAATAAAAACTCATATATCCACATAAACTCTCAACAAAAACATGACAACTTTCACATAATGGTCATAAAGCAAATTAGACCTCATGTTATCAATCAATGGCCTCTCAAATTATGAGAACTCAAAAACTCTCATAAACTAACTCAAGTCAAAATTTTACTTAGCTTACAATAGACTTAATCAAACATATTAAAACACAAATATCATGCTCAATTACACATATCTTAAGCCAAAACACTTATTAGACACATAGACAAGAAAGTCCCAATTTTTATCAAACTAAACTCTTTGAGATTTTATAAACACACATGGATCTTTAATCTCATCATATATCTATCAATTTTAGTCATTTAGACTCACATATATTCCATCAATTTATAAATTAGAGCATAGATACACATAGCCCTAATTTTAGTAAACTAACTCATATCAAAATCATCAATTGATTTCATATGCTCAATTTACTCCATCAATCATCATCATATACATCTCATGGACTCATATTCATCATCAATTCATCATTTAAACCATCAACACAAAAGTTCCCAATTTGGGGTAAACTAAACTCATCAAATTTTTACATCTCAAAGCATAGCTTTTCAAAACACATACTAATCTTCACCAATCATCATATAAATCACTTTTCTCACCTCAAATCAAGGAAAGAAAAAGAAAAATTTTTGAAGGGTAGAACACCCATTTTTTCGAAAATTTGAGGAAAAGAAAGGGGGTGATTTTCTTGCTTCAATCTTTCAAATATACTCATATATATCATCATACAAGTTATATCTATGAATATGGAGATCACTTACTCAAGTTTTTCACCAACAATCAATCTTTCTCTCACTAGCCTTGGAAGCAACCTTCAATGATTTCCTTGAATTCAAGTTGATAGGAGGTGTTTAGGTGGAATTTTGTTGGTGATTTATGTGTTTGACATATTTTGGTGAAGCTTCGGAGGTCTCATCTATGGTTGACAATGGTGGAAAGTAGAGAGATGAAGGGAGAGAGGGTGTTGGTCGAATGGAGTGAGTGAGTGAGAGAGAAAAATATTAGCTAGATTGGAATTGATCTTAGATGATCTTATAGAGATTTTGCAATCTTAAAGAATATTGGCAATTAATGCCTTGATCTCTCTCTCACTCTAATCTCTCTCTCACTCTAATCTCTACACTTTCAATCCTTACTCTCTCCATAATATACTCTCAATCTCTACTCTCCCAATCTCTACACTTGGTAAAATGTGGGAATTAATCATATGGTAGAGAAATTAAAATAAAGTGTGAGAAGGGTGATCAAATAATAATCACAAAACCTATGGAAATATTACTCATTAATAAAGTACCATAGTATAATTATTCATGTGACCCAAAAATAATAATTCTAGCACCAATATTAGTGCAATCACTCAATTATAATATTCCTCTTCGTAGGAATAATAATATAAAAATATTATGCTCGGAAAAATTTTCATAAACCGTCATCATTCAATTTCTCGGTAAAAATAAACTGCATTGTCTTTGGAAACTTAATAAAAATTCCAAATGCTAAGGTCTCAAATAAAAATCATAACAACTTGGTCACAATGACACACGTCACAAAAAAATCACATAATCACTCAGTCACGTAAATTCACATAACATCACATCAAAGCAGTCGGCAGACTCAAATAAGCTAGACGTCTCTCAGACCGACTCTATTTATCAAAGTTTCTCACTCTTTCTTCCTCGACTCTATTTCCAACTCATTATTCCTATTTTCTTAATAGGACAGTCAGTCTCTGATAATTCGGTATCCGGTAATTCTATTCCCGGTAGTTGGAAATAAAATAAAATCTCAGCTCAATTCAATCAGCATCTCTATCTCAACTCATTTCTCAAATCTCATCACTCCAACTCTATCATCGGTTTAGTCACTCGTATCTCTATTTAAAAGACAAACTGTCTTATCTGGTCATTAAAAAAAAATTAGTCTCGTATTTCGACATCTCAGTACTCTTATTAGTGTTAAGACACTATTTCTCAATAAGGAAAAGTACGGGGTGTTACACCTGATGCTATGCTGGATTGGAAGATCCAACAATTGAGGAACAAGTCGATTCCTTTGGTGAAAATCCAATGGAGACATCACAGTCAAGAAGAATCAACATGGGAACTGGAAGAGAAGATGAAAGAGAAGTACCCAGAGCTTTTTCCTGAAGAGGAATAACTCAAATTTCGGGACGAAATTTTTTTTAAGGGGGGTGGGATGTAGCACCCCGTACTTTTCCTTATTGAGAAATAGTGTCTTAACACTAATAAGAGTATTGAGATGTCGAAATACGAGACTAATTTTTTTTAATGACCAGATAAGACAGTTTGTCTTTTAAATAGAGATACGAGTGACTAAACCGATGATAGAGTTGGAATGATGAGATTTGAGAAATGAGTTGAGATAGAGATGCTGATTGAATTGAGCTGAGATTTTATTTTATTTCCAACTACCGGGAATAGAATTTCCGGATACCGAATTATCAGAGACTGACTGTCCTATTAAGAAAATAGGAATAATGAGTTGGAAATAGAGTCGAGGAAGAAAGAGTGAGAAACTTTGATAAATAGAGTCGGTCTGAGAGACGTCTAGCTTATTTGAGTCTGCCGACTGCTTTGATGTGATGTTATGTGAATTTACGTGACTGAGTGATTATGTGATTTTTTGTGACGTGTGTCATTGTGACCAAGTTGTTATGATTTTTATTTGAGACCTTAGCATTTGGAATTTTTATTAAGTTTCCAAAGACAATGCAGTTTATTTTTACCGAGAAATTGAATGATGACGGTTTATGGAAATTTTCCGAGCATAATATTTTTATATTATTATTCCTACGAAGAGGAATATTATAATTGAATGAGTGCACTAATATTGGTGCTAGAATTATTATTTTTGGGTCACATGAACAATTATACTATGGTACTTTATTAATGAGTAATATTTCCATAGTTTTTGTGATTATTATTTAATCACCCTTCTCACACTTTATTTTAATTTCTCTACCATATGATTAATTCCCACATTTTGCCAAGTGTAGAGATTAATTGAGAGAGTAGAGATTTAGAGAGTAGAGATTCGAGAGAGTGTAGAGATTAGAGATTAGAGAGAGAGAGATCAAGGCATTAATTGCCAATATTCTTTAAGATTGCAAAATCTCTATAAGATCATCTAAGATCAATTCCAATCTAGCTAATATTTTTCTCTCTCACTCACTCACTCCATTCGACCAACACCCTCTCTCCCCTTCATCTCTCTACTTTCCACCATTGTCAACCATAGATGAGACCTCCGAAGCTTCACCAAAATATGTCAAACACATAAATCACCAACAAAATTCCACCTAAACACCTCCTATCAACTTGAATTCAAGGAAATCATTGAAGGTTGCTTCCAAGGCTAGTGAGAGAAAGTTTGATTGTTGGTGAAAAACTTGAGTAAGTGATCTCCATATTCATAGATATAACTTGTATGATGATATATATGAGTATATTTGAAGGATTGAAGCAAGAAATCACCCCCTCTCTTATTCTTCATAATTTTCGAAAAAATGGATGTTCTACCCTTCAAAAAATTTTCTTTTTCTTTCCTTGATTTGAGGTGAGAAAAGTGATTTATATGGTGCTTGGTGAAGATTGATGTGTGTTGTGAAAGTGTATGCTTTGAGATGTAAAAATTTGATGAGATTAGTTTACCCCAAATTGGGAACTTTTGTGTTGATGGTTTAAATGATGAATTGATGATGTATATGAGTCCATGAGATGTATATGATGATGATTGATGGAGTAAATTGAGCATATGAAGTGAATTGATGATTTTGATATGAGTTAGTTTACTAAAATTAGGGCTATGTGTATCTATGCTCTAATTTGTAAATTGATGGAATATATGTGAGTCTAAATGACTAAAATTGATAGATATATGATGAGATTAAAGATCCATGTGTGTTTATAAAATTTCAAAGAGTTTAGTTTGATAAAAATTGGGACTTTCTTGTCTATGTGTCTAATAAGTGTTTTGGCTTAAGATATGTGTAATTGAGCATGATATTTGTGTTTTAATATGTTTGATTAAGTCTATTGTAAGCTAAGTAAAATTTTGACTTAAGTTAGTTTATGAGAGTTTTTGAGTTCTCATAATTTGAGAGGCCATTGATTGATAACATGAGGTCTAATTTGCTTTATGACCATTATGTGAAAGTTGTCATGTTTTTGTTGAGAGTTTATGTGGATATATGAGTTTTTATTAGAGTTTAGTTGGCATGATTATAGGGGATCTATATGTGTAAAATGAGTTACATGATGTATGAAGTCATTAATGAATGATTGAATGATATTGAGCATGAAATTGAAAAGAGGATTGAATTGATACGTTTGTAGAAACGTTTTCCTTGAGATTTGAGTTTATGATGTAAGAGGAGATTTGAGATTGAGTATGATGAGTTTTATAATGTGCTTGAATGTTTATGAGTGTCATAAGTGCATACAAATGAGCTTTGATTGGTTTTCTTTGAAGGAATGTTGAGTTGAGCATTTAAGAGTTTGAGATGAGTTTTTGGTGATTTTTCGTAGGCTACTGACCTACTGTGATCGACGGTTTGTCGATGTCTAATGGCTTCGCAAATTTTACAGCATGTCCCTACATGAGTCTTGAGCATACCGGTAAAATTTCAAGTCATTTGGACTTGATTTACTATTTGTATAAAATGCGAAACCAAATCTGCACATTTCTACCAGGAATTGCAGAGAACAGGGGACAAAATCAGTCATTTCAGTAGCTTCCTGTGTGATCTAGATTTACAAATTTTTATGGTATCAACCTTACTGTATGGTATAGATATCCACCAAATTTGAGCTCAGTTGGACAACATTTACTATTTTTCAAAAATCAAAGTTTTCGATTGCTCAAAACTGCCGAATATGGTAGATCGTGGTAAAACCGTCATATCTCTCAAACCACTTGGAGTTTTTGACTCTACTTTTTTTTAAATGAAACTAGACTCGAATATCTTTCTTTTGGCATGAGTCTGGAGTCCAGGGGATGTAGGAGTCAGAACGTGTTAAATTTTAAAGTTGAGTCAGGGTGAAAACAGAGCATGTTTTGTTGATGTTTGATTGTATTTTCTTATGTGCCTTATGTGATTGTGTTGCCTAAGTGTTTGAATGAGATTAGACGAGTCTTATATGAGAGATAAATCGAGACTTAGAACCATGATTTTCTTGAAACCTATCCTTAGACTAAAGGATTTGAAATGAGTGAAGAGTTTATGTAGAGTTGATTAAGAGATAGAATATAAGATAGAGCATGAATTAAGACATGAGTTTTTGTCGTTGAGTTCTAATCGAGATTCATTTTATGTCATGAACCTTCGATGATGACGATGATCCCTGAAGACACGAGCAGAGCAAGGATGTAAGTAACTCCGCTTTGACGGGAGTTTTTGAGTAAGGTCTTCAGGTGGGCAATATTTTGAGTATAAATATATTATCCGAGCTTTCTAAAATGATTTGATGATATAATGATGTTATGAGCTTATCAAATAATTTGAGTTAAATGATATTCGAGAACTGTTTGACTTGCCAATTTTTGATGTTGAGCTTGTGTGTTACCCTCTACTGATGAGTTGAGATGAGACGATCGGGTCCTAGGCGGTGGATAGCTATCCTGCCAGGGCTAGTGTACACTGAGGTGACTGTGAGCCGTTGAGCGAATCGGCCGGTCACGGTACTTGAGAGGGAGGCCTACTTCTCAGTACCTTTGATGATGATGAGTTGTAGATGTGGTACATACATGTTGAGATCTTTGACTGCAGTCGTTTACTTATGATGTCATGATTATGAAAACTGCATGCACAGATTCATTTAATACTAACTTATTTCTGTGTATTGCTGAGATGTGGCAAGCTTCAAACTTATAGCTCTAAGAGCACCTTTCTTGAATTTCGGCGTTTGCCCACTGAGTATTATGTACTCACGCCCTGCATGTATTTCTAAATGTGCAGGCTAAGCGAGGAGTGAGATTGGTCTGGTGCTGGTGGGGGATCGTTAGATGCCGTATTTACTTTATCGTATTTCCTTTTATCGATAAAGTCTCGATGTGAAGTTACTTTGAATATGAATCAAGTAATATACTCACGGTTATGTGTCTTCATACACATAATCGGTTCGCCTTTTGCTGCGATACTCTGCATATTATGATTCCTTACGAAAAATGAGTGATACCCGTTTTGTTTTTGTTCGTGAAATTCCTGATAATTAAAAAGTTATAACGACGTTGACGATTTTACCCTTGGGTTCATTTATGATGATTTTTCCTTAGCATTCTTTGATGCGAGCTTCCGCTTGATGTTCGACCTATTCTTCTTATCTTTATTCTTTTAAAAATAGTCGTATCGATACTCGTACCCCACTATCACTAGTGTCGGGAATCGGGCTGCGACACCCAGCCACCAGAAACCCCAATTCTGCCACATCTCCTTCATCTCCGGTGGCCCATTCCTCATCGCCGGAAGCTTCAGCCCCCTCATCCACCTACATGATTCCAATTCAGGGAAGTTTCTTTCTTTTTGCTTTTCATTTTTGAAGCTTCTATTTTCTTTTAGTTTTCTGTTGGTATTTCCTTTTGGTCTGTCATACTCTCACACAATGAGGACATTGTGTTGTCCAAGTGTGGGGGGTGTCTTTGTTCTTTGTTTTGTTTGTTTTTGCCTTGTTGCTCTGTTGGTTTTCGAGTCAAGTTCGAGTTCTTTGGCAATATTATGATGGATGATGTGAAGAGTTGAGATTAGGATATTGGATTTGGTATGATAGGCTGTTGCTCTTGTGATGGAATTGTGCATATGTTCGTAGGTGTTCTTGTATGAGAAAAACGTGCAAAATTTGATCAAAATTACTTGAAGCCTACTAAATTGTAAGGATTGAGCCTTAATGAGCACACATGAACAGCTCTTATTGTTTCTTTGATGAGTGATTGATTCGAACTCTTATGCTGAATTTCTGGTTTGCCCTGTTGCCATAGTCAAGACTGAGTTTGAGAACTTAATGCATGAAAATGATTAAGGCATTTAGGAATAACCATTGTTTGGCCTGACTATATTATCCGAACCTTCACTATTCCCTTAGTGAGCCCGTTTGTGCCTAAATTGCTCCTGTTTTGTTTGATTAAAAGCCACATATATTGAGCCTTAGCCTATTTTAGCCTGCTTTTGTCCCTTGAAAACATGTGAATGCACTAGATTATGACGAGATGAGAAATGAGTGCTCCTATCATGTTAGTGTGTTGATTGATGATTCATTGATTCTATGGGCATTTTGTTGAAAAAAAAAACTAAAAAAAAAAGAAAAGAGAAAAGAGAAAAGAAAAAGAACAGAAAAGAGAAAGGAAAAAAGTGTGCAAAAGTGCAAAGGAAATAAAGGGCTTATGGTGTATACATTCATTCATTTTTATGCCCTATATGTTATATGTTGGAGTTGAGCACACCTTTTTGAGGATTTTGGATATCGTTGGGAGCTACTTTAGAACTTCATTGCTGGTGTGTTTGCATGTTTTCAGTCACATTTTGAGCCCCTTTGATCCCTTTTTCTTGTTTATCCCACCTATACATACCCAAGCCCCATTACAACCAAAATGCAAGACCTTTTGATTTGTGCATTGGTTCCATATTTTGGTGGACATAGTGACATAAGGGCAAGCTGTGTTTGAAGGCATGAAGTTGTGAATTGTGTGAATCTATTATGTCCATATTTGTCTTTTGAGATAAATTGAGTGAACTTGGTGAGGCAGGATTGAATTTGCTAGGGCTGGGAATCGGGTCGGGATCGGGTACCCGACCCCGATTAAGCCAGAAAACCGCTACCCGATCCCGACCCCAAAAATTAATCGGGTACCCTAATACCCGACTCGGGTACCCGAGTCGGGTATTCGGGTACCCTAAATTACCCGGTCAAAATTATAGTTTTCAGGTCAAATTGTGAAATCAGGTATTTTCGGGTATTAGGGTACCCGAATACCCGAAAATACCCGATTTTATTAAATAAAAAAAACGAAAATGTAACTTGCGTACGAACTACGAAAGTGTAACTGAGCACAAAAAAAATGAAGAAGAAGAAGAAGAAGAAGAAACGGCGTCTGCTGGGAGCTCGGAGGCGGCGCGGCTGCTGGTCGACGACTCGCGACGCGACAGCGGCAGGCTGCAGCTGCGTGGCTGGCAAGCGGGTGGGACTCGGACCCTGCTGGGGACGACTCGCGAGAGGCCGCCGCTGGGTCGTGGCAGCCGACAGGTGGCGGGTGGGACGACAGAGGCCGGCACCGGCGCGCCGCGCGAGGAGGCTGGAGGATTAGGGCGGCCGGGAGTTCAGCAGCTGCAGGCCGTTCGGAACTTGGAAGTTTCAAGTTTGGAACAGAGGGAGGCGGGCAGCACGCAGCAGGGAACAAACTAGGGCTAGAGAAGTGTTTTGAAATTGAGTAAATTAATTAAATAATTTAATATATATTTAATAAAAAAATCGGGTAATTCGGGTATACCCGATGGTGATGCACAGAATCACCAACACCTAAACTAGAAACTAGAAAGCAATAAACGGCACACGGATTTACGTGGTTCGGCCATCAAAGACCTACATCCACGGGAGGTTCTTCGTTGGTTTTCACTATATCTCCAGAAAGTTACATTTTACAAGTGAAGTGCTAGGATGAATTGATCCCCCCTGTTTTCCAATAGATGTGCTATTTATAGTTTGTGAGCAAACCCTAATTCTAAAATCCCACTCATCTAGTCAATTGGGCCCAAAACTCAGTACAACGGTCTTATTCCCGAAGTTCAACTATCATACGTAGCTGCGCGGGAAGGCATCCTGGCTGCGTGGCTACGCGGGCAAGCTTCTTGGCTGCGCGGGAAGGTTTCGTGGCTGCGTGGCTGCGCGGGAAGGTTTCGTGGCTGCGTGGCTGCGCGGGAAGGCTCCTTGGCTGCGCAGGAAGGCACCGTGGCTGCGCGGGCAAGCTTCTTGGCTGCGCAGGAGGGCACCTTAGCTGCGTGGGACAGTTCCTTGGCCGCGCGGCTGCACGGGAAAGCTACTTGGCTGCGCGGGAAGGTTTCTTTGTGCAATCATTTTTCACTCCATCTACTTAGGTGGATTTCTTACTCTTTTATCTAAGATATTCGATCGTACCTGCGTTGTTAGTTTCTGTAATAATAATAACAATAATCATAACAAGGTAAAATAAGCTTGGATTACTAAGCACAGCGCTGATGAGTATTCCAGTCCTCATCAGCTACTCCCCCCTGGTCTAGTTGAACAGCGTTCTTTTTGTTCAACTAGTGGTGTGTGGTGTGAAGCCAACTCTGTGTTGCTTTCCCGTGTCAATTAGGCATATATAATTCCCTGCAACTTATTAGATAAAAATTGTCAATCTTTACAAAACAATGGTGACAAAGTATTTCAGCGCTGTAAATGAACTAAGATAAAAAAGATAGTAATGTTTCCTTTTGATTCGTCGAGCATCATTAAAGATGATAAAGGGCTTAGATAACCTGTGCTGAGAAGACTCAAGTGATCTGCGCTGAGATAACAGAGGTAGCTGCACTGAGAAGACCGTGCTGACTGCGCTGCACTGACTGCGCTAACAACCCCGCGCTGACTGCACTGAGATAGCAACAGGGGAGCGAGGCGGCGCTAGCTGCACTGCCGAGCAGAGAGGTGGCGCTGACTGCGCTGCCGAGCAGAGAGGCGGCGCTGCGTCGAGACACATGGCTGTACTAAGATAGCAACAAGGGAGCGAGGCGGCGCTAGTTGCGCTGCCGAGCAGAGAGGTGGCGCTGACTGCACTACCGAGCGGAGAGGCGGCGCTGCGTCGAGGCACATGGCTGCGCTGCCGAGCAGAGAGGCGGCACTGGCTGTGCTGCCGAGCAGAGAGGCGGCGCTGCGTCGAGGCATATGGTGTGGATAGACTTCTATAGTAAAAATGTAAAATGCATGTAAAATGTAAAATGGATTATACTCAAGATGGTACACCCCCGCCGAAGCGGCCCTCAAGATGGTACACCCCCGCCGAAGCGGCCCTCAAGATGGTACGCCCCCGCCGAAGCGGCCCTCAAGATGGTACGCCCCCGCCGAAGCGGCCCTCAAGATGGTACGCCCCCGCCGAAGCGGCCCTCAAGATGGTAAAGATGGTACACCCCTGTCTAACTTTCGCGGCTTACGATATTCCTGCGCGGAGCATAGACAATCAAAGAACCCTGTCTAACTTTCGCGGCTTACGATATTCCTGCGCGGATCATAGACATTCTGAACTGACAACGGCCCGGACATTCTGCGCTGAATACTACTGAGATAGCTGAGATAGCTGCTCTGAGATAACTGCACTGAGGTGGCTGCCTTGAGGTAGCTGAGATAACTAGATAGCTGCTCTGAGATAGCTGCGCAGAGGTAGCTGAGATAAATGTCCTGAGTGCACTGAGAAGATCCAGATTCCACTTAAGGCTTTCCCCTCCGTAGCATGGCTGAATTGCCACTAACGCTCATTTTTTGTAGGTCTTCCAATCATATCGGGTGTTCAAAGGAATGGTGTTTATTTCTCTAGTCACTCCCCAATACCTTCATGTTCCCTGCAGAAGTATGTCTCGCAACTGCACTGCAGTCGGCTTCCATGTTGACCCTGAAGATGGGAATCAATTTTAGTTTCTCCCCGAAGACCACCGCCTCTTTGCCTTCAAAGGCCCTCGCCTGCGCTGCCCTCTGAGATTACCACCTTGTGCTGCCCTCAAAGGCCCTCGCCTGCGCTGCCCTCCGAGATTACCACCTTGTGCTGCCCTCAAAGGCCCCCACCTGCGCTGCACTCTTCAACGCTGTCATCTTTGTCAATCCGCATCAAGGGCTATATCAAGAGAGTCCGAACTGCGCTATATCCCATCTCACGTCGAAGAAGCTTCACGTGATTCAAAACGCGATGCACATGTCGCATGATCCTCGCATTCATCAACGAACAATCACAATTAGTTCTCCCACTTCATAACATATTCTCATATGAATAAGAAATAAATTTTAAATCATCATTTATTTGGTCCTGTCCAGATTTAAGAGTTGAATTCTACCACAACAAGATATCAGCAATAATACTAATTACATTTCTTTTACCCCATCCATAAGCCACTTTCACAAAAATGTGCTGCAAATTTAATTGAATCCCAAGTTAAGAAATTACAATTCCATCGACTTACTAAGTACCCAAAATAAAGTGAGAGATAGTCGCACAATCCCAAATTCAGTTATTGAAATTTAAATGCAATATCCAATGAATAATCCCAATAAAATTGAACACAACATCAACCCCAAAATAAAAATAACAGATTACTCGTCACTATGATAGATTGATAGAGTCACTCTGAACATGCCAATTGGTTTGACCCACGCTGCCCTGCATTCAAAACGACTGCGCTGCCCTTCTGTGTATCTTCGAACTTGCGCTTCCCTTCACTCAAAACAGCTGCACTGCCCTTCTAATCTCACTTTCTTCGTGAGGATTTTGTCTGCGCTGAAGTTGTGTTTTTTACCCAGAGAAACATCTGCTGCCAGAGCACTTGCATCGACTACCTGCGCTGTCTCTGTATCTTCGCCGAGAACTTGGTCAGGGCGGCTACGCCAATCATTTGAACTTGATCGGGGTGCCAAAGGAGAGGGGAGAACCCGAGCTGATTGCGCAGCTTAATAACAAAGGAGAGGGAGACCCGGAGCTGGCTGCGCAGCTTAAAGACGGAGGAGAGGGAGACCCGGAGCTGGCTGCGCAGCTTAATGACAGAGGAGATGTCTTCGTGCCGAACCCTGCTTTGTTCCCGAGCTGTGAATCAGCGCAGTTGTGAACCCCTAACCACGAACTTGATGGACATTGAGCAAATCGTCGACGACTTGGATGACCGGTTGGCGTTTCCAGTTGATAATTCCCTTAAGCAATCAAGCTGTACTCGATAGAGTGGTATTAACATGCCCTTACAAAAAATCAAACAAAAGCACAGGAAGTCATAAGCAAAGTAAGCGAATGAAATTCGGGGACTGCTCTGGTCATGGCATGAATCAAGAAAATCTCAAATGAAAGTGAAAATCTTCCCTGTCAAATTTTAACAGAAATAAGTCGGGAACGATGCGGATAAAAGAAATCTCAACAGATCATGCATAAAAGACATCCCAATGTTCTTGTGCGATGCTACATCAGCGCAGTAGCGAACTGACGAAGTGCCCACTTGTGTTCTTCGAACCTGCGCTGCCCTCTTGATACTCCAATTTCTCTTGGAGACCACCGCCTGTGCTGCCTTTGAAGAACTCCGCCTTGCGCTGCCTTTGAAGATTACCACCCTGCCTGTTAATTCCCCGATTCCCTTGTCTTGGCCTGTGGGCTGCGCAGCTCCAGTTGGTCTCGCCTGCGAAGGCAAAAGACACACATTTGCAGGAATTTCGTGAAAAATGATCCTGCGCTGGAAATACATAGAGAGATATAGCAGCGCTGCCCTAAGACATCTTATATTTAGTTCATTCTTTCAACCTGTGAGGATCACACATTGATCTTATTAATCCCATTAATCATACATATCACATGGTTTAGAGTTGAAATTTAATCCAAGAATATTGAATATAAAATATATGAAGCTTGAGACATCAAGCTCTTCTCTTGTCGAATCTCCTTGGCTATTAAGACAGCGCTAAGCGGGCCTGCATATGCTTGTTGAACGACATCTCTGCTCCAAAATTAGAAACAACGGTGACAGCGCTGCCCTTCGAGCTGCTTTACTTGAGTGGCCGTGACTCTTTCAATTATGACTTTCGACATCCATGCTGGAAAGTTTTCTTCAGTACCGACCATGTCCGCGCCGAATCAATGCTGAAAAACTTAGCTCGAAGTCAAAATAACAGACAACATGTTCACAGAAAAATGGATCGACTGAAAACACCCATTCTAATCTAATAATCCTAGCAAATTGAAAGCAAGAAAGCAGCAAAATTAGTCCCAATATTAATCCCCAAAATTAGAGTAGAATCATAGTACTATCTGATAATGCTGTAAGACTCTCAATCAAAGTTAATCCAATTTTGTAATATTCGAGTTAGAGTAAAGGAATCAAAGACTTAGCTTCATTCTTTTTTCCCGCAATTCGGAATTGATAACAAGTAGTGATTAATATAAACTTTTCGAGCAAGCCTCTCTGGAAGCAAAGTGTCATTCTCAATCCTTGAGTAACATTTCAGTGCTGAATGGTTAGCTGCGCTGCCTCGGTATCTTCACCAGGAGCTTGGTCAGGACGATAGAGCTGGTTGCGCAGCTGCGCTCCCTCGGTATCTTTGCCGGGAATTCGATTAGGATGGCCGAGCTGGCAGCGCAGGATCTCCACGAGCAGCAGAGGGTGTCCACCGAGGCAGCACATAGGGCTGTAATCTTTGAGAAGTTTTTGCAACCATCTTGATACTCATTCGTTGTTGGCTCTGTTTTACCCATCTATGAGTCCATAATGGGGCTTTGAGACTCATTCCCCAACAGCGCAGCTCCGGTGAAAATCGGCGTTGTTGAACCTTGATACCCTGCATTTGAGCGGGGATATTCTCCCTCCCTTGGATGCCACTACATCCCTTCGTCCCTCGTCTAGACAGTTGGCGTGCATTTAGCAGCAACCGTTGGTACGAATACTCCATCAGTGACTTAATGAAAAACACAGCAGAGAATAAGAGAAACATAAGTAATTGTCAAGATTTGCTGGAACTTGTTCAAAATCTCTAGGAAATTCACGAATAAGAGAATTGGGGGTTTTGGTGATTTCAGACGAGACTTAGCTTTTATTTTTGTTTCTTCGATAAGGCCCTCTTCTCCCCCAAATTGAGAGATCGAGCTGGAAAATGTGGCTGAAGGCGGCCGGAGGCCGGTGATACGCGCGGCGGCGTGCTGCCCAAAATTTGACCGGAAGATTGAGACAGGTGTTTCCCTTTTCCTCCGATAATTAACTTGGGAGCGGCCCCCTTTCTGTTTTTGGAGGAGAGCATAATAGAGATAGATTCAGGAGAGATGGAGAGATATTGGGAATTTGGGGGTGACCCAAATCCAGATCGAAGCTCAAGCGCTTGATTCGATGATTGTTGCTTCATGAATGTGACTGGTTTTTGCTGCGATTGGGGTCTTCGATCGGAGGTTAAAGTCATGGAAGAAGGGCGGCGGCTTCAATCGAAACCTGCGCTGACTTGGTCTGGTTTCTTCCCGGCGATGAAAGCTTCGGTGCAGGGTTCTGGTAGTGCATCTGTTTGGCGAAGCCGGAGACAAGCGGGATTTGAAGCCAGGGCCATAAATCCCCCGGCCGGCGATACGGTGGTATGCGCAGCTCCTGCGCGGCGGTGGTGGGCGGTCAGTGTTGAAGCTTCGATTTCAGCCATGCCTGTCCCCGTCGGAAGTTGGGGCTGCGGCGGTGGAGAAACTTTGAAGAAAGAGGCGCGACTCCAAGAATTGGGGATCTTTCCTGATTTTTTTTTTTCGATGGATATTTTTTTCTCATTTTTGCTCCCCAATCAAAATTTAGCTATGAACAGTAACCCCGATCTGGCCCTTCGTGGCCGGCCTTGTGATTTCCTCGATCCACCAGATTGGATTTAGAAGAAGAAAAATCTGCCTTCCCTGATCTGGATACAAGAAATTGGCAGAACAGATCGTCAGCCAAAATAAATCCCAATTTTCCCCTTCTTCGGTCTTAGTATTTTTTGATTGGAGATGATTTGTTGCGGTTGTTGCCAATTTGCTGTGGTGATGAATCTTTTTAGGTTGTTGCCGATTTGCTCCCCTTCTTCTCTTTTTGAATTTTTTTTTTTTTTTTTTTGACAGATTGGATCGGATCCGACTTCGATGAACAGTATCTTCTCCGATGAACAGTACTTCTTCCGGTGAACAGTATCCTCGAATTCCCATTTTTAGAGGCTCGTCGGAACTCACGACGTAGCCCCCATTTCCCACATACGGCGCCAGTTGGTGATGCACAGAATCACCAACACCTAAACTAGAAACTAGAAAGCAATAAACGGCACACGGATTTACGTGGTTCGGCCATCAAAGACCAACATCCACGGGAGGTTCTTCGTTGGTTTTCACTATATCTCCAGAAAGTTACATTTTACAAGTGAAGTGCTAGGATGAATTGATCCTCCTGTTTTCCAATAGATGTGCTATTTATAGTTTGTGAGCAAACCCTAATTCTAAAAGCCCACTCATCTAGTCAATTGGGCCCAAAACTCAGTACAACGGTCTTATTCTCGAATTTCAACTATCATACGTAGCTGCGCGGGAAGGCATCCTGGCTGCGTGGCTACGCGGGCAAGCTTCTTGGCTGCGCGGGAAGGTTTCGTGGCTGCGTGGCTGCGCGGGAAGGTTTCGTGGATGCGTGGCTGCGCGGGAAGGCTCCTTGGCTGCGCAGGAAGGCACCGTGGCTGCGCGGGCAAGCTTCTTGGCTGCGCAGGAAGGCACCTTAGCTGCGTAGGACAGTTCCTTGGCCGCGCGGCTGCACGGGAAAGCTACTTGGCTGCGCGGGAAGGTTTCTTTGTGCAATCATTTTTCACTCCATCTACTTAGGTGGATTTCTTACTCTTTTATCTAAGATATTCGATCGTACCTGCGTTGTTAGTTTCTGTAATAATAATAACAATAATCATAACAAGGTAAAATAAGCTTGGATTACTAAGCACAGCGCTGATGAGTATTCCAGTCCTCATCACCCGATACCCGATTTTTTAACACCCTAAATACCCGAACCCGAACCCGACCCCTAATTTTTCGGGTATAGGGTACCCGATACCCGATTTTTTCGGGTCGGGTATCGGGTACCCGATTACCCGATCCCGAAATTCCCACCCCTAGAATTTGCACAATTTTGACTTGAATGAAGAACATGGCATAATTTTCTGAGCAAGAGCATGGTTAGTGGTTTGTGGATGATTGTATCTTGATCAAGACTTTGAGTATTATTTATCATAGTGTTGCCAAAGCTTTGTTTTTACTGTTTTGAGTCTTCTTTTGTTCCTTCCCTGTCGTTTTGTTCTTTTTGGTGCTCGAGGGCGAGCTTTGTTTAAGTGTGGGGGGATTTGATTGGGCGTATTTATACGCATTTATTTGGGGGGATTTTTCTATGTTTTCTGTGTTTAATTTGTATTAGATATCATCTTTAGGATATGATTCTGGTCTTATATGAATTTTGATGGTATTTGATAGGTTTTGGAGAAAAAGATTGATTGCATGGATTGAAGGTCAAATGGGCGAGAGTGGATGAGATGTGATTTAGTGAGCTGCCAGCTTGATTTATTTCTCATGGGCTGCTGATTGCTAAATGGGCCATGCGCGTTTTATTTCTTTAGTTAGTTAGGTTTTGGTTTAATTAGCTATGGCCTTATTCACGCCACTTTAATTTGATTAGAATTAGGTTTAGTCTTTTTTAACTTATATATATTAGTATTAGTTAAGTTTTATTTGGAACATCAACAAGTCAGCCATAACTTTTCGGGAAGAACAGTAGAGTGTGGACGCATACTTTGGAGTTTAATTCAAGTTTCTTTTATTTCTTTCATTATTCTTTGCAATTTATTTATTTATTTCTTGTGTTAGTTAATTATGTTTTCTAGCTAAATTCGTTTATTTCGGCAACGATTAGGGAAGCACTAGCGAAATTATTCTGTGAGATCTAATTGTTCTTATACTTTATTTTATGCTTGCATATGCGATTCTCCATGTTTAATGATATTAATTATTTTAATCCATTAGATAGTTGCAAATATTTATTGGGTTAGAACTAATTATATAGCCAATTGAATCGGCCATCCGTAATTGTGGTTTAGGTTTGATTAGTGGTAAATTGACACATCAGGGTCAAGGGAAAAGCAGTCTTAATTCAATAATCCTGCGTCAGAGTTTATTGGTTTTGAATCGGGTTTCTCTAGATATTAATGATGTCAGATCATTAAACCTATAGAGCGTCTCTTACGGTTGTCAGTCGATTAGGGTAGTAATTAGTGAAGCGTCTTCCTGGTTACCGAATAATTAAGGAGAAATAAGATCACGTCAGAAGCATCTTCGGTGGTTATAACTGGTTTGTTTGCATGATTTAAAGTTATTTTTGCATCGATGATCGGAATAATTGAGCTAGGGTGGACTTAATTGATTGCTGGAATTCTTTTATTAATTGTTGGAATTTTTATTCATCTTTTGGTTAATTGGAAAAATTAGTTTATTTGGATTTTATTTATTTAATTTTAAGTTTAGTATTTTCTATATTTTCTTCTCAAAATTTCGTGGTTACTTTGCAGGCTTTAATTGGAGAAATTCTCGCCAGTCCTTTGGGAGACGATCTTGCTTACTGCTGTCTGCGCAGTGTGGGCATACCGGCTGACTGTCGGATATTTTTGGTGTAAAACGACGCACCACTCTCAACGGCTCTTTTCGAATATTGGAAAATAGTCCATGAGCTGCTAAAACTGTTCAAATAGAGCTTCCACTTGAAATCTTCGAAGTCACACTATACTTCACATTATACATGAGAGAACATCTCTCATTTTTCAATGTGGGACAATAACCTTATACCAAGTGTTATTTACTAACTCAACATCCAAACTTTGATATATAATATCTCACTCACCGGAAATTGGTTTTGAAACTTCAAGTAAACCACATTCATCTACTCGAGATGCAGATTAACATCCAATAATTATTTCAATTAAATAATAAATATTTAATTAACTAATTAATTTCAGATATGGTCAAGACCATATTTCCAACATGAATGGAACCTTACTGGCCAACTTTTCGTGTTCTTGAGCCGTGAGATAGGCTACAAACCCGTTGAAACTTCTTGTGTAACTTCTAACTAAGGATTCACCTGAAAACCTATCAGCAGAAAACATACATCATTGATAGATATCTGTTGGGTCCCGGAGGGAGGGGGGAATACACATGTTGGCTATTTTTGCGGAAACAAACAAACCATCTTCAGTTGTAAAGTGGTTGTAGACTGATACTGAAGTGACTTCAGTATTTTGATTTCAGTCAAACACAGAGCTTTAACTAATATCCACGTAAGGCTTCAGTCTAGAGTTTGTAAAATAGAGTAGAGTTACAAATATTACTGACTATCAGTTGATTGATCAGTTAGACTAATAAGTTAGACTAATAACTCGGCAGCGGAATTTTAAACTTAGTTCAAATAACCTTTAGAAAGTTTGTCACTTAATAAAATCCTTAGTTTCTCTTTTCAGTTAGGCAAGTTCAATTGTAAAACAGATTTGGCGAAGATAAAGAATAACTTAAAGCAAATAAAGAACACAAGGATTTTTACGTGGTTCGGAAACCAAAAGTTCTTACGTCCACGGCTAGTCGATCAAACTGACAAACACTCTGGGCTTATGCTTACGGGTGCACAGCAAACCTTAGACTGAAAATATAATTTCCAGTATCAACATGCTGGGTTGGATTTCTCGCTCTCTCTTAGCACGCTAAGACACAAATGCCTTTTTCCAGCGGGTGGCTAAGATCTCTGGAATCAAAACACTGGTCTGAACTCCTCTCAACTCAAACTCTCTTTTCTCTCGGTTGAAAAAGGGTTCGAAGTACCAACTAGATTACAAAGAACAGACTCTCTGTAATCGGGAACTTATCTTCTTCAATTCAAACTTTTGAAGGCAGTGAAAGGTTGAGTTGCAATTTTGGCAGAGTTCAGCTTGTGCATTTGAATCGGTGAAGATTGTGGTGTTCCTCGAGCTCTATTTATAGGCGAAGTCTTGAATAGATCCGTTGGCAAGATTGTCACAACCCGACCTAATCTAGTGAATAGTTAAGTCGGGAAAAAGTGTGACTGAAAACAAAGTAAGAAAATGACAAAGAAAATAGATCTCAATAAAAATCACTAACCTGCTTAAACAATAATTTACCAATATGTTTGGTAATCATAAACAATCACTTTTAAAACTCACGAGTAGACAACTTACAATAACATAACGACAAGTTTTATGGGTGACATAATTTTCGAAGCTATTGGTTTAAAATCTGTACAACACATCAATAAAGTAAAGTACATTAAGTGTTGCAGCGGAAATAACTCAAGTGGATTACATGTATGAGGACATGAAATCCTGAGCCTAATTTAGTACTTATGTTTCAAAGCTTCGCTCTGCCGACATCCATCTGCATCACAACTTAACCTGCACATTTAGAAAACATATGCAGGGCTGAGTACTCAAAAGCACTCAATGGTCACATGCCGAAATAACTTTAAAGCTTGCTCTTAGAGCTATATATTGAACTTGTCATCTCAAGCATCACACAGAAGTTTTATTTAAATAACCTGTGCACGCCAAAACTGTAAAACTTCTATATATATATATATATATATATCATCATAACATCATATACGTCTGCAGACAATTAACATGTATGTACCATAACTACGCATCATGTAATCTTGTGTTGAGAAGTAGGCCTCCTTCTCAAACACAGTGATCGGCCCGAAGGCTCCCGATCACAGTGACCGGCCAACCCGCTCGATGACTCACGGTCACAACTATGTGCACAAACCCTTACTGACATCTCGCTTCAGCATAGGGCCGATATCAAACCCTTACTGACATCTCGCTTCAGCATAGGGCTGATATCGTCTATCTCTCGTAGATGGTAACATACAAGCTCATAAAATAATTCTGGCAAGTCAATAACTTTAATATAACATCATTCATATAATAACATAATTAAATAGTGTGCACTTCACATTTTGAGTTTAGAAAGCCCACCTGATACGCTTAACGATGTACAAACTCTTGCTCACTTATCTAGCATTGCTACTGTCACCTTCATAATAGCAAGATTCTAAAATAAGATTGAATAACTAGATAAGAAGAAATAACTATAAATAGCATCCCAATGATCTGCTAGGGTTGCATCAACTAAACTAACCAATATACTAACTCTATGAACTTTAAGAAAGTATAAACTAATATTCTTATCTTATGGGAATTCCTCTACTTGAGAAAGTTTAGAAGTAAACAAATCCATTCCATAGAGATCAGTTTACAACTAACCATACATGTAAAACACAAAATCCCTAAGTAATTAATCATATAAGTATAATTATGTCCATCACTATCATATCAACAAGCTTTAGTAATCAATAATCCTCAATTAGAGTTTAGTAGTTTAGGATCTCAATTAACTACTAATCACAAGTTTAAGAAACATACACATTTGAATCCTAACTTTGAAAAATCATATAAAATCAAGCACTTCAAAGAAAAATATAAACTTCACTTTTTTTAGAAAGCTATTAACGTCTATATTTCTCAGAAATTTACAAAAACACAATATCTCAAGTGTATAAGAAGTTATATCATCAAAGACAGAATCTGCCACTGAACTCTGCTGCTCCGCGCAATACATTTCAGAAAATAGTTTGACATATCTATTGGTCTCGGATTTAGCTGAAGTTTTGCAGAGATCTAATACTCATAATGAAGTTATCACTGTAAAAATTTCAAGTTATTTGGACTATGAGATCATCATCAAAATCATTCCGCAAGACACTATTCTGTTAAGTCAAAAACTGACAGCAATGTATTTAAATAAATCTCATAGTTGAAATTTGAACTTTGAAAGATTAACTGTGAGAATTTCAAAGTTAATATCATAGCCGCGACGCACCTAGTCAGTCCAATTCAAATAATATAAAGGCCTAAATGTATTTGAAAATAATTTATTGCTTAGAGACTCATTAAAATCAAAAGCCCCAACATGAGTTTAAATTAAATAAATCATAGTCCAACTAAACAAAATTCAGCCCATTACTGAATTAAAGGCTTAGCCCATAACTGGAACCCAATTCCTTTCTCCCTAAAATTCACGTTCCATCACTCTTTTCTTTTCACATTCTCTTTCTCAAATTCACGCTTCATCGCTCTGTTCTCTCTTTCTCTCCCTGAATCTGCAGTCGCAGCTGCCGCCTTCTTGTCCGGCGAATTCGCTGTCGGCCGCCGCCGACTCCTATCGGCGTCTCCCTCTCTGTCTTTCTCCTCTCTCTCTATTCTCACCCAATTTTAGAAAAGCATTTTCTTTCCCAAATCAAAATACAAAAATCTAAAACATCTCCCTCCCTCTCAACTCCGGCGAGCAGCCGCCATGACCACCGCCGGCGTTGTCGCGCCTCCTCCCTCATCTATTTTCCTCCTACCCTTCCCCTGTCCTCGCCGCACCAGCCACAGCCGTGCCTTCTCCGGCGACCCTTCGTCGCCTGCCAGTACCACCGCCCCGTCCCTTCCTCCTTCTCGCCGACAACAGTAGCAGCTGCCATCGCCGTCCAGCCACCTCCCTCCTCTGTCCTGACCGAAGGCCGCCATCGAACAGCCGACACAACCCCCTTCTTTCTATTGGGAAAAGTGGTGAATAAATATTCAAGAGTGTCAAAATAAATGACACTTGCACAGCGGAACCAGGATAATTCTTTTCCCTCTTGCTGGATTACAAAATGGGATCCAAACCAAGAAAAATATTTGGTGCAAAATATAAGAAAATATGAGACAAGAATTTTTACGTGAAAAACCCAAATTGGGAAAAACCACGAGACCGTAGTCTAGAAATCTTCCACTATGTATATAGTAGGCTTACAAAATTCTCCCTACACAAAATAGGGGAAACACAAATCTCAAGTTTAATAACTTGGAAAACACAAGAGGACTGAGCTACTATTTTAAGAAAGATGAAAAATCCTATGATTTTTCCTCACAATTTTCTTCTCTCAAAATGCACTCACCAAACTCTCTCTTATTTTGCCTCACACCTCTCGCACTTCTGCACTTTGCACACTTTCATTCTTCTGCAGAATGAGCTCAATTTATAGAGGAATTGAGCTGCAAATGTCTTCCCCTATAGCCGCAATTGTAGAATGCTGTAATAGGAGGAGGCTGGTAAATCTTGCAATTTGCTGCATTGCCGAGGATTAAGGTGGGCTGCAGCTATTTTTTTCTTGCTGTCAATTTTCTTCAAATCAACTATTGGGAACTATTACAATAAATGCAATATTTCATCTCCACAGCCATTGTCAAATTTTGTTGGCTTGTGGGACCATTCCACATGAAGTGGAAATAGTTCAACAATTCTCCCCCTCCACGTCATGTGGATATTCAACCAGACCTGCTTCACGTTTGCAGATTTCAAACTTATCTCGAGGTAAGGACTTGGTAAACATATCAGCACCATTCTCATCGGTGTGGACTTTCTCGAGCTGCATTAGTTTTCTTTCAAGTGCATCTCGAATCCAGTGATATCTCACATCAATATGTTTCGATCTCGAGTGAAAACTCGAATTCTTACTCAAGTGAATTGCGCTTTGACTATCGCAGTAAAGCACATACTTCTCTTGCTTCAAGCCCAACTCTTGTAGAAACTTCTTCAACCACAACACCTCTTTGCAAGCTTCTGTCACAGCAATGTACTCAGCTTCCGTTGTGGATAATGCCACACATTTTTGAAGTTTCGATTGCCACGAGATAGCTCCCCCTGCAAGTCTCATCAGGTATCCAGATGTGGATTTCCTGGAATCTATGTCACCAGCCATGTCTGCATCCACATATCCTTCAAGTAGAATATGGTTATCACCAAACTTCAGACAAAGTTTAGAAGTACCTCTCAGGTACCGAAATATCCATTTCACTGCTGTCCAGTGCTCTTTTCCTGGGTTTGAGAGAAATCGACTAACCACACCAACTGCGTGAGCGACGTCAGGTCTAGTGCATATCATAGCATACATTAGACTCCCCACCGCAGAAGCATATGGAATCTTTTGCAGTTCTTCCTTTTCTGTCTCACTTGTCGGGCATTGTGCTGAGCTTAGCTTCATATGACCCGCAAGTGGAGTGGCGACTGGCTTCGACTTGCTCATTCTAAATCTTTCAAGAACTTTCTCAATATATTGTTCTTGAGATAACCAGAGCTCCTTGCTCTTCCTGTCCCTGAAGATCTTCATTCCAAGGATCTGCTTAGGCGCGCCTAAGTCTTTCATCGCAAAAGACTTGCTTAGCTCTTTCTTCAGCTTATCAATCTTGCTGGCATCATGGCCTACAATTAACATATCGTTAATGTAGACTGACAATATGATAAAATCACCTCCTGTGAACTTCTTGAAGAAAACACAGTGATCTGAGGTGGTCCTGTTGTAGCCATGGGTTGACATGAAGGACTCAAACTTCATGTACCATAGTCTGGGAGCTTGTTTCAGGCCGTACAAGCTCTTCTTCAACCTGCATACAAGGTTCTCTTTTCCTTTAACTTTGAAACCTTCAGGTTGGTCCATGTAGATTTCTTTGTCTAAATCTCCATGTAGAAATACAGTCTTCACATCAAGTTGCTCGATCTCCAGGTCCAAACTGGTAGCTATCGCGAGCACCACTCTGATTGAAGACATCTTCACCACTGGTGAGAAAATCTCTTCAAAATCAACACCCTTTTCTGACTGAGACCCTTCACAACCACTCTCGCCTTGTACCTTGGTTGTGAGCTATTTTCCTCAGCCTTTAATCTGTAGACCCACTTGTTTTTCAGCGATCTCTTACCGGCTGGCAACTTCACTAAGTCATAGGTGTGATTTTCAACTAAGGAATTCATCTCCTCCTTCATGGCTTCTAACCTCTTCTCTTTTTGGTCATGCGCCATGGCTTCTACAAAACTCTGTGGCTCTCCTCCATCAGTGAGCATTACATACTCATGTGGGCTATATCTGGTAGAAGGTTGTCTTTCTCTGGTAGACCTTCTGACTGGAGGGACATCATCTTGTACAGGTGGAGTCTGATCGTCACCTGCTTCGTCATCAACCGGATCACTATGCTCCGATTGGGTATCTCCCCTGTAATTTTGGAGTGTCGGTGAAGGAACTGGATCTAAGTTGACAGGAACTTTTGAATTAGATTCAGGTTTTTCCTTCGCATCATCAGGAACTTGATCTTCAAGGAATACAACATCCCTGCTTCTGATGACTTTCCTGTTAACTGGGTCCCATAATCTATAACCAAACTCTTCATGAGCGTATCCCAAGAAGATACCTGGTTTGGTTTTATCATCAAGCTTGGATCTCTCATCTTTTGGAATGTGAACAAAAGCCCTGCAGCTAAACACTCTCAAGTGTTTGTAAGACATGTCTTTCCCTGACCAAACTCTATCTGGAATGTCACCACCCAGAGGAGTTGATGGAGAAAGGTTGATCAAGTCAACTGTGGTCCTCATAGCTTTACCCCAAAAGGATTTTGGCAGTTTGGAGTGCGACAGCATGCATTTGATTCTCTCACAAATTGTTCTGATCATCCTTTCTGCCACGCCATTGTGTTGAGGGGTCTTTGGGACACTTTTCTCAAGCTTGATACCATGGTTGCTGCAGTGTTGCTCAAACGGGCCTTGGTACTCACCGCCGTTGTCTGCACGAACACACTTCAGTTTCCTTCCCGTTTGTCTCTCGACTTTTGCTTAAAATTCTTAAAGACCTCCAACGTTTGGTTTTTGGTTTTCAAGGCAAAACACCAGACCTTCCTCGAAAAATCGTCAATGAAAGTGATGAAATATAGTGCGCCACCAAGAGTTCTGTCTTTCATGTAGCACAAATCTGTGTGCACCAAATCAAGAGGTTGAGCTCTTCTTGAGGGAGAGAAGCTCTTGAATGCAACTCTGTGTTGTTTTTTGGCCAAACAATCAACACAGGTTTCCAAGTGCATTCCTTTAACCTCAGGGATGAGGCTTCTTCTAGCCAAGATCTCCAGACCTTTCTGGCTCAGATGCCCAAGCCTCTTATGCCATATCTCAATGGAGGAATTTTTGACGACTGCATTCACCTCTCCATTGGACAACGTTGCATGCATCATGTAGAGAGAATTTTGCTTTCTACCCTTTGCTGCAATTAGAGAGCCTTTGATTAGCTTCCATTTTCCTTCGCCGAAATGGTTGATGTAGCCATCATCGTCGAGCTTGCCAGTGGAAATAATATTGAGTCTGATATCAGGAACATGTCGGACATCTTTTAAGATAAGCTTACATCCAGTGTCAGTAAGCAGGACAATGTCTCCTATACCAGCAACTTCTGTCACACCATGATTGGCCATTCAGACTTTGTCAAAGCTGCCACAGGTGTAGGATGCAAACATATCACGATGTGGTGTAATGTGATATGATGCACCCGAATTAATGATCCAGTCTGTTTGTTGGCGTGACGAACTCACAAGAGCATCATCGCAAACTACGACAACATCGCCATCAGTTGCAACTGCTGTTGTGTCTTTCTCAGTTTTTTCATTATTTCTACGCGCTTGATCTCTTTTCTTCTTTCTGCAGTCTCTCTCATAGTGGTTTGGACCACCGCAATAATGGCATTTGAAGTCTTTTCTGGGTTTAGACTTCCCTCTGGATTTATCTCTCGAGTATTGAGAGCCTTTACTTTTACTTCTCCCTCGATCTCTGTTTTCAGCAATCATCGCCTTTGTCTCATAAGAACGTTCTTGATCTTTTCTTCTGGATTCTTCATTAAGAAGACAATCTTTGACCATCTGCAAGGTCAGTGCTCCACCTGGAGCCGAGTTGCTGATTGACACTACAAGAGTGTCCCAACTGTCCGGCAACAAACTGAGTAGCAATAAAGCTACGACTTCATCATCAAGAGAAATCTTCATGTTGGTGGATTGGTTGATAAGACCCTGGTATGCATTGAGGTGCTCCGTCATGTTGGCACCCTCCGCATATCGCAAGCGAACGATTTTTCTGATGATGGAAGCTTTGTTTAAAGCATTTTTCCTTTCAAACATAGCTTCCATTTTCTTCCAAAGAACGTCAGCTTTTTCCTCATTACCAAAATGATGAAAAATACTGTGTTCAATGAAGAGCCGGACGTAACCAACTTTTTTTCTATGCATGATGAGCCATTCATCATCACTCATATCCTTTGGTTTGTCATCATCTCCATGTAAGGGCAAATAGAGATCCTTACAATAGAGAAGATCTAACATGCTTGGCTTCCAAATTGAGTAATTTGATCCGCTCAATTTGAACATACCACCAAGCGACGACGATTCCTCCATTTTTAATCCGCCTCAGAACCAAGGTGGCTCTGATACCACTTGTTGGGAAAAGTGGTGAATAAATATTCAAGAGTGTCAAAATAAATGACACTTGCACAGCGGAACCAGGATAATTCTTTTCCCTCTTGCTGGATTACAAAATGGGATCCAAACCAAGAAAAATATTTGGTGCAAAATATAAGAAAATATGAGACAAGAATTTTTACGTGGAAAACCCAAATTGGGAAAAACCACGAGACCGTAGTCTAGAAATCTTCCACTATGTATATAGTAGGCTTACAAAATTCTCCCTACACAAAATAGGGGAAACACAAATCTCAAGTTTAATAACTTGGAAAACACAAGAGGACTGAGCTACTATTTTAAGAAAGATGAAAAATCCTATGATTTTTCCTCACAATTTTCTTCTCTCAAAATGCACTCACCAAACTCTCTCTTGTTTTGCCTCACACCTCTCGCACTTCTGCACTTTGCACACTTTCATTCTTCTGCAGAATGAGCTCAATTTATAGAGGAATTGAGCTGCAAATGTCTTCCCCTATAGCCGCAATTGTAGAATGCTGTAATAGGAGGAGGCTGGTAAATCTTGCAATTTGCTGCATTGCCGAGGATTAAGGTGGGCTGCAGCTATTTTTTTCTTGCTGTCAATTTTCTTCAAATCAACTATTGGGAACTATTACAATAAATGCAATATTTCATCTCCACAGCCATTGTCAAATTTTGTTGGCTTGTGGGACCATTCCACATGAAGTGGAAATAGTTCAACGATTCTCCCCCTCCACGTCATGTGGATATTCAACCAGACCTGCTTCACGTTTGCAGATTTCAAACTTATCTCGAGGTAAGGACTTGGTAAACATATCAGCACCATTCTCATCGGTGTGGACTTTCTCGAGCTGCATTAGTTTTCTTTCAAGTGCATCTCGAATCCAGTGATATCTCACATCAATATGTTTCGATCTCGAGTGAAAACTCGAATTCTTACTCAAGTGAATTGCGCTTTGACTATCGCAGTAAAGCACATACTTCTCTTGCTTCAAGCCCAACTCTTGTAGAAACTTCTTCAACCACAACACCTCTTTGCAAGCTTCTGTCACAGCAATGTACTCAGCTTCCGTTGTGGATAATGCCACACATTTTTGAAGTTTCGATTGCCACGAGATAGCTCCCCCTGCAAGTCTCATCAGGTATCCAGATGTGGATTTCCTGGAATCTATGTCACCAGCCATGTCTGCATCCACATATCCTTCAAGTAGAATATGGTTATCACCAAACTTCAGACAAAGTTTAGAAGTACCTCTCAGGTACCGAAATATCCATTTCACTGCTGTCCAGTGCTCTTTTCCTGGGTTTGAGAGAAATCGACTAACCACACCAACTGCGTGAGCGACGTCAGGTCTAGTGCATATCATAGCATACATTAGACTCCCCACCGCAGAAGCATATGGAATCTTTTGCAGTTCTTCCTTTTCTGTCTCACTTGTCGGGCATTGTGCTGAGCTTAGCTTCATATGACCCGCAAGTGGAGTGGCGACTGGCTTCGACTTGCTCATTCTAAATCTTTCAAGAACTTTTTCAATATATTGTTCTTGAGATAACCAGAGCTCCTTGCTCTTCCTGTCCCTGAAGATCTTCATTCCAAGGATCTGCTTAGCCGCGCCTAAGTCTTTCATCGCAAAAGACTTGCTTAGCTCTTTCTTCAGCTTATCAATCTTGCTGGCATCATGGCCTACAATTAACATATCGTCAACGTAGACTGACAATATGATAAATTCACCTCCTGTGAACTTCTTGAAGAAAACACAGTGATCTGAGGTGGTCCTGTTGTAGCCATGGGTTGACATGAAGGACTCAAACTTTATGTACCATAGTCTGGGAGCTTGTTTCAGGCCGTACAAGCTCTTCTTCAACCTGCATACAAGGTTCTCTTTTCCTTTGACTTTGAAACCTTCAGGTTGGTCCATGTAGATTTCTCACTACTACAGAAAAGCTAATAGACAATGGGCATTGCCTATTGTCTTTTAGAGAAAATGTCTGTTGTTGTAGGTGGTAGTGTTGTAGGTGCCTGGAAAAAGGTGCTCATAGACCACAGGCATTGCCTGTTGTCATAGATGTTTATGACAACAGACATTGTCTATGGTCTTTGAGAGCATAGAGTCTGTTGTTATATCATTAGTATCACAATAGTTTTTTAGTAGTGTCGTAGGTGCCGATTGTCTATGGTATTTTGTGTATACCACACTAGCTTTTGTCTGTTGTCGTAGTGAAAAAACATCAATTTTGTTTCTCACATACCACTTCAATTTTTGAGCAGTGTCGTAGGTCCAGAAGAAATCATGCCCTTTTGTAATCTATTAAATCTTGTATTTGTAAGATTTTTTTTTCTAAAAGTTCATTATTAATTTATTTAAAAGAACAAGAAAATCATTTTTCATTTATAACATAATCATGACAAAATTTCAATATACAACTTAAGATTCAACTAAATCAATTCTAGCATATCCATTACAAAATACGTTAAATCCTAATAATAATTATAACTAAAACGAGTTAATATTTGTAAATCTACTACCAAATAAGTTCAATCCTAACATTCAAATGAGTTAACATTTATTGCTCATTCGTTCCTTCAAAATGTGATGCATCAACCAATATGTCCAATGTTGTCTTCTTTGTCTTCACCATATACCCTTCACACAATCATAATCACAATCAAAATCATCATAAACAAATTAACCATATATTGTCATTTCATCAAAACACAAATAATTACATTACAATAATACATGTGTCCCTACTCATCAACAACAATTAACAAAATATAATTATCGTACGTTGAGTCCAAAAAAGATTTTCCTCTACCACACAAACTGTAACTTGTTGAACTAAGAGCTTTTAATACTTAATCACCTAAATCATCAATATGAAAATCAACATAAGCAACATATTTATCAATTGTTACAAAATTCTTAAAAAACATTAAAACCTCAAGCTTGTCCTCCTTAGCCCTATGATCCAAAGGTAGCTAAAACAAATTCAGGAAATAAAAGAAAATTCAAACCTCAAGCTTGTCTTCCTTAGCCCGATCCAAGGGTAGCAGACGAAACTCTTCGGTCAGTTGGAAGCACGGACAAATATTTTCAGGCAAAATCAAGTGCAACTTTAGTGCAAGACTGCAGAAAATAAAACATGAAACAGACACCATGTCAGGAAGTTCCAGTATAGGAACATTTCACCAAACATCTAAGAATTACACTTCTGCACATGCACACACTATAAGAATTACAACATAAAATCCTATGTACAGACTGCATATCTACATAAAAAACTAAGAAAGCGTCACATAAACTAAATTTTGTAAGATTAAGAGATGCAATCATGCAATGAGTGTTTCAACTTTGAACCCAAGTAGGAAACTAAAGTTTTATGAGCACCACACTAAAGATGTGCCATAATATAGACAATCTCCAACCTAAACAGCTCATCAATGAAAGGAAAGATATGGGAGCTACAATAATAACAAGAAACTATAGTAAAAATCATTGGCCAAATTCTTTTGCCTCCTTTCATATTTTCCCAACTCATCCTTCTTTTTTCTCTATCAATATCCCTTACTCCCCAATTATTTGCTCTATTGGCATTCCTCTTTCTTCATAATATTGTGCAATAATATGAAATTTTACGAGTTCACTATTCAAGAATTGCCACGGATTCAATGAACGAGAGGGTAAAAAAGATTAAAAAAGTAAAAAGATTTACTAGGCATAGAGAATGGAAAATCAGAATACTAAAAAAGATTTTGATTCTAGAATGCTAAACCAATAATACATTCATTTAAACAATATATAAAAGCATAATAAGTATGATCAATTGTAAAATTTGAAATGTAATTTGACCAACTATTAATTTCTAAAATCAATAGTAATCACCAAAGAAATACTTACATAGATCGTGAACTCAAATTTTTTAAATTAAAAATACACCTTTTAATTATTTTTTAAATAAAGTAAATTTTTCTCTAAAGCTAGTCAATCAATTATAAAGCCAATACAATATCACTAAATCATCTCATCCTTAAACTGATGAACTACTGTACCAAGTACAAGTCCAACTTCAAACAATAGCATTTAATATAAACCGACACAAACAAGCAATTGCATCTATCTGTGAAATTATCACATCTGAAGAGTGTATTAAGGTGGGATATACTCTATGCTACAAAATGCAACTTCTAAGGTATACCATCTATTTAGCATCATATCCAAAGAAACAGAGCAGTATATAAACACAAAAGTTAAATACGCCTAATTCAGAAAACCAACTTTTTTAAATTTCCTTTTGAAATCTCAAGATCAAACTGATTCCAACTATTCAGCATGAGTTAACACAGAACAAACTTGGAGGCCCTCCTTGTCAATTCCAGCTAAAGTCAAACTATGGGATCTATGATAATCATCAATCGATTCATAGCCAAGCCAATGCACAACACCATTCAATAAAACTTGACACCACATGAATTCGAGAATACTAAGCTTGATATCGAATCCCCATACCTTTCTCCACCTCCCCGTCCTGAGCGAGAATATCTCGGCTTGCGCCAGGACGCCGAAGCCGCAGTCGTCGGGCTTCCGGCAGTAGACGAGGCACACGACCTTGTACACCCGTTCGCGACTCTGAACCCTAGCACGATGATGTAGGGCCCCCTTCGGATTGGTGATGGCCTGCGGCAAGGTCACGCAATTTCTAACGTAAGGGTTCCATAGAATGACGGGCCGCGAAGGATATAGGAAGAAATCGTCAGTTAAGCAGACGAGGCCGTCGCATGAGCGATGAGCCCATGATCCTGAAATACCCAATTTGGTATTTCAACGGAAATTCGAGCTCTGAGCAGGAATTGATGTCGAAGGCTCCATTTTTAGCGGCGAATTCAAGCAGATGACAGTGCTCGTGCTTATCGTAGTGGCGGAGGGAGCGGTTTTTTGCATTGGAGAGGTGTACGAAACTGAAATTGGGGCTTGTGATGAGGGATTTGATCAAAAATTTGATGAGGATTTCGATCCAGAGATCCACCAGAAAATAGTCTGTTCATTTGCTGATGGAGGTAAAAATCCTACCACACAAAATCTGTCATGACATAGCTTGCGAGAGAGATTTCAGAATTTTGAGCGAGGGATATTTTGGTGTTGGGAAAAAAACTAATTTAATTAAGTATAAGATTTTCTAATGGTGTCGAGTTATTGGAAGCAATTATTATTTTTATTTTTTAATTAATTTATTATTTTTTAAAAAACATCATACCTATAACCATGAACTATTAGAATCAGTGTTATAGATCATTTTTAACCTCTCATCTATAACAACAGTCACATAAGTCTAGTGTCTATTAGCATATTTTTATGCTAAAAGACCACAGACAAACATAAGACCACAGACAAAATATATAAGACCAGAGACTTTGACAAAATACAGTGTCGTATGTGTGATGTCGTATCCAATTTTTGTTGTAGTGTCTTTGTCTAAATCTTCATGTAGAAATACAGTCTTCACATCAAGTTGCTCGATCTCCAAGTCCGAACTGGTAGCAATCGCGAGCACCACTCTGATTGAAGACATCTTCACCACTGGTGAGAAAATCTCTTCAAAATCAACACCCTTTTTCTGACTGAGACCCTTCACAACCACTCTCGCCTTGTACCTTGGTTGTGAGCTATTTTCCTCAGCCTTTAATCTGTAGACCCACTTGTTTTTCAGCGATCTCTTACCGGCTGGCAACTTCACTAAGTCATAGGTGTGATTTTCAACTAAGGAATTCATCACCTCCTTCATGGCTTCTAACCCCTTCTCCTTTTGGTCATGCGCCATGGCTTCTACAAAACTCTGTGGCTCTCCTCCATCAGTGAGCATTACATACTCATGTGGGCTATATCTGGTAGAAGGTTGTCTTTCTCTGGTAGACCTTCTGACTGGAGGGACATCATCTTGTACAGGTGGAGTCTGATCGTCACCTGCTTCGTCATCAACCGGATCACTATGCTCCGATTGGGTATCTCCCCCGTAATTCTGGAGTGTCGGTGAAGGAACTGGATCTAAGTTGACAGGAACTTCTGAATTAGATTCAGGCTTTTCCTTCGCATCATCAGGAACTTGATCTTCAAGGAATACAACATCCCTCTTTCTGATGACTTTCCTGTTAACTGGGTCCCATAATCTATAACCAAACTCTTCATGAGCGTATCCCAAGAAGATACCTGGTTTGGTTTTATCATCAAGCTTGGATCTCTCATCTTTTGGAATGTGAACAAAAGCCCTGCAGCCAAACACTCTCAAGTGTTTGTAAGACATGTCTTTCCCTGACCAAACTCTATCTGGAATGTCACCACCCAGAGGAGTTGATGGAGAAAGGTTGATCAAGTCAATTGTGGTCCTCATAGCTTTACCCCAAAAGGATTTTGGCAGTTTGGAGTGCGACAGCATGCATTTGATTCTCTCACAAATTGTTCTGTTCATCCTTTCTGCCACGCCATTGTGTTGAGGGGTCTTTGGGACACTTTTCTCAAGCTTGATACCATGGTTGCTGCAGTGTTGCTCAAACGGGCCTTGGTACTCACCGCCGTTGTCTGCACGAACACACTTCAGTTTCCTTCCTGTTTGTCTCTCAACTTTTGCTTAAAATTCTTAAAGACCTCCAACGTTTGGTTTTTGGTTTTCAAGGCAAAACACCAGACTTTCCTCGAAAAATCGTCAATGAAAGTGATGAAATATAGTGCGCCACCAAGAGTTATGTCTTTCATGTAGCACAAATCTGTGTGCACCAAATCAAGAGGTTGAGCTCTTCTTGAGGGAGAGAAGCTCTTGAATGCAACTCTGTGTTGTTTTTCGGCCAAACAATCAACACAGGTTTCCAAGTGCATTCCTTTAACCTCAGGGATGAGGCTTCTTCTAGCCAAGATCTCCAGACCTTTCTGGCTCAGATGCCCAAGCCTCTTATGCCATATCTCAATGGAGGAATTTTTGACGACTGCATTCACCTCTCCATTGGACAACGTTGCATGCATCATGTAGAGAGAATTTTGCTTTCTACCCTTTGCTGCAATTAGAGAGCCTTTGATTAGCTTCCATTTTCCTTCGCCGAAATGGTTGATGTAGCCATCATCGTCGAGCTTGCCAGTGGAAATAATATTGAGTCTGATATCAGGAACATGTCGGACATCTTTTAAGATAAGCTTACATCCAGTGTCAGTAAGCAGGACAATGTCTCCTATACCAGCAACTTCTGTCACACCATGATTGGCCATTCTGACTTTGTCAAAGCTGCCACAGGTGTAGGATGCAAACATATCACGATGTGGTGTAATGTGATATGATGCACCCGAATTAATGATCCAGTCTGTTTGTTGGCGTGACGAACTCACAAGAGCATCATCGCAAACTACGACAACATCGCCATCAGTTGCAACTGCTGTTGTGTCTTTCTCAGTTTTTTCATTATTTCTACGCGCTTGATCTCTTTTCTTATTTCTGCAGTCTCTCTCATAGTGGTTTGGACCACCGCAATAATGGCATTTGAAGTCTTTTCTGGGTTTAGACTTCCCCCTGGATTTATCTCTCGAGTATTGAGAGCCTTTACTTTTACTTCTCCCTCGATCTCCGTTTTCAACAATCATCGCCTTTGTCTCATAAGAACGTTCTTGATCTTTTCTTCTAGATTCTTCATTAAGAAGACAATCTTTGACCATCTGCAAGGTCAGTGCTCCACCTGGAGCCGAGTTGCTGATTGACACTACAAGAGTGTCCCAACTGTCCGGCAACGAACTGAGTAGCAATAAAGCAACGACTTCATCATCAAGAGAAATCTTCATGTAGGTGGATTGGTTGATAAGACCCTGGTATGCATTGAGGTGCTCCGTCATGTTGGCACCCTCCGCATATCGCAAGCGAACGATTTTTCTGATGATGGAAGCTTTGTTTAAAGCATTTTTCCTTTCAAACATAGCTTCCATTTTCTTCCAAAGAACGTCAGCTTTTTCCTCATTACCAAAATGATGAAAAATACTGTGTTCAATGAAGCGCCGGACGTAACCAACTGTTTTTCTGTGCATGAGGAGCCATTCATCATCACTCATATCCTTTGGTTTGTCATCATCTCCATGTAAGGGCAAATAGAGATCCTTACAATAGAGAAGATCTAACATGCTTGGCTTCCAAATTGAGTAATTTGATCCGCTCAATTTGAACATACCACCAAGCGACGACGATTCCTCCATTTTTAATCCGCCTCAGAACCAAGGTGGCTCTGATACCACTTGTTGGGAAAAGTGGTGAATAAATATTCAAGAGTGTCAAAATAAATGACACTTGCACAGCGGAACCAGGATAATTCTTTTCCCTCTTGCTGGATTACAAAATGGGATCCAAACCAAGAAAAATATTTGGTGCAAAATATAAGAAAATATGAGACAAGAATTTTTACGTGGAAAACCCAAATTGGGAAAAACCACGAAACCGTAGTCTAGAAATCTTCCACTATGTATATAGTAGGCTTACAAAATTCTCCCTACACAAAATAGGGGAAACACAAATCTCAAGTTTAATAACTTGGAAAACACAAGAGGACTGAGCTACTATTTTAAGAAAGATGAAAAATCCTATGATTTTTCCTCACAATTTTCTTCTCTCAAAATGCACTCACCAAACTCTCTCTTGTTTTGCCTCACACCTCTCGCACTTCTGCACTTTGCACACTTTCATTCTTCTGCAGAATGAGCTCAATTTATAGAGGAATTGAGCTGCAAATGTCTTCCCCTATAGCCGCAATTGTAGAATGCTGTAATAGGAGGAGGCTGGTAAATCTTGCAATTTGCTGCATTGCCGAGGATTAAGGTGGGCTGCAGCTATTTTTTTCTTGCTGTCAATTTTCTTCAAATCAACTATTGGGAACTATTACAATAAATGCAATATTTCATCTCCACAGCCATTGTCAAATTTTGTTGGCTTGTGGGACCATTCCACATGAAGTGGAAATAGTTCAACAATTCTCCCCCTCCACGTCATGTGGATATTCAACCAGACCTGCTTCACGTTTGCAGATTTCAAACTTATCTCGAGGTAAGGACTTGGTAAACATATCAGCACCATTCTCATCGGTGTGGACTTTCTCGAGCTGCATTAGTTTTCTTTCAAGTGCATCTCGAATCCAGTGATATCTCACATCAATATGTTTCGATCTCGAGTGAAAACTCGAATTCTTACTCAAGTGAATTGCGCTTTGACTATCGCAGTAAAGCACATACTTCTCTTGCTTCAAGCCCAACTCTTGTAGAAACTTCTTCAACCACAACACCTCTTTGCAAGCTTCTGTCACAGCAATGTACTCAGCTTCCGTTGTGGATAATGCCACACATTTTTGAAGTTTCGATTGCCACGAGATAGCTCCCCCTGCAAGTCTCATCAGGTATCCAGATGTGGATTTCCTGGAATCTATGTCACCAGCCATGTCTGCATCCACATATCCTTCAAGTAGAATATGGTTATCACCAAACTTCAGACAAAGTTTAGAAGTACCTCTCAGGTACCGAAATATCCATTTCACTGCTGTCCAGTGCTCTTTTCCTGGGTTTGAGAGAAATCGACTAACCACACCAACTGCGTGAGCGACGTCAGGTCTAGTGCATATCATAGCATACATTAGACTCCCCACCGCAGAAGCATATGGAATCTTTTGCAGTTCTTCCTTTTCTGTCTCACTTGTCGGGCATTGTGCTGAGCTTAGCTTCATATGACCCGCAAGTGGAGTGGCGACTGGCTTCGACTTGCTCATTCTAAATCTTTCAAGAACTTTCTCAATATATTGTTCTTGAGATAACCAGAGCTCCTTGCTCTTCCTGTCCCTGAAGATCTTCATTCCAAGGATCTGCTTAGGCGCGCCTAAGTCTTTCATCGCAAAAGACTTGCTTAGCTCTTTCTTCAGCTTATCAATCTTGCTGGCATCATGGCCTACAGTTAACATATCGTCAACGTAGACTGACAATATGATAAAATCACCTCCTGTGAACTTCTTGAAGAAAACACAGTGATCTGAGGTGGTCCTGTTGTAGCCATGGGTTGACATGAAGGACTCAAACTTCATGTACCATAGTCTGGGAGCTTGTTTCAGGCCGTACAAGCTCTTCTTCAACCTGCATACAAGGTTCTCTTTTCCTTTGACTTTGAAACCTTCAGGTTGGTCCATGTAGATTTCTTTGTCTAAATCTTCATGTAGAAATACAGTCTTCACATCAAGTTGCTCGATCTCCAGGTCCGAACTGGTAGCAATCGCGAGCACCACTCTGATTGAAGACATCTTCACCACTGGTGAGAAAATCTCTTCAAAATCAACACCCTTTTTCTGACTGAGACCCTTCACAACCACTCTCGCCTTGTACCTTGGTTGTGAGCTATTTTCCTCAGCCTTTAATCTGTAGACCCACTTGTTTTTCAGCGATCTCTTACCGGCTGGCAACTTCACTAAGTCATAGGTGTGATTTTCAACTAAGGAATTCATCTCCTCCTTCATGGCTTCTAACCTCTTCTCTTTTTGGTCATGCGCCATGGCTTCTACAAAACTCTGTGGCTCTCCTCCATCAGTGAGCATTACATACTCATGTGGGCTATATCTGGTAGAAGGTTGTCTTTCTCTGGTAGACCTTCTGACTGGAGGGACATCATCTTGTACAGGTGGAGTCTGATCGTCACCTGCTTCGTCATCAACCGGATCACTATGCTCCGATTGGGTATCTCCCCCGTAATTCTGGAGTGTCGATGAAGGAACTGGATCTAAGTTGACAGGAAATTCTGAATTAGATTCAGGCTTTTCCTTCGCATCATCAGGAACTTGATCTTCATGGAATACAACATCCCTGCTTCTGATGACTTTCCTGTTAACTGGGTCCCATAATCTATAACCAAACTCTTCATGAGCGTATCCCAAGAAGATACATGGTTTGGTTTTATCATCAAGCTTGGATCTCTCATCTTTTGGAATGTGAACAAAAGCCCTGCAGCCAAACACTCTCAAGTGTTTGTAAGACACGTCTTTCCCTGACCAAACTCTATCTGGAATGTCACCACCCAGAGGAGTTGATGGAGAAAGGTTGATCAAGTCAACTGCGGTCCTCATAGCTTTACCCCAAAAGGATTTTGGCAGTTTGGAGTGCGACAGCATGCATTTGATTCTCTCACAAATTGTTATGTTCATCCTTTCTGCCACGCCATTGTGTTGAGGGGTCTTTGGGACACTTTTCTCAAGCTTGATACCACGGTTCCTGCAGTGTTGCTCAAACGGGCCTTGGTACTCACCGCCGTTGTCTGCACGAACACACTTCAGTTTCCTTCCCGTTTGTCTCTCGACTTTTGCTTCAAAATTCTTAAAGACCTCCAACGTTTGGTTTTTGGTTTTCAAGGCAAAACACCAGACTTTCCTCGAAAAATCGTCAATGAAAGTGATGAAATATAGTGCACCACCAAGAGTTCTGTCTTTCATGTAGCACAAATCTGTGTGCACCAAATCAAGAGGTTGAGCTCTTCTTGAGGGAGAGAAGCTCTTGAATGCAACTCTGTGTTGTTTTTCGGCCAAACAATCAACACAGGTTTCCAAGTGCATTCCTTTAACCTCAGGGATGAGGCTTCTTCTAGCCAAGATCTCCAGAACTTTTTGGCTCAGATGCCCAAGCCTCTTATGCCATATCTCAATGGAGGAATTTTTGACGACTGCATTCACCTCTCCATTGGGCAACGTTGCATGCATCATGTAGAGAGAATTTTGCTTTCTACCCTTTGCTGCAATTAGAGAGCCTTTGATTAGCTTCCATTTTCCTTCGCCGAAATGGTTGATGTAGCCATCATCGTCGAGCTTGCCAGTGGAAATAATATTGAGTCTGATATCAGGAACATGTCGGACATCTTTTAAGATAAGCTTACATCCAGTGTCAGTAAGCAGGACAATGTCTCCTATACCAGCAACTTCTGTCACACCATGATTGGCCATTCTGACTTTGCCAAAGCTGCCACCGGTGTAGGATGCAAACATATCACGATGTGGTGTAATGTGATATGATGCACCCGAATCAATGATCCAGTCTGTTTGTTGGCATGACGAACTCACAAGAGCATCATCGCAAACTACGACAACATCGCCATCAGTTGCAACTGCTGTTGTGTCTTTCTCTGTTTTTTCATTATATCCACGCGCTTGATCTCTTTTCTTCTTTCTGCAGTCTCTCTCATAGTGGTTTGGACCACCGCAATAATGGCATTTGAAGTCTTTTCTGGGTTTAGACTTTCCCCTGGATTTATCTCTCGAGTATTGAGAGCCTTTACTTTTACTTCTCCCTCGATCTCCGTTTTCAGCAATCATCGCCTTTGTCTTAGAAGAACGTTCTTGATCTTTTCTTCTGGATTCTTCATTAAGAAGACAATCTTTGACCATCTGCAAGGTCAGTGCTCCACCTGGAGCCGAGTTGCTGATTGACACTACAAGAGTGTCCCAACTGTCCGGCAACGAACTGAGTAGCAATAAAGCTACGACTTCATCATCAAGAGAAATCTTCATGTTGGTGGATTGGTTGATAAGACCCTGGTATGCATTGAGGTGCTCCGTCATGTTGGCACCCTCCGCATATCGCAAGCGAACGATTTTTCTGATGATGGAAGCTTTGTTTAAAGCATTTTTCCTTTCAAACATAGCTTCCATTTTCTTCCAAAGAACGTCAGCTTTTTCCTCATTACCAAAATGATGAAAAATACTGTGTTCAATGAAGCGCCGGACGAAACCAACTATTTTTCTGTGCATGATGAGCCATTCATCATCACTCATATCCTTTGGTTTGTCATCATCTCCATGTAAGGGCAAATAGAGATCCTTACAATAGAGAAGATCTAACATGCTTGGCTTCCAAATTGAGTAATTTGATCCCTCAATTTGAACATACCACCTAGCGACGACGATTCCTCCATTTTTAATCCGCCTCAGAACCAAGGTGGCTCTGATACCACTTGTTGGGAAAAGTGGTGAATAAATATTCAAGAGTGTCATAATAAATGACGCTTGCACAGCGGAACCAGGATAATTCTTTTCCCTCTTGCTGGATTACAAAATGGGATCCAAACCAAGAAAAATATTTGGTGCAAAATATAAGAAAATATGAGACAAGAATTTTTACGTGGAAAACCCAAATTGGGAAAAACCACGAGACCGTAGTCTAGAAATCTTCCACTATGTATATAGTAGGCTTACAAAATTCTCCCTACACAAAATAGGGGAAACACAAATCTCAAGTTTAATAACTTGGAAAACACAAGAGGACTGAGCTACTATTTTAAGAAAGATGAAAAATCCTATGATTTTTCCTCACAATTTTCTTCTCTCAAAATGCACTCACCAAACTCTCTCTTGTTTTGCCTCACACCTCTCGCACTTCTGCACTTTGCACACTTTCATTCTTCTGCAGAATGAGCTCAATTTATAGAGGAATTGAGCTGCAAATGTCTTCCCCTATAGCCGCAATTGTAGAATGCTGTAATAGGAGGAGGCTGGTAAATCTTGCAATTTGCTGCATTGCCGAGGATTAAGGTGGGCTGCAGCTATTTTTTTCTTGCTGCCAATTTTCTTCAAATCAACTATTGGGAACTATTACAATAAATGCAATATTTCATCTCCACAGCCATTGTCAAATTTTGTTGGCTTGTGGGACCATTCCACATGAAGTGGAAATAGTTCAACACTTTCTTTCTTAATCTCTAAGCCACAATTTCTTTCAGTTTCTATTTCTATTTCCTTTTCTGTGTGATCTGTGATATGAAGTTTCATATGATTTCTTATGAAAAATTTCAGATAATTGATTCCTTATGAAAGTTTTGTTACAAAAATGCTTCTGGGTTGAAATAAAACTATGGAAATTTGCAGAAATAATAAAATTACCAGTGTGAGCTTTGCATATGAAAATAAAGTTGGGCAAGGAATGGAGGGCAGACTGAGAAGTTTTGCTTGCCGTTTGGGTCAAAAATTTTTAGAAGAATGAAACGGCAAAATGAAATGACAGAACTATGAGGTGACTACTTATTATAAATTGATTGAATTTCGTGCTGTGCAAGAGTACGTATTGCACAAGCACAATTAAAATACTAACACGTGGCTGGAAGCTAAAAAATTACAGAGCTACGTGGTTGGCTGAAAACATTTAAATCATCTCTTGAAGAATAAAATTCAATTGGCAATTATTCACTACATGGGCTTGTGTTATTAGTGATAAATGGGCTTAAAACAATATATATAAAATCTTAGCCCAACCCATAAGAATTACAGAACTGCTTTACTCATAGCTCGAAATTAAAATAAGGTCTAATGCAAAAAGTCTATATAAATATTTATTCCATGGCCCAATATAGATAGGCTGCAAATGATTTATTCAGGCCCAAATTCATCTTAAAAGAATATTTCTCAATAACTTTATAATTTAAAATTTAAATGCTGAAATTTTAGAGAATTAAAAATAAATAATTTGGATTCAAAATTCTATTTCCATAAAATAAACTCTAGTTCTAAAATAAATCGCTAACTATCTTAACTTTCTTATTTAACTTAATGATGCAACCCTTATAATAAAGAATACTAGAGAAAATAGCGGGGTATTACAAAGATGGTCTTCAAGAATTCGTCCATTGTGAGAGTAATTTAAATATGTCTGAAGCTTCAATCTTCGAGGTTCCTTATTTGGTGAGAAACGACGTCTCGGGTACAGGAGGTCAGGCGCCTCTGAAAAGTTTGCACCAAAAAGGAATGCTCTGCAGATAAAGGACGATCTTCAATATCTCTGCATTTAATACGGCTGTACTTGAAAGTACGTGGCTTCCTTTTAACTTAGGAGTTTCAGTCCGATGAAGAATATAAACTGATACTTGACTTGAGTATTAGTCCGCTAAATCCACGTGGCCAACATTAATAGATCGGTCATAACTAATTCTTTAGTGAGAACCTCGTTCAGTCAAAACATCAGTATTTGACTTGACATTTTCACAACTATCTTCAGTTGAGGTCTTCAGTCTTCAGTCATCTGGTCTTCAGTCTTCAGAACACTACTTAAACTAGAGAACATGAACTCACACTTGAGTTCGAAAAATTCTAGTCTATAGAAAGAAAACCTAAAGGTTTTGGTATCATTAAAACTAGGGCTAGGATATTTCATTAAGTTCCCAACAATTTCTCCTTTTTGATGATGCCAAAACCATACAATCAGTTCTAAGACAAGAAGCGATTGAAAACAAAAAGGCAAGATACAAAATAGGGTGAATACTATTCCCCCTTAACAAATTATCCTAAAATCTTGCACACAGAAGGAAAACATAACAGTTAAAGAACAAGAAGAAGACATAACTGAAATAAGTAATCAGAGCCTGGACAAAAAGACATTGTCTTCAGGTTGAGATCAAGAGAAGGAACATTCTCATTTCAAAATAACTGATGAGATGTCAGTTTTTGGTACATACAGAGTAAGCTTCGGTGCTTTCTTGGCTCTTGGCTCTTGCTCTCGAGGCTTGTCCTCTGCTCTGGGTCTCTTCCTGTATGAGTTCGAGGATTTTTAAGGACAGTAACTTAGATTGATTTGGAAATTATGACAATAACTTTCGAACTTGTAAAAATATGACACTAATTTTTTTTTAGAGTAAAATAGGACACTAATTAATAAGTGTTGCATCCGCAGGACATTTTTCGGCCAATTATCGGCCGAGAAATGTCCTATTTTTACGACGCTTATTAATTAGTGTCCTATTTTACTCTAAAAAAAATTAGTGTCCTATTTTTACAAGTCCGAAAAATTTTGTCCTAATTTCCAAATCAGCATAAGTTATTGTTCTAAAAAATCCCCTGACTCCTTCCTGTATTCCCTTGACTGAGACGGAGCAAGAAGCTTTTCTTTGGCAGCTTCAAATGATCCAACAGAAGGTTCAGAACCCCAATACTCTTCCCCCTTTTTGGCATCATCACCGGGGAGAGAGCCAGGTTTTTCCTGAAGGTACTTCAGCAGTGACGAAGGTGAGCCACTGGTACCTCGCCAAAATTTCATCGGCTTCCATGTACCCTGTTTTTTATTGGAAGGAGGGTACATCTAAAGATTGTTTATAGCGAACTTCTTTGCCGCTGCAATCCACTGATGCCATTGTATCTATGATTCTGAAAGAAAAGATCAAACAAGATTTCTCACAGATGATTGTTGTGGAGATTAGGGTTAGATAGCAGGTGAGAGAAAAGAAAATGGCTAAGTGTGGAAGAAAATAAATCTTATAGTGATGTGAGCGGTCGTGGGAGATGAACAGTGACTTTTAGGGATTTGAAAAGACACCGGCGGATGAAATCCGTGCGCCAAGGTGTATTTAATGATATTTAAAATCCGCATTAAATGTCCGTCAGTTGAATTCCTTAAAATAAGGGATTTATGCAATAAAGTGTAGTTTTGATGTTGTTTCAGTCCTGATGTTCCTTTCCCATATTTCGACTGAAATTGGCTTTCTAGTCTTTTCAAGAGGATATACTGATTGGGTGCCTGATTTGCTCGTCTGAAGCTCTGTGGAGAAGGAACATTCTTGTTTACCATTAGGTTTCTTTTCTCAACTTCTTCCTTGTCATAATTCCTTGATTCTTCTGGCGTATCGAATGTTTCAGTTACATTCTGAATCATGACTCATTTCCCTTATCAGTAGAGATCAACTTTCCTCCAATACTTTCCACTAGGGTTGTTGATGGAAAGTTGTCCATTAATGGAGATTTCTTCATACAGTTCTTGACTGTTTGCTCTAATTTGTAGTTGAGCCTCTTGATTTCATGAGAGGCCCTCTCACATTCTACTGTTGATTTCTTGAGCTCTGCTTTCAGCTGGTGATTTTCTATAATCAGTTCGGCAAGACAATTTTCATCTGGATAGTAGATGACTGTTTCTTTCTTGAATTATTCTTAGCAATCGATGATCAATCATGAGCTGATCATACTCATCAACTTCATTGGTTGAGCTGCCTCAAGATTCTGAGATATCTCCTGTAAACAACAAGGAGTTATCGGTATTAAGAGTTCTAGAGTGAGAGTTTACCTCAGGCCCATTCATTCCGTTGTCATAGCTGTTATCTGAATTGTCAGCCACGCTTTCGGCATCTTTGGCCATGAGGGCTTGGCTCGTCGTTTGAGTTGGTGGAGTTGCTGGTTGATGATTCAGTCATTCAATTGTTGATTAAGAAGCTCCAGCATCTCCAGCTACCATAGCTTTCTTCTTCGCGTACTTGCGATCCCTCTTAGCTCTTAGCTCTTTGCGTTCCTCATGCGATAATTCAGGGCAATCAGTTCTGTAGTGCCCTTTCTTCCCGCACCCAAAACATTCCACATCCTTGTCCGTGGAGTGTCTGGATTTGTGCTCTGTTTCTTTTCCCTTTGTGGAACTTCTTGTACTTGCGAAACTTAGATTCCATTTTATTAGATCTTTCAGTCAACAAAGCATATTGACTGAAGAAGTCTTCTGGTTTCAGTTCAGTCGGTTCCTTCGACTGCTTCTTGCTTTCCTTTGATGAAGTTTTTAGTGCAGCTCCTTTTGATCCGAATGGAGTATCTTCATCTTGATCCTCCGGCCTTTTTGGTTTCTCGATTTCTCAGAATGTCAAATTCATTTGCTTTTAAGTCTGAGAAAAGCTTATCAGTTGGGAGCATGTTGAATCCAAGTTTGTTCTGATGAGCAACTGCATAAATTTGCCAGTCACCTCGCGGAAGTGCTCGTAGAATCTTTAAGTTGATTTCTCGTTGTGTATACTTGTCATTTGAGATGGATTGAACCTCGTTCAGTATTTAATTGAATCTGTACTCCATTTCTTCAACTGATTCGTTTTTTAGCATCAGGAATGTGTCGAACTTTTGGCAAGCTATAAATTGCTTATTCTCTTTTATTTCCTCTGATCCGATGCACATCCTTTCGAGAATATCCCACATCTCTTTTGTTGTCTTGCATTTGATAATCTTGGTGACGTGTTTGTCGGGGACTGTTCTGGAGATGATATTCTTGGCAAGATTATCGAGCTCATCTTGCATTCTTTCTTCAGTGGTGAAGTCAGCCTTGGATTTGATCTGGACTTCATCGTATGGATCTCTTGTGGTGTCCAGTGGAGTCCTCTTGACCACTTTCTGTGATGACGATTGGTTCTTTGGTGATGACTTCCCACATTCGACAGTGTTGAGCAGTGAGATAGCTCTCTAGTCTAAACTTCCATATGCCGTATTTTTCAATAATAAACGCTGGGAGTGATGAGGCTCTGTTGTAGTTAGTTTCCATTGTACATGGAAAAGAGATATAATAGGTATAGAACGCAAATAGCACTTAGAAGACGAAAAAGTTCAAAACCCTCGTTTAGAAAATGATCTAGTTCAGTAGAACCGGGTCAAAGCAATTTGTTCTTGCGAACAACTTGCTCTGATACCAATTGTTGGGTCTCGGAGGGTTGACTGAACAGGTGTATGGGGGGCGGGGAAAATTTCACCTGTAGGCTATTTTTGCGGAAAACAAACAAACCAATCTTCAGTTGTAAAGTGGTTGTAGACTGATACTGAAGTGACTTCAGTATTTTGATTTCAGTCAAGCACATGGGCGACGGCACTGGGCGACAGCAACGGCGTCACGGCGTCGTTGGGAGCTTGAGACCTGGGCGACGTCGCGAGTCTCGCGACGACAACTCAACTATAGTGGGCTCAGCGGTGAGGGACGAGGACGTGAACAGAGAGGCTCGGTGCAGAAGGCGGCGCCGGCATGGGCCTCGGGGGCTGCGAGTGTGCGTGGGGATGGCAGAATGAGGTGGGGGCGACGGGAGCTCAGGCCGCTCAGCAAACCCTAGCTCTAAAATGGGTGAGAGAAGGGGGGGCGACGGAATAGAATTAGAATTAGGTTTGAACTTTGAAATCTAAAACAAAACCCTAATGACTAATGTTTAATAATTTAATATTAATTATTTATAAAATATATAATATATTATAATAATTATTAAATAATTCGACAGGTTTGGTCGAACCCGAACCAAAAATTGGCGGTTTGAAAATTTTCAAACCAAACTGCACCATTTTATCTACAAAACCAAATCACCCAATTTGGTTCGGTTCAGTTCAATTCGATTTGAAAAGAACGATTCGATTTTGCTCTGCCCTAAATACAATAGTCAAATCAATTAAACGTGATAATTTAGTTTTCAAATTGGACAGTGTGCATCAAGAATTCACAAACAATTAATCAAACCTCAATTCAAACTCCCTAAACACTATAGATTTGAAAACTAAATTATAACGTTGAATTGATTCAAGCAAATAAAGATAAAAAAACCATCAAATCAAACTACAAATTAGAAAGAAAAGATAAAACTTACAAACCAAGCACAAAACATTCTCCAAGATAAATTTGATAAAGCAATTCTTACAAACCTAAGTGCTTCTCTATTGTTTTTTGTGTAGAGCCAGTGAGAAAGAGCGTAATGACAGATGATAATGCAGGCGTGCCAAGAGAGCCCCAAAATAACATTCAATAGAAAATCCGCAGACTGCCCTTCATGCGACAGCCAAGCAAGGGCAGGCTAGGGGCCAACCACAGCTGGCTAAGGTTGCTGCCTCCTATTCCTATACGCCCAATCCAGCGAACGGGCCCTCTGCCCCTCACAGAACAGCCAAGCGAGAGCAGGCTATGGCACAACCATGGCTGGCTAAGCTTGCTGCCTTCTAAGGGCATATTATTCTTGCGACAGCCAAGCAAGGGCGGGCTAAGGTTGCTGCCTCCTATCTGCCCAATCCAGCCAAGGGGCCCTCTGCCCCTCACACAACAGCCAAGCGAGAGCAGGGTATGGGCCAACCATGGCTGGCTAAGCTTGCAGCCTTCTATGTGCTTATTATTCTTGGCGAAGCTGCAGTCAATGCCGGGTAGCTGCAAGCCATAGCCGATTAGAAATTTTAAATTGTTTTCCGTTGAAACCTGTAACACGACAAATGACAACTTAGTGCAATTTAATCGAATTCATGCTAACAAGACGGAAAACTTAACATGTTACGAGTAAAATAATCACAAAATGCATGGGAAATTACGACCAAACAAGGTTCTCTCTTAGTTAAATTCTTGTCTAATGAGGAGTAAAATATACATCAGCACTGTGCATATTAGAACAAGAATATTTCTAATTGTTAGTCATTATTATTATGGTTATTTCAGGTATTTGGTCCAGCACCGAGTTGATAGCACCGACTTTATAGGGTTAACTCGACTCTCGGCTTGGCAAAACTCAGTTCTGACTTCCAGCTTTGACCTATGCCAGCCCTGATAGCGCGACTCCAGGCTATAGTATAAGGGGGTTTGGGCTAATGGGCTTTAGGGGCTTAGAAAGGCCCAAAGGCCTTAGGCTTATTCTCATAAATAGGGCACTTGTACATGGAATAAGGGGATTCTTTCATTATTATTATTCTTGATTTGTATTTGGGAACTCTTCTCCATCAATAAAATCTCTACCATTTTTACTATTTTATCTATGATTATCTAGCTTTATTATGAGAATTGTTTACGAACTCATCATTGTCAAAGTTAAAGCTCACTAACATGTAGGGGTGAGCAAAAAATCCGAAACCGAATAACCGAACCGATCCAAACCGAAATTTTAAAATATGGTTCGGTTTTTCGGTTCGGTTCGGTTTTTTTTTATACAAAATTTCGGTTTTTCGGTTCGGTTCGGATTTTTTAAAACCGAACAAAACCGAAAACCGAATTATATATATATATATATATATAATATTTTAATTATATACTTAAAATATCTAACAATTTTAATTATTAGGTTGTTATATATACATGTATGTTCTTGAAATGATTAAATGAATGATGGATAATGATAAAATATGTAAAAAAAATTGAGCAGATTTTTTTTTAATTTTACTATTTTTTTTTTCGGATTTTTCGGTTTTGTTTCAGAATTTTCGGTTTTTCGGTTTTTTCGGTTTTTTTTCGGGTTTTTTCGGATTAATTCGGTTTTTCGGTTCGGTTCGGTTTTAGTTATAAAAATTTCGGTTAATTCGGTTCGGGTTGTTCGGTTAATTCGGTTCAGTTCGGTTTTTTTTTCTAACCGAAAAAAAATATGGTTTGGTTTGGTTTTAGTAAAAACCGAACCATATAACCGAATGCTCACCCCTACTAACATGCAAGCTTGCTATCGGACTATTATATCAGAATGGTTCATCATCATTTTAGGAGTATTGGAATCATAATCAAAACACTTAATAAATTTCCCAAACAACATTTCCATTTTTCAAAATTACATGGTTATACTGTCTTCTATAGTTAGGATTTTGTAGATAGATATAAAGGTCCTATTTAGAACAATACATTTTAGACATAATAAATAAATAAATAATTGACAAAATTGATTTTGTTAAAAAATCATCACTACCTAATCTGAGGAGGGCGTATTCGTTCAAGATTTTAATAGATTTCTGCATACTTCTAAAATCTGGGTGTATTCGTCAGACTTTTAAAAGTCTGAAAATCTAGAGGTATTCGTTCAAGACTTTTAAAATTTTATAAAAAATCCAGATGTAATCGTTTCAGACTTTTAAAAATCTATGAAAATCTAGAGGTATTTAAAAATCTATGAATTTTAAAATTGGACTGATTTTCATTGATTTCATACAAAAAATACACATGAACAAATCCAACCTCAGACCACGAGATTTCAGAAATCTTCAAATTTCAGCGCCGGCTGGGTTTCACTGGCCGCGGCTCGAAGAAGCCAGCGATCGCTGGCCCGGTAAAACCTAATGAGTCTTACTTGATACCCAACGGTCGCTGGCAATCTATCTAGATACCATGATTTGTTTGATACCCATATTCAATTATGAAATTTGTTTCTTGCCGACTTAAGTGTACTTTGAAATAAGTAGTATAATTATAAAAATACTTTCACAACATTTTGGCAGCTAATATTAATATCATTAACTAAATGGTGGGAATTATTTATTTTTGGTGTCTGGTCCAGTGTGTACTCATCAACACTATTTAGCATTAAAACAAATCTAGTGTTTATTGACTTCTACAAAAACATAATCACGTTTTTTAATTACCATACTAATCTCTCTATGTGAAACTATCAATATTCAACGAGGCCAGCAGTCGCTGGGTAAAGCGATCACTAGGAGCTGTCCCAGCGCTCAATTAATTCCAACGAGCGCTGGGATGGTAGATTTCAAGTCCGTCAAATTCTTGTTAAAATTAAAATCCCTACAAAATCCGTTCAAAATCTATTTAGAATTCCAAAATACAAGAAGAATCTGTGTGAAATATGTAGATTTTTAAAATCTCTAGATTTTTAAAATCTATTAAAATCCTGTAAGAATACACCCCCCCTAAGTACTTAATCTAGATTCCAAAGCCATTATCATATAGAGCGACTGATAAACTAAAGCAATATATTTGGTTTTTTCTTTTTTGAACAAAGAATTATATAATTTGGTATTTAGGTTAAATGAAATTTCAATTGCTAGTTGGAATCCAAATAACAAACACAAGTGGTCAAAACTGGTCACTATATACTTCATATGGCAGGAGTATTAATGAAATCCAACCAAAATACATAATATTTATATAGTCTAGTTCCAGTAACATTATACAAGAGCAAATACTTGTAATGTACAACCTATTTAAAATGAATAAATTTTATATTATGTATTATAAACCAATTTTTGAAACATCAATTATATCCCAATCTTTTTTAACTTGGAACAAATTTTTTCATCCAAAAGGTTTTAAAGGCTCTTTCACTCAAAGAATTAAGGCCAAGATTTGTAGTTTATTGCATCTTCCTCATATCATATGCTACAAATACAATACTACTTATTTCATGTTGTGACTTAAGATATGCTCTACCTTTAAATTTGAAGTAATTGACAGGGCCTCATCAACCCATATATAAGCATATGTACAACCAATAAAGTTTGCCATCTCAACATCTTCTTATTATTATGTTTACCCTAATATACTTCCAAATTAGCAGCATGGGTTACAAAAGAGATGAACATTTAATTTTCAATGATACTAAAATAATTCCATCATTAGCGGGTTATATTTCCTAGGATCTTGACATAAAACAGTCAATATGTGTTTGTAGGATACGGTTCAGTATTACTCACTGAACAACACATTCCACGTAATGGGAGAGAACCACATTCAGCAAATGGTGCCCCAGGTGCTTTTGTACCTAAAATATGATATAAGAGAATATGATGTGAAATCAGTAACTCATGAGAGAATATAAAATATAGCATGTAGACAAGGTTGGCTAATCACATAATCACACATGATATTCAACTGTTAACCATACTTATTTAGGACTTAATGGAAATATCCGTCAATGGTGGAGCTAATTTATATATGTGGGAAACAACTACTAGTAGCATATTCATTTTAAAGTTAACCAAGAAACTGCAACAATTCTATCACGACTACTGTAATTATTAATTAATGTGCAACAATTCTATTACGACTACTATATAATTATTAATTAATGTTCAATCTACTAGATACTTCAAATATTTTATTTTCAAGTTTAGTACTTTTATTCACTTCATTATCTGCAATTTCCCATCATCATCAAACTTTCACCATGACCATTTCGAGCAGCATAGCTACAATTTCCCCTCATTGTTTCTCAAAATAAACATCTTTCACCATGACTATTTCGCATTGCTGAAATTTCCCCACATTGTTTCTCAAAATAAACATGGTGAGGAACAATGCATGGAGTAACAAATAACAGATTAGGTAAATTATCGAACTTTCACCATGACTAATTCCAACAACATAGCGTGAACAATTTTTTCGCCAATTTGCAACTAACTCCTCAGTGTTAGGATCCTGCAAAATTTGCCAATGAGTTGAGACATGAAATTCCAAATCATTAAAATAAAAAAGAAAAAAGAAAAGAAACAGAAACAAGTATTAAACAAACTGACTTTATCCATAGATAAAATCATAATCAATGAGGCTATATTTCCAACATCAAGTTCCTAAGAACAGTTATTGGTAAGTCAATACATAACTGATTATGAAGGACTAAGGTCCATAGAGTTATGTGTAACAGTGTAAGAAAGAAAACTTCCAATGACAAATCAATGAAGTAGTAGCTTAATGTTTAGATCCAATAAAGTATAACAGAAAGCATATCATTCCCAACTTCAACTAAAAATAATATGCATCAATGTCACAGAATATATATTATTAGATTGGAGCTAAAAAGAATGAAGTAAAAAACAAATGAGAACAAGAATACCATCTCCTCATCCTCATCCTCATCCTCATCCTCATCCTCATCCTCATCCTCATCCTCATCCTCATCCTCATCCTCCTCCTCCTCCAATACCTCCACTGCCTCCTCTGTATCATCAAAGACACGGAATCTGCAGTCTCACATGTGTTTAATTAGTAAAAGGAAGCAAGAAAGCTGCTTTTCATTAAAAAAGTAATCTAAAACACAAATAATTAACATCCTATTTAAGAAACTAACTTTATACAATTATAACACCCATGCATGTATTACCTTCATATTCAAAATTAATCCTTATGCAATACCCTATCAATTGTTGATAATAAGGAAAATGCACGGAAAAACATACCCGTTAACAAACGAATCAATGAGGTTCAAGTTGTAGTCATCAAGACTAAGATCAAGATCAGAATCATAACCATCATTCGCCCATTTGAGTATAGGCTTGGAGTCAGTCTGAATATGATTAAGATAACGGGATCTGCACTCACACATCATGTTATTTCACATGAAATACTGAAACAAAGAGAAAGTTGGCTAGCTTTTCAATTAGAAATAGTGAGAGTCAACATGGTGTTTCAATTTCGAATACTATATATTCAAGAAACTTTATCTAAAATATAACACCAAAAATCATAACGTATTTCGAATTAGCTATGCCCATTTCAAGTGTTCGACAGTAAAAAAATGCATGATATAATTAAGCCACACAAGGGGTTGAAAGAAGAATGTTACATACATACCCATTGATTGGCTTTCCATGGGGCAGCGCAAAGGTGCTCTGAACATAAGAAAAGAAAATGATATTATTCCTACGCTCAATCAAACCCAAATACATACACTCTTTCCCATTCCAATCGTAAACTACTTGATGACATTCATAGGGTATAAGCGATTGGCTACTTGGTCCTTCAAGAAACATGAATCGACCATCTATCATATCTGATATATCATAACAACCACTAAGAACGACATTTTTATGCAAGCACCAAGACCCATCTCTCCATACCCAAAACTGATAATAATCACCGCCAATACGTTTACCGCAACTATAGATACCTCCGCTCCGTGGCCAAACTAAAATAAGCCCTACCGAATCTTCATTATCTAACTTAAATAGCAGAAATTTATCAAGACGATCCTCTGGCTCTGGTGGCTCACGTGGTACAGGCAAGTAAGAGAAGCTTTCCTCGCTAAAATCGAACGATATGACTTTGCTTCCATATAAATCCAGCCAATAACACCTATCGTCAACATACTCACCGCGGCCATATAGAAAACAATCACAATTCGGAATCGTCTTCCAAGAATCATTTTTTACCGAATACAACTCAGTTTTTGTTCTATTTGTTCCATCAGGTTCCCGCATTCGTATCGTAACTCTTAAGAGTTTGTAATCACCAGATTTAGAATCATAGCCGAGAGACAACTGCTGGATGCTAAAATAAGTTATATCTTCTGTGGGAGGAATAAATTGAAACTGTTTGGTTGTGGGGTTGCAAAGAAAAATATGGCCAAAAGCATCGCCCATAACCAACAAACCCCTACAACTGTTACCAAAAGCTGGCTGCCATGGATTCAAAAAAGGAAGGTCGAAACTATCTTCAGGGATTTCAGAAAAATCTGGCGGAGAAAAAGCAGATAAATGATACATACCGGACTTGCCAAGGTGAAATTTCGCATTAAACCGTTTCTGCTCGGAATTACTCATCGTGTTCGTAGTGGACAGAACAGATGTAGAACAAAAAATAGATTGAAACCCTAACGCAGTCATATAGTAGTATTCTTTTTCGTGTCACTCTAATCAATTGGGCTTGGGCTTGGGCTTGGGCTTGGGATGAATATTTCACTACGAAATTTTTTGAAAGGCGAATTTGAGAGGGTGATTTCCGAAATCAAGTTAAGGTAAGAATTTATATGTTTATTCTAGTTATTTAAAATTACTAGAACACCCGCCCGTGCGTTGCACGGCAAGTGCTGCACGTTGAGTGTTATTTTTAAATAATATTTTAAATAAATAAATATGAAAATAAGACATGATATTCATATAAATTAAATTTAATTATAATTAAATGCAAAACAATAACACACATATTGCCATACATTTTGAAAAACTTCCCTATACACAACATTTGTAGTAGTAGTATCATCATTTCTACCATCTTCAGAAAGCAATATTTTAAGTCCTGCTCGACTTCGTACTCTTGACACTGCAACGTACAATTGGCCATGTGTAAAAACTGGTCTTGGCAAGAATAAACCAACATGAGAAAACGATTGCCCTTGACTTTTGTTGATCGTCATTGCATAAGATACAATCAGGGGGAATTGTCGTCGTTCAAACTTAAATGGCAATCTTGGATCAGCAGGAGTCAATGACATTCTTGGAATCAAAATTTTTGTATTTGCATTATCTCCCGTAAGAATTTGTGCTTCCAAAACATGTTGTCCAAGTCTTGTTATTTTCAATCGAGTTCCATTGCACAATCTATTTGCATGATCAATGCTCCTCAACAACATAACCGGAGTTCCAACCTTCAAATATATTTCGTGATTTGGTACTCCTGAACATTTGATGCTATTCAAGAATTCTGGGGTATGCACCTGTTGTACCAAATCAGTGATTGAATCTGATCTTGAAGTTGAGTCTGAGCTTCTATATAAACGTCCTTCACTTTTGTTCAAAGAAATCATGTATTGATTTACAGATTCAACAGCATTAAGAGTAGGAGCAAGTATTGCTCTCTCTTGTAGATAACTTGTATCTACATTATTGGAACAATCTGATGGATAAATGGTGTTAACTATGTGCTCAATTGGATTTCCAGACCATTTTATCAAAAAATCTGTTCGAATATCAATATTGACATTACCATCATTCGCACTTCCAATTGTTCCATCGCCTATACTCGCAATCCATTTAGAGAACTCTTCCAACTCCACAGCTTCAGCACTGGAGCCCATATTTTGAAGCCTCATATTTTTTGTCAACCGTAAAACCTTGCAATATTTCCAGAGATATGAAGAATTTATTGTTGCAAAAACAATATCTTGTCTACTTCCTTTTGGTATAACAGGTAGTATCTGTCTGAAATCACCCCCGAACACAACTGTCTTTCCTCCAAAAGGGGTGGATGCACTTGACGGATTGACAAACCGCATTATATCTCGTAGACTTCGATCCAATGCTTCAAAACAAAACTTGTGCATCATCGGTGCCTCATCCCAAATAATAAGCTTACACTTATCAATCAATTCTGCAAGTGGAGAACCTTGATTTATGTTGCACATGGAATCCTCATTGACATTTATGGGAATTTTGAATCGTGAATGAGCTGTTCTTCCACCAGGCAACAACAGGGACGCAATTCCACTTGAAGCAACATTTAAAACAATTTCTCCCTTTGACCTTAGAGCTGCTGAAAGAGTGTTCCATATGAATGTTTTTCCCGTACCTCCATACCCATATATGAAAAGCATTCCTCCATAATTTGACCGTGTCGCATTAATAACAGTATCATAAACACATCGTTGTTCATCGGTAAGCTTAGAAATCAAAGCTTTGTGTTCATCTGTTAATGCTTTTTGATCATATCTTAGTTCATCACTGATCAATTTATTTTGATCAGATTCGAAGAATTCAGAACTTGGATAAGGAATGCCTTCAAACTCTCGCAAAGTCTTTCCAAAACTACTCAACAGTTTTTCAATTTCCACAAGTGTATAACACTTGATTTGTTCTTCAGTTAGTTGTAGTTCTGCAATTTTTAAAATATATATATAATCCCATAATATAATGTAATTATAAAAAAGAAAACATGTAAAATGATAATATAAAACTCTGTAATGATTTCACCTGGATGATGCAGCATAGTTCTTTGATTGTATAAGATATCATCTGATAAATATATCCAGCATGCATTCCAAACATCTGCTACGCTTCCAAAAGAGTCGGACGACAATAATGTGACGAATAACATTCTTAAAGACTTAGCAGATGCCCAACAACTTGCTTCAACTATACCATCAATGTATTCTCTATCATCATTCAACAATCCCATTGCATAGCAAGCTTCCTTAAATGAACCATATACAATCCCATTAACAGTTCTTATGTCCGCATAACATGTAGGTCCACGTACTATGTTGAGTAAACATCTCAAATAATACATTTCTCCACTCCCAGGAGGTAAATAAACAACTCTTCCAATCGAGTACCTTTCTTTTCTTGGTTCCCATGCATTTATTTTCTTTGCGTGCCAAACAAATTGTGTTGGGAATTCTGCATATGTAAGTTTCCTTGCTTCTGGATATATCTTATTTGCCTCAAACCACTTTAAGAACTTGGTTTGTCCAATTGTAGGTTTACTCAAAACCTCATCTAATGTATCCGACTCTGAAAATATTATGTTTTGCTCATTCGGAAGATGAAAACTCAACCTTTCAACGGGAGGATCTTTGTACTGTATTTCAAATCCAAAGATTCGCCATGCAGCCTCACATGGTGATATGTATCTGCAATCATAATACATATTCACTTCATCCACATTCTTTTCCATATGTCCATCATCCGTGCTCTTATAGAAAGATGCAGTAACACGATCATTTCCTTTGTTGATATACTTGAACAAATATTTGATCGACCGTGACTGATTGCACCATTCAACATTTATATGTGCTCCATACTTCATTAGAAGATAACGATTGTGCGGAACAACATATCTATTGTCCAAAGGCACACCATTCTTCAGAATTGTTCTCCCATTATTTCTACGCCTATATACTGGATAACCATCTTCATCAACACTCGTTGTCTCAACATATTTTTTGGGAAAATATTTTGTGCAACGACCATTTGCCATGCAAGGCGAATTTTTATTTGCTACTCCACATGGACCATGAAGCATGAAATCATGTACAACTGTATAATACTTTGGATCTAAATCCATGTCCGGTATTTCAGCTGAAATAATTTCGTTGATATTATCTGGTGAAAGATTTCTATCTTCATTCCAAAGGAAGAGCAGAATATGTGCATGTGGAAGTCCTCTTTTTTGAAATTCAATAGTGTATACAACTGTGACAATATAAATATAGAAATATAATAAATTAATTTACGAAATCACATAAATATTAATAAAATAATATAATGCATAAAGTAATAATGTAATCTAAATATAATACCTGCTCTCACAATGCCGAATATTTTCTCTTTACGTAGATCATTAATCAAATTATTCAACTTCATTTTGAAAACTCGACAAACAATATCAGGGCGGTCTTCCGGTTTCAATCCTCGTTTTTCAACATATCTAACAATCTCAGGCCACTTTGGATTACATGTAAATGTGATGAATAGATTAGGATATCCAGCCCATTTACATATAGCCATCGCATCTTGATAATTTTGCACCATGTATCGAGCTCCCCCAACAAAACTTGATGGCAATATCACTCTTTTTCCTCTGGTTGCTGGATTTGTTTCACCTCTTATTAGAGCATCTGTGAGGCCTTTATACAAATCAGCCCGCATTTTTTTCTGATTCATGCGTATATACATCAATCTAGATGATTCAATCATAGTGTATGCATCAACCACAAACTGTTGGAATAGACGTTTAGAAGTCAAAATTGTCGTCGCATCAGATTCTCTTTCATGCAACCGGAAAGCAAAGTAATCTTTCATAGTAACATTACTGCGAGCATTATTACCACTTGAACTTCCCGGCACATTTAAAGGAATATCTTCACGAAATCCATCTTCACCATATGGGAATAACAATGGATACTGCAAACCAAGATACGCTGCATGTAATTCATTAATGCGCTTGAGTTCTCCGGTTTGTGTTTCAACAATTAAATCTCTATCCCCCATCGATTCATCAAAATCACCAACTACTAAAGCAGCCACTTCAGATACGGTTGGTAGATTATATGTTCGAGCATCACCGTGTCGTCTACCAATAAGCTTTATCTTGACATCAGATTGACCTTGATCAATAATCTTCTCTTTTGCCATTCTAAATGTCTTCACTAACACATTATTTTCATCCAACATTATCTTCAAATCAGAAACAATTTCAGCATGTAAATTGTTTTTATCACTTTTTTGCCTACACAAATAAAAATAAATAACTTTACATAACTAAAATGAAATAATAATAATAATAATAATAATAATAATAATAATAATAATAATAATAATAATAATAATAATAATAATAATAAAATCATTACATACTTCATGTAAACATTGTAGTTACCTCACAGACTGCATCCTATTAGCAACTTCGTTTTCTGTATCGTAAATATATAGTTGAGCAAACTTTGGTGTAGTACCTTCAGCCGGTATCAAACTGCCCATCAAATGATAAATCTGACCATGCAATCGAAATGTTGGCGGTGAATTGCCAGTATTTAAACTCAAATCAATCTTTCCTCCCATTGACGTAAATGCAAACATACTATTATAAGATCGAATATGATCTCGAAAATGTTTGCTCTTTGCATCTTTTCCATGAAGAAAGTTATGCAACAATGTTGGAGGAGGATTAATTTTCGGAAGTTCTATTTTACCACTACGACAACATAATGAGTATGTTGGATTTTCAGTATCGCAAGACTTCCCTTTTCTTTCATCATACCAAAATAATGCATTGCAAAATTCACACCGACAAACTGGATCACCAAGATCGTAGTATTCTGTTAAATTAAATTTAGAATTAATCATTAAAAATATAAATTATAAGTATACAAATAAAACTAATTGATACCAAAACATTCACTATCAACAAATATTATATAAAATGATAATATGAAAAATTAAGAAAATTTATTTACCTTCTTCCGTAGCAACCAAATCTGACAGATAATCTGTGTCATTTGACTCTTCATTTGTTAAATCAGTGACTTCTGATCTTTCATCATTTCTTTCACTTCGAGTTTGACATTCATTTGTGCTCGTGCTTGCACAATCCATAAATGAAGAAGATTCTTTGGGACATGGTTCGTCATCTGTTAAATCAATTATATCTGGAATCTGACTACTCCCTTCACATGTAGTTTTAGTTTGTTTCCTCCTCTTATTCGTCAGTACAGAAACTCTGATGGGATTTTGTGGTCTAATTCCAACCACTACATTACAATAATGACAAAATATATTACAATTTAAAATAACAATTATAATATGAATAAAATGAACAACTTTTATTTTTAATATCTATTTTGAAAAGAACTATAATTACCGTTAGGTGTATCATAAAGATCGTCTTCACTTTCACACTCAAATTCATCCTCTGATTGACGATATTTTGTTTTTTTTGAAGCATGCTCCATGTTATCTGCAAAAAAAAAAAAGGTTAAGAAAAAAATCAATATTTGGTTTCCTAATTTAAATGTATAAATATATTTAACTATAAAAAAATCTTTGAGCTAAATTATTTTCTTGGCTCAACGGACTTTCTTTTATTTTTAAAATTTAATATTAAAAATGTAACTATTATATAATATAAAAGCAATCAAATATAAGATAATATATAATATATTTGAAAATAAAACATATTTGAATTGGCAATTCAAAAATATATGACTAAATATAAAGTACAAATTTATTACATATTTAATTTACATTTAAATATATATATATATATATATATATATTACATAACGTATAATAATAAATGGACCTAGGAGCTATCTTAAATGGACCGAGAAGCTCTCCTTTTTAATTTTAATTCGGATGATTATTTTATTAAAATATTGAATTGGGCTGAAATCAATGTGCCCATAATATCAGCCCAGTAACTTTACAAATTTTAAATTTTTTCGTTGAGTTTATGGCTTTTATTACATACTCCACGCCGCATAGTTTATTTGTTTAAAATAGCTTATGTACACGCGGCATCAGCCCTTTAGAATGAATATATATATATATATATATATATATATATATATATATATATATATATATATATAATATATAAAAGAGGAGATTTTTCCCCTATTTTTTCTCTCTCTTCTTCCACCAATTTTTTCATTTTTCTCTCTTCCTATCAATTTTTTCTCTTCTCTTTTTTTTTTCTTCTAAATATCATCATATTTGATTAATGAAAAAATATTTAATATTCATCTTAAATTTAAGTTCGTGAAAAAATCTGTAATATGATATAAAAATCATCGAAAATAAATAAATTATGATTTTTTAAAAATATTATTTTATCTCTCCATTAAATTTATTTTTATAATATGAGATCTCCCAATCAAATACACCTATGCATATATTTGTTGATTAAGTAAATTTTAATTCGCACACTAATGTATTCATTGACCAAAAATATGTAAACACCGTTCTTAAATTTGTTGGGCTATAAAATGAGTCCAATATAAAGTTAATAACCATGTTGGTTATCTATGATATGCACAAAAATAAGGTCAACGTGGGACTTATTCTTGTTAAGATGAAAATGGAATTAAAATTGGAGCCCATAATATTGGCCCATTCACTCACCCTAAACCCTAATATTTTTTATACTATAAATATGTGTAGATTGCACCCGAAGCAAATCACATCTTCTCACTCTTTCAACATTCCTGCTCTCCTATCTCTCTAAACATATCACTACCTCTATTTCGATTTTTTCAGAGTTAAGTTGTATTTTTTCTTGTTCTATCTTTGCTTGTGTTTTTAAAATACTTTCACAGATCGAAGCAATCTTTTATTTTTTTTTATTTTTGCGTGATTTATATCATATTTTGTTTAGATTTTTCAATATCTAAACAAAATAATGTTTAAACGCAAATTCACATGATGGTAGATCTATGAATATCTACATAAGAAGTGTAGTGCTTAAAACAAAATTTGTAGAAAATGTACACAGATTCGTGCTTATTTTTTTTTTGTAATTTTTGTGTCTAAGGCATCACTTTTGAATATCTATATATATATATATATATATATCTGCATAAAGATGGTAGATCTATTAATACAGATGATAGATCTATAAAGATCTATGAATATTGTAGATCTGAGATCTATAAAGATCTATGAATATTCATAGATCCGAGTTCTATAAAGATCTATGAATATTCAAAGATTTGATTCTATAATGATCCATGAATATTCGTAGATCTATGATTTCTACACAAAGTGCTTTACAAATTAAAATTTACTAATATGAAATCTAGCCTAAACTGTCAGTCTTTTCTTAAGTATACATAATTATTGTTTGAGTTGCAGAAATAGTTTTGTCCAAAGAAATAAAGTTTTTTGTTCTTTTCCTTTAAGATTATTGGTGTATCATTTGGAGAACTTCTACTTTGTGAGGTTCATCTTATATTTTCATTATATTCTAAATGTAGTTGTACGTTGTTGTATTTGTTTCTAAATGTAGTTGTCCTTTGTTGTATTTGTTTATTTTGGGTGACATAGCTAAATCATTTTGTAATAATACTACACAATTATTTTCCTAAAATTGGGATCTCCACAATTTTTAGTACTTCATCCCTATACATGGAGGCTTTGTTCAGTTTCCATATTGAGGCAAGTTGCATTTCTATCACATGTTAATTATATTTTCTCTTCTGATTTGGACAATTTTTGTATCTAACACAAGTTTAGTTTTATATTTCAGATCCAACACTTCTGTAAGGGCTGATTTGGTATTTTGATCTCGACAGTCAGTGTGGGATTCCATTAGAGAAGGTAAACATTATTATGTGAACCGGTTTAATCATCTTATGTTCTTGAAATACAATTTTTGATCTGACTTTCTAATTGTAAATTTATTTTGTTTCCAGATTCGTATGAATTCTTCCTACTATCATTCAAGAGTGAAAAAGTTAAGTATAATCTCTTATTAGTTTTATATATTTGAACAAAACCTATTTACTCTGCAGTTTATAATATGCAAATAATTGTGCTAATGAATGTTTTAATTTTGACATCAGGCAATCATTCATCAAATATTGAACGGAGCAGCACTGCATCACAGGTAAGTTAACAAATCTATATACTCTAGAGTTTATCGAACATGATGTTTAAAAAATTTGAAAACAGACAACAATATTCATGCAAATTCATATTTATCACATGCTATGAAAATATGAATAATTGAATTAAAACTTACCTGAATAAATATGTTGGATCTTTAGATCATATAATTCGTGTTCCTCTTAATGATTCATGAGAACTGAGTATAACTGCATAATGATCTGTGTAACTGCTTAATTGTGTAACTGCTTAATACTTAACTGCTTAATTGTGTAACTGCTTAATACTTAATGTAATCGTGCATATAATCTTATGTAATTTTATGTTTGTGGGCCTTTATGTGGGCCTATAGCTGTATTATCATGTAAGCATTTGTCATTGGGCTTTTTTTATATATTTTTTGGTATTAGTAGTATTTATTTTATATAATCCTGTGCATGTAGTTGAAATATAATTTCGACATTTATTATTGGGTCTTTTGGTTCCAAATTTTTATTACAATCTTTATTATAGCTTTTATATTGGATAATTTTTTTTTTCTATTTATGTAAACTTATATGGTCTGTAGTTGTATTATATCACGTTTGATATCAAAATATGTAATTACCTATATATACTATTAGTATACTAATATCAAAAAACAAACAACATATTGAAAAAGAACAAATAAAAATTCAAGATTCATAATTCCCAGAAAAAAGAAAAATAGCCCACAAAGCTAAACATACCAGGAAAGTTGAAAATTCGAGAAGGTGGCAGAAAAAACATACGGATAAATGATGAAAAACGACAGAATCTAATCTGAGAGGTATTATAAGATAAGAGAACCGCGTGCAGTTTTCTTATTTTATTTTATTTTATTTTATTTTATTTTTAATTCTTTTTGTGTGTGTGTGTGTGTCTTTGTCTTAGGAGGCACGATATGAATTCAATGCGATTTCTTCCTCATTCAATTTGCTTTCACAAAATCATGAAAAGCAAAGAATATTTAACGTTTGCATTTATTATTTGATACTCCTTTCCTAGAAACGTGGAAGAAGAAATGAAGAAAAAAGTTAGTAGTTTTAATTATTTTTATTACTTGCAATAAATTTCGTCCCACTTTTAGTAACTTACCCGTTTCATTGTAATTTATTTATTTTTTATTTTATTTTTTGTTCGGCCAAAAGTATACATTAGTTTTTCGTTATTCATTCAAAATTTGAAAAAGATCCCATTTTCTGTATGGATTTTTGCCTTATGTAATATTAATTAATAGATAATATATAATAAAATGATTCTGAAATATGAAATACTAACATTAATAAGTTGATATTTGAAAGTTGAAATCCTAAACAACTAAATTTGAAACTGAAATCCTAAAAACGAAATTTAAAATTACAATTCTAAAGTATGAAATTTGAAAGTGCAAATCCTAAAGTACTAATTACTAAAACATCATAAAACTAAATGCTACATTAGGGCTTCTCCTTCTTCATCACAACTCTCTTCCCTCTTTTATTCACGAGTTTTGGGTCAGTTGATGTTTCTTCTTCAAGTTGTCTCTTTGTTGCCTCATTGTCACTGATGTTCACTGATTCATGTACATTGGTAAATGACTCATCCTAAAACACCTAGCGGATGGACTCGAATTTATACGAGGTCGTCCTAGGGTGGTAAGGTGACTCAAGTCGTCTCACAATGAAGACTTAGCAGGGCTCTAATCGTGTTACTCACAAGGAACTGAAAGGAAATCTAAACACTCTAATCAGAAGAATGGGTCTGACACTGTCTCACACTTTAGTACCGAGACGTAAACAGAAAGAAACAATAAACATTAACTAATGCAGAAAACATATAAGGACTAGAACATGGCATTTGAACATTAACGAAATCAACTAGAGTTTTCAACTCCAACACTAAACCAAACGATCATAAACTTGTAAAACATCAAAGATTAATTACTACCTAGACAAGAAACTAAATCAAGCATAAGATTCGAATGCAAAGAAAATCTTAATCTCCATAAAAAGAAATCTCTAAACCTTCACCAACAAGAAGGGAAAAACGTAAACAATAGCAACGAGCTATGAATCACGTAGATTATCTAAACTCAACAACAATAATCTCTAATCATCACATCCATTAAAAGCATAAAACAAAGATTCAATTAACCAAAGGATTCATATAACTAAGAGAATATAGAATCAACAATAATGATCTTCAATCATCACATTCATCAAAGCATAAAACACAAAACTCAATTAACCAAAGGATTCCTATAACCAAGAGAATATAGAATCAACAATAATGATCTTCAATCATCACATTCATCAAAGGCAAGAAAACAAAATATTTAAATAACCAAAGGGTTCAAATAACAAAGAGAATCGAAATGAGTTCTTACAAAACGTAGCAATCCAATGAAATCCAATCCGATGAAATGTTAATTGACATCCAAAGCAATCCAATGAATCCAAAATCAAAAGTAATTGTTTTGAAACTCTAAAGACCTTAGGAAAAGGGTGGAAATCGCCCCTAGAGGCTGCTGGGTTCGAAAGTGATAAAGTAAAACCCTAGAAAGGGGTTTTTAATCGAAAAATCGTACTTTCGGATCTGAACAGAGGCGGCCGCCGCCGTGGGACGGCGGCCGCCGTGGACGGCGCCCGCCGTGCCACGGCGCCGCCGTGTATGCCTTTCGCAGACTGCAATGCGCAGCGTTTTGTTTTGGTCCGTTCTCCCTCGTTTCAAGTCGGATTTTAGATCCGTTTTTGCCTACGAACTCGTATCGAGACGAACTTTGATTCTTCTTCAGACCATTCAACTAAATTCTGACTTTACTTTTGTTCACATATCAATCAATGTGAGCACAAAATCCTGAGACAACAAAATTAGAACAAAAGCTCAAATCATTCAACTCTTAAGTGAAAGAGACCAAAATAAAAGTCAATATAACACGTAAACACCCAGAGATTCATCACAAAATAGGGCTAAACAACCTCCCCACACTTGATCCTTTGCTTGTCCTCAAGCAAAGTCACGACACCAAAAGATAGTTCACAAGAAAACTTCCTCACCATTCACATCTCCAACCAATCTAAGTCTCTTAGCCATTCACATTCCTCACGAGATGTTCATTGTTAAGATTTTAAGAAGCAACAACCACATGATACAATTCAATCCGATCAGACCCAATTCTCCGCTAGAGGTGAATTCCCTAATGTGATTGCCTTTATAATAAAATCCCATTTTCCTTGAAGATGATAAACAATCAAACCAAAAATAATTTTATACATCTTTCTTTTAAAGGTGATGTTATTCCATTCTCAATAGATGGGCCAACTTTCGTGAGATCAACACTTTTGGAGGAAATCCAAAATGTTCTCACGTGGTTTC